>NW_006281109.1:40178-449845 GCF_000203795.2 Batrachochytrium dendrobatidis JAM81 | reverse complement strand
GAACTTGAATGACATTATTGGAATATTGTGTCAAATCTGGATGTTCATCAATGTATTTCGATAAATTCCGAGTTACTTTATGTGGAAATATTCCCTTTTGTGATTGTGTCAAACGTTTTCAAGAACTTGTCAAATAAAGTATTTGGTGGTTGAAAAGCAAGAATGTCGTTAAAAGCAAACGATCCATTTGATATCATTCGGTATTTGTTACATTTAATAATGTCATTCACTTGACCGTTTTCAGCTGAATGAAACTCACAACCCCAAATTGATCTTGTGGTATATCCCATTGTTTGAGAGCTGATTCCTTATTTGCTGTCTTTTCATACAATATGTTCATCGTATCTCCAGTTAAAGGATTGATATCTTCTGATTTGTGACACTTTCTACATCAGTGGAAAAAGTATCCCAGAAAGTCATAGATTGTGTTTGATTCTTCATCGTAGTCATCAACATTGTATCGTTCAGTCTTTTCGCTTTGTTCAATATTACGATCTAATTCTCCTTGAATTGAATTAACCCAAGGCTTTTCGCATTTGGATACATTTCCATGTTTTTTAGAGTGTTTCAAGACTTGTGGAGGGTATTTCTTGATGATGTCGATGTCATATGATGAGCTATTGAAGCCATAAATAGGAAGAACATCAAAACATTCTAGTAATTGTAATCTTAATCGTTTCTGAACCTTTGCATCGTCCAAATTGGCCATCATTCCAAAAAACCGAGAATACTTTGAATACAACAATTGCAGATATTTGTGTCGTATTTGATCCATTTGTCATCACTATATCCAAAACTTCTTTAGTTGTACCTTCAACTGGGATGAATTGAGCCTTGTTTTCTTCACTTCCAATGAAACTTGTGCTCAAAAGTTTGTGTGTTTCAATGAATGAGCTTCAAGTTGGTCGTAGATTTGACTGATTTCAACCAAGTTTCAAAATCAAAGTAGATGAAATATGGATAAAATCTCATTTCTTTCGGTATATTAATTCCATTCAATTCAAGATGCTCAAATACATTCAACTTTGGTTGATAATTTCCATTTTCAAATATTATCTTTGGTTTTGCACAAACAATTGAGTGTCGTTTTATCTTTTTGAATTCACTAAAGGATGAATGGCATCTGGACATTGAAACACTGGTTAACTGAGACAAGTTAATAATGGAGGAGAAATGATGGAATTTATGGCTTATATCAGAGTATATATTCAAATTAATAACCTCCTGTATTCTTTACCTGAATGTCGTTCCATAACCGCTTTCTTTCCATTGAATCGGTATATGTTGACATTTACAAAGAAATGGCTTTCAATCTCTTTCAATTCTTGAATATCAAGTTTGGGATAACACTTCTTTACATTGGTTTTGTAATAATCCTTGTAAAGATCTTTTGCTTTCTTTGATAATCTGTCTAATCTGATTTCTGGATACTTATAACGAGCAAAACTACCAAAAACAAAGGTTATTTGTGACATACTGGAATGAAACAATACTTTTGCTATTCTTGATGAAATCAGGTAGAATTACAGATGCGCCTATTGATACCTCTGGAATGGGTGTTGTTAAAAGTACATACTCGTAGATATTTTCAATACTCCATTTGGAGTTTGAACACTTCAATTTTTCCAGTATATCATCACCATCCAATTGGTTTAGTACCGTATCAATAGTGGAATTAACTAGTGGTGAATCATTGATATTAAAGCAGGTATTATCAGAGGGATAAAACTGAACTCTATCATCAGTTTCAATGTTCCTCAGCACATATCCGAATTGAATATTGAACCAGTATCTTAATGCTTGCTTTTTGTGATTCTCTTTGATGGTAAACTTCAATTCATCTAAATTTGTAAACAAGTGTCTCGACCAATGAATTGGTTTTGATTTTGGTCAGAACGAATATTTCTTGATATGATATTGTGAAAACAACCGTTGTTCTTGTCCAGCTCTCTTTCTGTTTGTTTTGTAACTGTAAAAGTTGGTGATAGGCTTTAGCATCGTCCATTCCACTGAAGATCCCTTGAGTGTGCTTTTGAATCTTAGTTTAACCTTTCTAGCCCGTCCGACATCCAGATTTGTAATTGAACTAATCAATTGTTTGTACTAGTTTTCTCTTTTGTCTTGTATTTAATAGCAAATCGATATCTCTCGATACCATTTACTTCAAAAAGAACCTTGTACAGACCAACTGTGCTGTCATTTCCTTTAGTCAACACAACATTTCCATTCAAATAAATTTGGGTTTCTTCCAATATGTTTGACATTTCTGATGAACTTGTTTATCGTTTTAAAAGAAATTAAATATTCAATTTTATCTTGGATTAAACTTATCAACTATCTATGATAGTGGCTGTGACTGAATATTGCATCTTTTATTTTCTAGACTAGATTTAAACAATATGTTGAATTTACCTTGCTCAAATCCGAGATCAAAGTACATCAACAATTTACTAATGGACACCATTTATCTCGATCCAAGAAATAATCATATCTATCAAGTTGTTGAAAAGCGTGTCAATAATTCGCTGTTGAAAGCAGCGTATAATTACGTTGGAAATGAAGAAGCGGTTGTGTTAGATGATGTTCCGGATTCAGTGTTTAAACTAGAAAACCCAATCAAGGCTAATCCATCGAAACTATTAAAAGGCAGAATATTGTCTTTGGAAAACAATACCAGTCTATTATGCGGCATCAACATAAATCACTATAAAAGGATTAAAGAAATGATAAGCGATAGTTGCTATGAAACAAACGATACCATTTATTCACTACATTATGGGTTAGTTGTTTTTTTCAAAAAGCATTATCCAACTTGTGACAATGCGAAGGTTAATCTAGAAATGATGGGTTATCGAATCTTTGCAAACATAAAGATGCTGCCAAGAGTCATCGAGAAACAGCAATCATTACAGGAAAAGTTGTACAGAATTGTTATGAGCGATGATGATTCTAATTCAGATGATGTGAAAGAAATTATCATGTAAACTATTCATCTTCAATGTCACTGTTGTATCCAGTAGTTGTTGGAAGAATCGATCCATTCCATCCTGCTTTCTTTGGAATTAGTTCTTGGATAAAACAGCAAGTCAATAACTTCAATGGGAATGGTTGGCTTCAACATATTTGACTCATTTTGTTTTATTGAAATAGTTGTATATCTGCCAAACACTTTGATCAGGAAGCTAATACGTTATGTCAGTTTGTGTGATATCGTTGGTCAAGTGTGTTATATCAACCTCGTAATTGCTATCATTTGTTGTTTAATGGTTTTCTCAAGGGGCTTATTGTGCAACGATCGTGTGGTTCTAAACTGAGCACAATAACCTTTTCGTCGACATTTCTTGGAGCATGTCATACAGACAAAATGAGGTGCGTTGAAGCATTGGATTAATCGTGTGGTTACTGTAGAAAAGTATATTTCATATTGCGTATTTTCATCAAGTCAAAGTGTGACGTTAATCTCATTCTTACTGTTTAATACAAGTAATGAAGAAATAATTGAAATTAAGTTGATAATTCAATGAAAACTATTGGTATTCTGCGTTAAGAATTCGAACGACCCAAAACAAGGAATCCGAACGACTGAGATATCGCAATTATTGTTAACAATTCAAAAAAAGAAAAAGAGCGATTACAAAAGTACAAAAAGTCTGACCACACTGTGTAATTGCTTTCGTTCAACCTGTCAAACAAATAGTTGATTTAAATTGAATTTGAAATAAAACCGACTTGATATCAAATGAAAGACTTCAAGACAGTTGAAACTTGAGTGTTTTTTACAGAATAGAAATCTTTGAAGTGAGCGTATATTTCTTTCATTTTCTTTTTTTTGGTGATAATTTCCTTTATTTTTTTTCAAATATGACACTTCATTTCGTTCACCTCGTACTGGGAAATGAGACCTACAAGGAACAAGTATCTACTGAAGGATGTGCTGATGTTGATGACTTCAGAGGTGCTATCAAAAACAAGCTTCCTCACTTACTCAATGGTTACAACGCTGTGCAACTCACTCTCCTTCAACCTGATGGAATCACTGAAATTGACTCAGGAACTCTTGTTACAGATTTGAAAGAAATCCCTTGGAATCCTTTGGTGGTGACTGTGGAGGAACTTCTGTTTGATGCAGATGAATGGGTGAAATTGAAAGAATGGAACCAAAAAACAAACGCAAGAATCCACGATGCAGATTTACCAAAAACAAGCACTGGAAAGTATTTTGTCATCATTCCTCACGCTGACTACAACCAAGAAACAATTTCTTTTTTCAAAACAATCGGTGTCAAGGCACAGTTGTATATTGATGAAATCAAGTTGGAGGTGAAAGATGAAGTTGATTTGTTTTGAAGCTCAAGCTCTGAGTCTGGGTTACCTGACAAGGACAAGAAAATGTAGTCTAGTCAGTATATTTTGTTCAGTTTTCAATAATTACTTTGTTGTACTAATACAAAGCAAGTATGAAACTGGCACGTAGAGCTCCTAATAATTCAGACTTGTAAGCTATTCAGTGCTCTATCCCACGGTTTTTGACATGAATGGCCTATCTCCGATAAATTGTTAGTTTTGACAACTTGAGAGCAAATTTAGTGGTAATTATCGGTTAAAAAAACTGGCATCATTCGGTGCCCAATCTATACTAATTGTGGTGTCGAAAATCACTTTTTGGATGGAAAAGTCATCTAGCGGCATTCTGTCAAATGTTTCAACTCCCACCCTTTCCTTCAGCATTACTAGTTTCTCCACTACCACAAAATGGCGGTGATTTGATCTAGATTTATTTTCGTGTGCCAGGTAAAGATTCACTTTGATTTCAATAAAGGGTTTAGCAACTGGTTCTTCCGTTGGTTGTTCTCAGTAATTCATTGTATTGAGTAGTGGTAAAAACTGGCCGAGGAACTGTGTGAGTATCAACGTATCACTGGTACTTTTATTTATGTCCGAATGTTTATAACAGTCTCTGTACTTTGAATTCATTAACTGGTTCTTCAATTAATTGTCTCCTATTAGCTGTTGGTCTTGGTACGAATCATTTGAACCAGCCGAATCTCTTCTCTGTCTTCTAATAGGAGAATGTTCATTTTACTGTTCGATAGCCTTCTGTTGATCGTTTTCTATTGGTATGGTCATACTGGGGTCAGCAGTAAGTATTTCAGTAGCAATAGCATTGCATCTGGATGAGGTAAATTAGCTGACGCGCCTCTGGATGAAGAAAGGACAGCTCGAGTAATAGGAGAATTACGTTCTTGTAAAGTGAATAGAGTAAATCTCGACCATGAAAAAGTGCATATTGTTTGATGATATTTGATAGCAGAAATGATCAACAGTTGTTTTTTTGTTGTGGTCGAAAGAGTATGATATTGAAGCATAAATTGCTCCACCGGCATCACAGCTAATTCTCTACACAAACTCATTAATTGGGCATCAGGCTGTCATTTCATATTCGTTGTCAGATTCCATTTTATCAGCCGTATTCACGTAAAATGAAACACTAAGGTTTTAGAAACTAGTACAGTAAAGTAGGTTTTTTGATTAAATTATAGCTCATTCAATTAAAAGTATAGCCTGCAAATAAACTAAATGTGCCAAGAATTCCAAACATTGGTTTGCCCGGATTTTTTTGAATACCCAGTTATAATTGAAAAGGTTTAAAGGCCTGTATTTATTTGAGTTGAGATTGTTGCTTACAAGAGCAGCTCTTTATTTTTTTGAGCATTATTAACAAAGTATGTTTATAATAAACTTCAAAATAATCGAGTCGAATGAATTTTGTAAACCAAGTTTATTTTCATACTCTGCAGCCCCAGCAAAGATCCATTCAAAACATAAGTCGAAAGGGATACTGGCCAGCCTTTAACTTGAAAACAGCCAAAATAAGCGAGTAGATAAACATAAATGCAAGCAAGCATAGGAATACGGTGGTGCGTTGAGCAGACTTATTTTCCATTTTTGGTACGTATACGACTAGAGCAATAAATGCAGCGGACGCAATACCGTCTATATGGACAGCAATTATTGATATAAAACACGACTATTAGTCAAGACAACAGCATGCTGCTATAATAGCGATACAAACCAACTTACACATGATGGCTACAATATGAGTCTCTACACCAAACTGATACTGCATGCCGCCAGAAAGAAAGTGCAAGTTTCCGTCGTTTTCACCGATAAATGGAGGTGTGCGGATCGTGTTCCACATATAACCACCACACATCACCAATGTAGTAGTCTGAAAAAAGTGTTGACTAATTAGCATCGGGAAAGATCAGCCATGATCAAAGAATCTACATATAGCTCAACGTACCAAAGTGAGCGAAATCCATAAAGCTTTGAGAGTAATAATCGCAATAATTTGAGTATAGAAAGTGAAAATAACAATAGCAGCAGTAGCCCCAATTACAATAGTGATTGCTAGCTTGCCATAGTCCAGAGGTTTTGTGATTTTGATCTATGCACACATGGTAAAGAATCCAATCATGTCTTAGCATTGTAAACCTATTGACAAAACCTGCATAATAAATCAAAAACAATATACCTTGACGCCGGTGACTGCTTCAATATGGGAAATAAACGGCTCGACAGAAAAACCGCTGTCGTACACATTAAAATAAGAAACGTAAATAGCCATCAAACATCACTAACAGATCATTATTTCAGATTAAACCATCGCCTAATAAAATTTCAGACTCACTTGCGATTCAGATCATATAATTCATAGATGCCTTTGATTGCCTGTGGCCCATCGGTAGGAGGAAAACGTAGCACCAATGGCACTGATTGGATCCCAAGCTAAAGTTCAATCGTGTCAGACTTGGTATAACACTCTGCAATAAAGATCTGACTTGTATAGCTATTTGAATACAATTGCAGTCGTCGCAAATCATAAATGCCCACCTTGGAAAACACACTCTGACCATGAACAAAGTCCAGCTCTGAAAAATACAGCTTTCCAGACTCAAACGACTTTGCCCATGTATCTGCTACAATCTTGTATCTAGTATGCCATTCACTATAGTAGAGAGATTTAGAAAGGTATTAGCCTGGACTGTCACCAACCACCAGCTTGATATTAGAAAACAAGACAACTTACACACAGGGTTTACAGTTATGCTGAGGCACGGTGCTAGTGAGCACTACAAACAAGGTGTAGTTTCTAGGCTTTTGAGTAAGCAATTCATACGACTGTTCATCCAAAGCCAAGATAGATTGCGAGGCATGCTGCATGTGGTTCAGCTGGCTGATTTTAGTGTCGAGCAATGTGCCAGTGACAGAGGACAAGATCAATGGACCAAGGAGAGCAGTCCACAAGGCAGTAGCAAGGAACAAATGCATATATAAAGATTGGCTATCGATTACTTGGTTTACAAATCGGCTGTTCAATGATGGACAAGATTCAATTGTAAATTTCAATGCTGGCCATCAATCCTCTCCAATAAGATCTACACGACTGGCAGCCAGACTGCTTTTTAATCTTTATTAAATTGAAGCCTTAAACTGCCAATCCATTCCATTCGCATACATCAAATCCCAAAAACATTCTAGTTAGATCAGACTTGGCATTTCAAAACCCAAGATTCTTTTTCAAGTCAGTAGCAAAAGAAGTGTTTATTCGGCTCGAACCTAGCCATTCTCCACACATCAATGCTAGTTCAAATCACAACAATAGGAGGATTTTGAGATAAAATACATCTGTAAGCATTCTACCAAGAATCAATCCGATTTCGGACGAATGTTTTCATAAGGACGTCGTAGGATGGGTGACCTGGCGTGTTCATCGGCAGTTAAAGTCGTCCGATTGATTGGAGAAGTAGACGCAGCAGATGCTCGAGTTGAGCGAGCTGAAGTTGCACGTTCAGGATGCTCATCTTGAACAAGAGGTTCAAAGTTTAACGATTCGGGATTATATCCCAACAAGTCTCCACTTTCAAAATCAAAATACCATCCAGTCAAATTAAGTTGTCCAGCTTGGAGTCTATCCTTAATCCATGGATATGTGACCAAATTTTCAATGGTCTGCAAAATAGATGCATGTTCTACAATGATCAACTTGTCAGCATACATATGCTGAATAACATCTCAGCATATCGAACCAAATGTACTCACCACATGCACGCTGCTGTTCTTCTTCGGATCTGTCCCCGAAATATTTTAAAGTCTTTTCTTTGGCTTGTTGGGCAATAGACACCCATGGAGCAATAAACTCAAAATCTGGCGACACACCTCGCAGCAAAGCACTAATACCACCACACTTGGAATGACCTAGCACAATAATATTCTCGACTCCAAGTACTAGCACGGCAAACTCAAGAGCAGAAGCCACACCGTGATATCCCGAATCTGGCCCATATGGAGCAACCAGATTTGCCACATTTCTAATAACAAATAAATCGCCTGGATCGCAGTCTGTCAAAATGGCTGGATCGACACTGATTAAAACATAGGTTAGTATTGAAAATGTGCGTTGAAGATTAAAAACCGTCGGTAAAAGTAAATACTCGAGTATATTTACCGCGAGTCACAGCATCCTAAAAGCACAGTTTTTGGTTTTTGAGCCTTTTTCAGAGAATCAAACAAGGCCGTATTCGAGGCAAAGTATGTCTAAAGTATGCGGTCATGTTAGCTAGTCCGTAACTCAAACCATTGCATTCTGTCAACAAATTCCTAAACAAAAACCATTGACGTATTCGCACCTTTCTGAAACGTTTGAATCCAGATAAAAACTTGCCCATTTGCACCTGTGATAAATCTAAAACATACATGTTAGATTGTACGTCAGATTAAACTGTATTTTACCCCCATTCAAAATCACCACATCTGGGTATCTGTTTATGGAAGGTGTAATCAAGCCCTCAACCTACCCGTATTGCTGGTTCCAAGCACTCGGCCTTGCTGAATAGACGCTGAATTCGTATCTTTGGGCTGAGATAGCTGCGGGTTAGACAAGTGTTCAAGATATCGACCGGCTGTTGTTACGGTTCCTGTGCGAATGCGATTTTCCTTGTATACCAATTTAAATAAATGGATCAATACCGCCATCAAGATTCAGCCAGGGTTGCCAAGATGAAGGCCATTTAAATAAGCGAAAGCTATATCAAGCATTGAAGCCATTGGATATATACAAAATAGAAGAATGGCCAAACAGTATGGCATAAGATATACAATGCCTTGATAGGCCAGCTGTGTTTCAAAGCTCAAACATTGTCGGATAATAAACATCTATACAAACTCGGATCATGTCATTAAACATACTATCTTGTCTTTGGACTCTTGTTTTAAAGACCCTTCTTCAGATTCCATATACTCTACACTAGGGCTGGAATGCAGGTTGGTTTTGATATCTAAGGGGGATGATGCAGCATGCTGGCCCGCTCCAAGAGAATGCAAATAGTGATCTAAATGAACATGAAGCATATCAGAAAACCCAGACTGCTGATTAATACTTTTGGTATCAAAAACTATCATGGCTACTGCATTGATCTTAAATACACTAAACAATCGCTTACCCATGAGTCTGCAGTGGTTGTATAAGTATAAGTAACTCGTATTCACGAAAATGAAAGATTAAATAAGGGTGTCAAAATGCATAATAAGCAGTCTCATGACATGATTGCCAAATTGACTGGACAATATTATTGAACTTTAATCTACCGAGATTTCTCATCCATGCTCATTTCTGTACAACTGAATGAATCTTCACATCCGCTTCAATAGTCTCACACTTGTTTAATCCACAATTCTCCTACAAATATTGGATGATTGGCATGGAGACAACTGGTCATTTCTACAATCTTGGTTCTGAATTATAGCGTAAACATATCTGTTCTTAAAATAAAAGTGGCCAATGTATACAATGTATACAATGTTCAGCTCTGCTGATTTAGATTTCGATCGAGTTGGTTTGCCAAGATAAACAACTCCTAGTTTAAATCAACACAATTCGTTCAAATATAGCAACAATAAACTGTCAAACGACCTGTATTTTAGATTGTAAAATATTGGTTTTTACATGTGTGGGAAATGTAAAGAGTGCAATATCCATCAATAGCTGCAATATTTGTAGAGCATTTATTTGTTTTTAATAGAAACACCAATTACATATTCATCAAAATCACAGCCATCACTAATCGCAACCCTCTAAATACAGTATTTGACACGACAATCATTTGAAACAGTTCATTGTACTAAAACTACTTTAGAGGTGTGACATGGTCTAATAGGGAGAGTAGAATCCTCGGCGAGACCTAGAAATTAATAATATGCTCAAATATTAGCATTGTTCGTTGATTCTGGACCTTTAATTCCATACCTGTATGGTGCTCTCCCACGAAATCCACCACGAAATCCTCGAGATGCGCGACGACCTCGCGAATAGAATGCATGCACATTGGTACGCTTAGCTGTGACCTTGATTAAACGACCCTTGAACATGGACTCACTTAAAACCACTGCGTTTGCAACAGATCCTGCATCGGCAAACTCAAGGTATGCAAATCTAATTGTAAAAATAAAAGCAAACATCAGCATGCTTTGTAGATTTAAACTAGAAAACATCAAAAATCGCATACCCTTTAGGGTGTCCTGTAAATTTATCGCACAGAATGGTTACTCGGTTGATGGTACCACAAGATTGAAAGTGTGCCTGGATTTCTTCTGGAGTGGCACTATAGTCAACCTGGATATGCAAAACATAGTACCAAATCAGCCATGGTAGCATACTAAGAACCTATTTGCGTGCAGAAACTTACATTGCCAATGTAAACAGAGCGAAAATCCACTTCTTCTTTGTCACTGACTAGAATGTGTATACAATATTGATAAAAGTTGGCCAAAAGATGGTCGGTTTATATTAAAAGTGCATTATTGGTTAGAAAATACAATATATACAAATAGATTACAAAACCGATTTTCCAAGGGTTTCCTACCAGATTGAGCACCCATTTCCTTTTCTACTTCAGCCTGCATTTCTTTTAGTTTGGCAGCTTCCTCTTCCATTTCCTTGACCCGTTTCTTCATTGTTTCAATCTCCTAAGCAGTTACAAGCATGGAATAGTATCAGTCGTGGTTTCCAAAACAAACTGTTTAGTCATCCAAGATCGTGCTGTAACTGATTATGTGCACAAATAATCAAACCCAAATACTCACCTTGTCAACGCTATCATCCATCGCAACCTCGGGAGCCTCAATGGCCTCTGAAACATCGGCTTGATTTGTTGACATGTTCTAAAGCACAGGTTGTATATACAAAACGATTGATAAATTAAGTGCCAGTTGCAGACAAGTTCAGATTGAACTAAAGCTGCATGCTAGAATGTGACAGTTGAATCAATTTGTATTGAAAAATCGACTTTTCAAAGAGATTACCGATCTCACAAAACGCCAATTTATATTCAACCCTCTTTTAAAGCATAATCCGATCTAGTCAATCTGATACAGAATGTCCAAACGAGGTATCAAGGAATTATCTCCAGAATGAGGTTGATGTAGCAAACAAACAGAGCCAGTAGAATCAGTAGGCGAATAAATGTCAGACTTCCCATGATGTAGATCTGAATAATGGTTTAAACATGCGACTGCCAAGCCAAAGTGTGCTGGTTAGCAGGGACAATCGCTAGTTGATATGCTGATTTACCAATCTAGAAGACAGTCAATTGAAGTTGCAGAGAAATTACAATTGATGTAGTATCAAGATAACAAATGGTAGTCTAATTCAACAGACTAGAGAATAATGGATAGATCAAAAAAGTATGCAGCCATTATTTTTCAAGCAGTCTTTTTGTTTCCAATGTTACTTTATATACTCGAAACAAAGTTGGCACTTTTTTCTTGAGCAATAGGAAACTGATTCTATCCGGCTGCTGCTGCCGCTGGCTGTTTGTCTTTCAAATATCAAGTTGGTTTGCAATCTTCACTTTTACATTTTTCTCAGTGTAGGCGATATTCTAGTCAATTATTCTAGGGAATGGGAAAGGTATAAAAAGCTACTTGTATAATAGCAAGACATGGCGTAGAGAATATGTCTTGTAGCACTGATAAAGCATACAGACATGCATTTTTGACAGCAGCAATAAGGAAGTGACGGTACCTGAAAAGCAGTTTGTGAGGAACTGGGCAAGTGGAGCAAAACACGACAAAATAAATTACAACAGAAAAAGAGTGAGCACAGAATGTATTTGTATTCTCCACTCAATTTCACTGGTTTGAACCATTCATCAAATGCTACAACAGCAGCCTGTTTAATGGATTCTCTTTTTAAAACTGTACAGTTGTTTTGGGTTAGCGTACAGACTCTAAGCAGAATGCTGAAGCCGCGTTAAAACAGGACCAGCAAGCAGCTGTTGTTGGACCAAATGAGTGATGTTGTCCTATATTGAATCAAAAGAAACAGCAAGTTGAGCAAACTGGTCGTGCCAACAAATCAGATTGGTGATTGGCATGCAAGTAACAGTTGCATTTCTGAGACGTACGATCTTTGTTTTGCTGAATTAGAGCGCAAGATATTTATGGGATTTTAAAATACAGCAAATAGGAGTGTGTACAGAGTTTGTTTTTCGGCCAGCTTAGTCTTCGGATTCCTGTCTTTAAGCCCTTTTGCTTGCCATGACGTTCAAAATTTGTAATCCGTCTAGTCATTCTATGAAAAGCTTGATTCTTTCTGACCGCTCTCCATATGTCTTTGGGTGAAGATCCATTCAAGTATTTTTTGAAAAGAACCTTGGATACAATTGAAAATGCTGCTAAACGTTCAACAGCCGTAGCGAAATTACAAGTTTTAAAAGTTGCTATTGAACTCCAAAAATCATGGCTCCTGTTTTGTACACTTAATGTATGAGGTCATTTTTCAAGATATGTATGCCATTGATCTTGTTGTTTTGAATGTGCATTGGTTGGATTTTTTATTGTTGGTAGCTGTGATTTAAAGTTGCAGTAAAGTCAACAACTGTTTGTGTTCTAAAATTGCAGGTGGTTGGTCTGTAAGAGTATCAAAATGATACTCGAAATGATTCCGCACTGTCGATTGATGAAACTAAAATATGGTTCCCATTTCACATAACGCTTTGCAAAATGTACAGTTGCATGGTTCAAGAGTGTTGAGCAGATCGGTAAAGGGGAATTTACCAACTTTTTGGCAATATTCAAAGTCAAACCCAATATCTGGATTGCAATGAATGAATCTGGTTTCAAATTTGATGATTGTACAGTGTATGACTGCCAAATGTGAACAAAGGACAGTTCAAACTATAGTTTGGTTGTGTGCATCATATGATGGTCGTTATGTTTGGAGATGGACCAAAAGAGTTGTAAATGCTTGATATTCAAGATTTTTTAGTGTACTGGAATTCCATTTTTTAATGATTATTTGGTTCTAGAAACATAACATTTCACAAAACTACAGATTCGCTGATTAAACATGATTTGTCGGCCGTTCAACAAGCAGAAATGTTGCAAGATATCAAGCCTCTTATTGCACATTCTTAAGCCTTGCCGGAAATAACTTGGGTATAATAACGATTTTGTGCGGTGCGTGACTCCAGATACAGAAGGGCTTGAACTACCGATTTCTAGTATGAAGACACAGCAAATATTTCCAACCATTGCTTATTCCAGAGCAAAATAAAGGCGGCCAGTGAATGAATATAAAAGTGACTCGTTTTACGTGACCACGACTATAGTTTCCTACATCATCGGATTGCCAATCGTTTATTCGACAAATCTCTTGGCTGTGTAAATAATCCAGAGATAAATCATTGATCCAATCGAAAAATACTAGAATTTCACCAAAAGTATCTTGGAATTGGTATTCAGAATCAGAATCAGGGCGGAATACACCAACATTGCGCATTACCAAAATTCAAGGCACAGCTATATGTCCAATTTTCCGTCAAATATGAAAAAAATCAGTCAGTTGTTTTTCAAGGTATACACAATTTAGTCATAAGTTGTGTATACCTTGAAAATTGCTTGGGTCGGTTAAATTATAAATTGCTTTGACGAATTTCCACACGATTGTTTATGCAAACCAATTGGTCACATTAGCTGTCACTGAACTAAATGGTCAGTCATACCGAATGCATAGGCATCAAATTGTACCCAACTGTTTTATGATGTTGTAATAAAAATTAAAACTTTGAATTGCAAGGCTGAATAGTTTTTAATGGTTTGGTGCATGAACAAGTTGGTTTTATTCACATCCCAGTAAATGACCAGTGTATAGGGCAATATAGCAGCGGATGTAGCTTTATTGACCCGATAGGCATGACGGGCTTGGCCCTGTACCCTTTTACAGCTTTATCAAATAGGGTGCCGTAATCTTCCATTATCAGGACCATCATACTCAAAGTTAAATGTTCCATCTAATCAACCCTAACCTAGTTATTTGATACTCTAGCCAAGTATGCTATGTTGTATTTGGCTAAAGGGTGATGTGAATGCTTGAGTTAAACCGAATCAATGCAATTCAAGTTTGAACCAAAATAATTGACGGTTTATTTGGGTCAAATAAACTACAGTATAATTTGTTTACTCACCACATCATGATAAGCGATGCCTTTGTCAGCGGTTCTTGGAATACGCGGAGTAATTCAATTTTATCTTACTTGACAGTAATGTCCATCAACACGAGTATGAACACAAGGGATGCCATATCAGGGTTAGTCAGCTTAGTGAGCTACATAGCGGTGGTAAAATGCGTCAAATAAAGGGATGCTTGATTGAGTGCGCCAAGGCATTTATTACTATAAAAACAGTAGCATTTGTAACCATTTTCAAATAATCCATTTGAATCAATAAGCCTTTGAACTCTCATAAACAATCGTTTACATTAATAATGAAATTTTCTCAAGCCATTGTGTTGATTGCAGTGTTTAGCGCGACTGCCAATGCTATAGTTGTTCCCGCCGAAGCAAGTGTAAGCACGGGAGGCCCTGATGCAACAAGTACTGATCAATCGAGTGCATCAAGCACAAGCACACCAAGTGCAACAAGTACCGGCGAATCAGGCGCTTCTGGGTATACTTGTTCGAATTCAGGCGAAGGATCGTTTTTAGGCAAGATAGGAAGCTATTTTGGGTATGCTGTTGATACGGCACGCTGTTATGGCAAAACGTTCTGGAAACACTTCCAACTCACCTTGAATTATTTGGATGCTTCTGTTGCTGCCGAAGAAGACCCAGATGTGAAAAAGAAAATTGAAGAACTTTCAGAAAAGTTCCGAGCTATGCTGCTGAAATTCAATGAGGATACAGCTGAAGGCCGAGAAAACAGGTTCGCAGATGAGATCTTTGCTTTATCAGCAGAGTTTGAGGAAAAAGCAAAGAATGGCGAAAAAGGTGCCAAAGAAGCACTTGCCAATCTTAAATTCACTCTTGATAGTTTTATTTCTCGTACTGAGAATTCAGGCAAAAAATAGAAAATCGACAGGTTGAAGGCTTCCAAGAGCGATGAGGGGGGAAATGAGAATAGCAAAGTAGATGATGGGAGAAACGACAAATCTTTATTTGATCATTATAACGTTTGAATAAATATGTTTAATCCATAATATTTCATTTGTGACATTTAACAAACTTTTAGCACCACCAGCCTATGCTCGTACGGCTTGCTAGCATGAGATAATCTTGTATCTCTGCACTCGAGTTTATTTTAGATAAATATGATTCATTTAAAATTGTGTATACCTTGAAAATTGCTTGGGTCGGTTAAATTATAAATTGCTTTGACGAATTTCCACACGATTGTTTATGCAAACCAATTGGTCACATTGGCTGTCACTGAACTAAATGGTCAGTCATACCGAATGCATAGGCATCAAATTGTACCCAACTGTTTTATGATGTTGTAATAAAAATTAAAACTTTGAATTGCAAGGCTGAATAGTTTTTAATGGTTTGGTGCATGAACAAGTTGGTTTTATTCACATCCCAGTAAATGACCAGTGTATAGGGCAATATAGCAGCGGATGTAGCTTTATTGACCCGATAGGCATGACGGGCTTGGCCCTGTACCCTTTTACAGCTTTATCAAATAGGGTGCCGTAATCTTCCATTATCAGGACCATCATACTCAAAGTTAAATGTTCCATCTAATCAACCCTAACCTAGTTATTTGATACTCTAGCCAAGTATGCTATGTTGTATTTGGCTAAAGGGTGATGTGAATGCTTGAGTTAAACCGAATCAATGCAATTCAAGTTTGAACCAAAATAATTGACGGTTTATTTGGGTCAAATAAACTACAGTATAATTTGTTTACTCACCACATCATGATAAGCGATGCCTTTGTCAGCGGTTCTTGGAATACGCGGAGTAATTCAATTTTATCTTACTTGACAGTAATGTCCATCAACACGAGTATGAACACAAGGGATGCCATATCAGGGTTAGTCAGCTTAGTGAGCTACATAGCGGTGGTAAAATGCGTCAAATAAAGGGATGCTTGATTGAGTGCGCCAAGGCATTTATTACTATAAAAACAGTAGCATTTGTAACCATTTTCAAATAATCCATTTGAATCAATAAGCCTTTGAACTCTCATAAACAATCGTTTACATTAATAATGAAATTTTCTCAAGCCATTGTGTTGATTGCAGTGTTTAGCGCGACTGCCAATGCTATAGTTGTTCCCGCCGAAGCAAGTGTAAGCACGGGAGGCCCTGATGCAACAAGCACCGATCAATCGAGTACAAGTGCAAGTACACCAAGTGCGACAAGTACCAGCGAATCAAGTGCAACAAGTACTGGTGAATCAGGCGCTTCTGGGTATACTTCGAATTCAGGCGAAGGATCGTCGCTAAGCGGGGTAACAGGCTATCTCGGATATGCTGCTGATACGGCACGCTGTTATGGCGGAGCGTTCTGGAAACGCTTCCAATCCGCCTTGGGTAGTCTCATCCCTGATATTTTGAAACAAGATCCAGATGTGAGGAGGCAAATCAAAGATCTTATGAGCAAGCTTGAAGTTATCCAGACCAGATGCCTGAACGGTGAGAAAAATAAATCTCGGGTAGAAAGACTTTTGAAGGATCTCGAAGAGTTATCAGCAGAGCTTAAGGAAAAAGTAAGGAATGGCGAAAAAGGTGCCAAAGAAGCACTCGTTAAATGGGATGGCATTGCCAAAGAATTTGGTCAAGGTGTCGAGAATCTGGCCCAGATAGTGGAACGCGACAGATTGGAGGCTTCCAAGAACGGTGAGGAGGAAGAACAAGAATAGCAAAGTAGATGATGGGAGAAACAAACCTTTATTTGATTATTATAACGTTTAAATAAACATGTTTAAATCATAATATTTCATTTGACATTAGTTCAGTATTCTGGCTGCTGTTATGCAATTCTAAAGCCATTTAAACATTTTACAATAATATTATATTGTAAACTGAGCTAATTTATTACCAAAATAATATTTAGATACGATATTTACGTCTACATGTTGGGCGAATAAAGCCTAATGATATTATCCCAGCCAGGTAAACGACGTTTGAATTCAACTTGGAAATCATCTTGTTGCAAGATCGTTCTGGCTTGTAAAGTGAATTTTATTGTTAAAGTTTAGATCAAACGATGCTTGAATGGATCATGTGTATTTATATGGAATTGGATAAACAATAATCTGCAAAAGGATCTACCACAACACATGTGAGCTGTGGTTGAATGATATCGATACCAATCCAAATATGACGAGTTGTTTCTGATAGTTGGTGATTTGTGTAAGCCTTTTGATATCACATGTCAAAGTATATGATTTCATTTCAGCACAAAATATTGAGAATATAATACCATGCTAATGCGAGTGAATACATGAAATATGCATTTTCATCATGATCATATCTGCCATAAATCAATTTTTCAAGCTATCCAAAAGTTCAACAGTGCTATTATAAACCAAAACCATAATGTTGAAACAAACAACCAGAATTGATGGTATCAAGAGTAGTTGGCATAGATGATACTCATGGTGAAAGCTTGCAAATGTATACATTGAAAACAATGCAAATTCAAAACGTAAAAATTAAGAATATAACTAAACAAAATAAAAAATTATTTGTTGTGGATGACGAGAGAGACCGCCATCCCATACTTCAGCTTCTTGTCACAGACTTGGACGACATCCCCAAAGACTACTACAAGAAGCTGAAGGATGGAGGTCTCTCTCTTGTCATCCACAACACTTGACACGATCCCGAACCGAACTCTTGAACGAAAAGCAACATTTACTCCCAATAAATGTTATTCACACGATATCGAATAAATGAGGTAAAAGGGATTCATTTTATAGAAATGTCCGAGTCGCGATAATTCAGAGACATTGTTATCTGTTAGTAGTTGTGGGATTGTAAAATAAGAGATGTCGTTAGGTCGTATATGGATGTGATCTTGACATATTCTAGGTTGATTAGTGTAGTGGTTAGCACTTTGGACTTTGAATCCAACAACCCGAGTTCGACTCTCGGATCGACCTACTCTTTTTGTTCAAAGCATGACAAACTTTTTGAATCTCAGGTTTCAGTACAAGCAGTCACAACTGTTTGAATGAGTGCAGATGTAATATCACATGTTCCTGCACTCAAGCTATTTTTAAGATAAATTAAAAAAAGTTGAATAGCTATCAAAAAAGATTTATTCATGGAAATCAAGAAACTGCTGGAGTCGTGCAGCTGTCTCGGGTAACAAGTCAAATCGAGATAAATGAGAATAGTATGTGGTTACAATGCGATAAATGGAGTTTTGAAGCACCAATAGGCAAATGTGAAGTTCTTGTGGCACAACCCATGTGGCCGATCTAGCAGTATGTCTTTTCCACAGTATCCCAGCAGCCATAGGACGTCCAGAGCCATCACGATGAACATGAGTCACGAACCGCTCCATTGTTATAAGGAGCAATGTAAGCGTGTTCAAAATATGTGGAACATCCCTGTGCACCATACCGTATTTGTCTTCATGTGTAGATGCCACGACAAGACTCGACAATGCTAAAGCATGATGGTTTGTGGATATTGATAGTTTCAGTGTAAACCCAGAGATTTAGAATGTGTATCAATAGATTAAGAAAATCAAATAAGCATTCAAGTCTGATTCCTACATTCAATAGTCCAAATATCGAGCTGTATATCTTTGGTAATGCATGCTGCCTTTCTGACAACCGTCTCACCCATTAGCTGCAGTCCAAACGACCAACTGGTGATCATCTGAGCAATCGCATTCATCACATCTTGAGATCCAGGAATGCTGATTATGGACACGTTTGCTGCTGGTTTTGGAGCATGAGCCTGGTCTGCATTAGACCGATTTTTTCGGCGCAAAAGTCTCGGAACCTCTAAACTTGTTTCAAGTTCTACACTACCTTGCACCAATTCTGGAGTTCGTCCATCAGACATGAATATATTTCCGCCAGAAACAGTAGGTTCTAGGATAAAAGAAGCAGCATTTCTTAAAACAGATGGTTTCTGAGCAGGATAAATAATACCAGTTTGGGTAGGTGAGATAGGTGTGGATTTGTGAGTAGATTGATCACCAAAAACTAAACCATTAGAAATCGGCGGTTCAGAAAAGGTATTTTCCTCTGTCGACAGTTCAGATCGAGTTTTCTTAATTTCTATAAATGCAATAATGCAGCCATAAATATTAATTTGATATTAGCAACTGCAATAGTATTCAACAAAAAATCAAAAATGGCCATCTTACCCATATCAGCCTCAAAAGCCAAGCGTAGATTATTTAGTCGAGTTATCAATGCAGTAGATATTAGCTTCCAAGCAGAGCAGTCTGTATCGATATCATTAAAAACTTTTTGTCTTAATGCAGGCGAGAACTGGACGGCCCACTTGATTTGAAATATGGCAAGGTACTGCCGTTTCAATACGCGATTAAAGTTAGACATGAGAGGTACAAAGCATCCAGTTCAAGATGGCCAGCCTGCTCAAAACTTACCGTGTTGTATGATGATAGGTTTTCGTTAAACGACGCAATAAGCAATGACACGCTTGGGTTTTCCAAAATAATCTATATATTGTTTCAAATTAGACCAGTACTAGACAGTTTTTAAATATACACCACAAACGTGTGTGGCCAATAGAGCAATGAACAGTACATTTCACTTACCGAGGTCGTATGCAAGGAGAATTGATCATGAGCAATTTCCAAAAGCACTATGACAAAAGATGCGGTCAAGCAGGCTCTCATAAAAAGCTGAAGATCGGTAAGACAGGTAAGCAAAACTCTAGGTGTGCTACTTAAACTACCATTATTACGGCCGGATTAGTCAATTTGAATCAAAACAAACCATAACCATGACCAAGAGCTAAAGTCGATTGCCGATATGCAATAGTAGCTGAAAAAATTTAAAATGAGACCTACGTAAATTTCCAGTGCTGCAGTGTGCTATCTAAAGCATAGTATAGAGGCCAGCCTGCAAAAAAAAAAGAAAACCAGCATACAACCGATAAACAGCATCCTAGTCGAACACCACGAACAATAGATTTTGTAATGACAGATTTAAACCATACTCTCATGGATCTCTAAAAAGAGTAAAGTTGGATCAAAGCCGATTGGGAAAACATATAAATTGTAAGTTTTTTGCAGTTGTATTCATGTAAAATGGAGCATTAAATATGGATGTCAATATAATAAACAATCTCATGAAATGATTGACAAGCTACTGGTCTTTTCTCTAGCGACCAACATAAAAACAGTTGCATTCCCGAGACTACAATCACTGTTGAAGTAAAGCGCAACATATCCGAGTGATTTTAGAATACAGCAAAAACGTGTTTACAGAGTTGGAAGCAGTCAAACTCAAGGTCTGGGTTGCAATGTATGGCTTGCCAAAAGAGTAGAAAAGACAGTTCAAAACTATAGTTTGATTGTATCATATGATGGACGTTGTGTCTATTAAGCAAACAATAAGTTTGTAGTAGAAAGACAACACATTTAAGCACGGCCTATTCCAAATCAAAATGGAGGCAGTGATACAAGGTAGATACAGAAAAGTATTCCATTTACGCGAATAAGGCTGTAAATCAAAATGCGTTAAAACCAGTAATAATACAAACCTGGATAGGAGGAAATCGAAGTATATCGGCTTGCTGAATATAGCGATACAATGCATATATTGGGCCAACTGCCAAATACACCCCACACATGTATACGAATTTTGGGTTCAAATGAGGTGCATATGCTCTAAATTCAAACAATAAGTAATCTAAATTAACCATTTGTAGTAACGATAGAGTTGATCACATCCAACATGTTTCAAATTTACCCCTTGGAACGAATAAGCATAGGATAGTTGATATCTCGCATATAATTAAACAGTGCTGATAGAGTTATGGTAGCAGCCAGGTGTACCAACACTGATATGACCACACTAAACCTGAGGCTTTGATAGATCCACTGTATATTGTTTGAATAAATAGCTGGCGAGGCTTTAAATTATGAATTATGTTGAAAAGCAATTGAAACAAACAGATGCATAGTAAAGATCAGCAGCTGTAATAAAATTATCCGGTAGTGTTGTATGGGCATACAAATTGAGCAATTGGTAAAGACGCCAGTCAGATAATAGTGTGCATGGAAACAGATACCTTGCATTGAAGATCGTCTCAAGATCAGTATAGGAATCAGCAACAAAGCCGATGCAAATGACAGCAGAATAGCAGATTGACTGAATAAGTCTTTTAGTCCTAAAATACATGAATTAAACAAAGTTGATAAAGTAGTTTAGTGTCAAGGGATTGATATGAATCCAAAAATGCTACATTAGAGCAATACCAATAAACCAGACATTTACATCTGAGCAAATGCTCATACTTACCCAAAGTGTAGATGTCGGAAGGACAGTAAAGAAAAAGGAAGGAACAAAAAAAGGCACCCAGACTAGAGCAAAGAGCAGCTCCAGACAGTCGTCTGTCGACCAATGGCTGGATTACAGAATCAAATCCCATAACAGTTGCAGACTATTGAATAAAGTTGAAATTCAACTTTTACAGTCATATTCACGTAAAATAAACACCAAGAATGTATAATAAACAGCCGACCTCATGAAGTGATTGATTGGTTTATTGGACAGCATTGAGTTGTTTGGGTTCTCTCTTGGTGATTGGCATGAAGCAGTTCTTGTTCTTTTGAGCTAGAGCGCGAATATGATTTTAAAATGCAAGAGTTGAACAGTTCAATGTAGCATCTGGACTGTAATGGATAATCTGATGATTGTGACTGTCAAATAAGAAAGAAATAGTTTAGAGTTGTACGATGATCGCTGTGTTGATTCAAGCGATTTCTAACCATTACAATGACTATTTAACCATTGCAAAAGTGGTCAATGCAAGTGTTCCATTTTACGTGAATATAGCTGGAATTCAACCTCACAGTTATATGCTGCATTGTCGGATCCAGCAATACATTTCCATTCGATAATCCCACCATGACCAACTTTTTTTCTAGTATCAAGCCAAACAAACCAATTTCTGCGCTCAAGGATGTGACTCGACTCATGAGAGAAGCTACTCAAGGTGATTGTCTAGATAGGCGTAAATGTTGATGAAATAATGCACTATTTTATTGAGTTCTAATTTAATGACTGTTCCATATCGATTGCATATGCTCATGTCTTGTTCTACTCTTTTTGTGTTACTCCTGTTCCATGTCGGCTATTGTAGAGCTGGGTCTTGGTGAAATGCTCATGTCTTCACACTTTTCCATTGTACAGGCCATGTCTGGTGTGTCTGTAAGTGCAATAGCATTACTTTGATTTGCTAGTTTCTTATAGTATTCTTTGGTTTAGATAAGCCAGTCTACTATCCAGATATAAAAATACCAATCTTTATTGTTTTGATACTCGTATGGATACGACCATGCATATAGATCATGGATTCTAAGATGGATACTGGAATGGCAGTTCCAGATTCCAGCGAGCGAGGAAAGATTTCGGTGGAAAGCATTCCCACAAAGAATCATTGGACAATATCTGAGATCTGTGGTGTCTGCGACAGGCTACTGGCCTTGGAGGTATAGATCGTGCACCTGATTCATTTTTGAATCGTTTGTTGATTCTCGACTGATTCGATTTAAATAATTTAGACTGAATGGCTTTCAGGAAAGCTTGCTGCCCAAACAGTATTTACTTGTGTGTATATGCACGATATACAGAATGTTTCAAATCGTATCATGCGAGTATTTTTAGAAGCTTTTTTAAAACAAATGTCACTTGCAAGGGCTATTATTATGGCAGAGCAGATATTTTTTGTAATGTTTATTTGCTATAGATCCTGATATTATAAATGATTACATGTAGATGTCCACTGATGCTTTGTAGTTTAGGAGGAGGATTTTTATGTGGACATGTCGGGATTTGTATTGGAACAACCACTTGATAACGAGGACAAAAATCCAAGTAATCTACTATGTGACTTGATAGTTCAAATACAATCTTATGTCGATGACTCTCCACAAGGTATTTTGTCAGATTACCACATGCTTTAGCAATTGCTTCGATTCACATGCTCTGCATCTGATCTTTTTTAATCTGCCAATTTACTGACTTTTGATACAGGGATTGGCGATTTAATGCTAGAGATCGATGAATCTCAATTTGCTTTTGAATCTTTAAAAAAAGATATGATGATGCTTCTTCAACGGATGAAGTTTTTAAAATCCCTTACTGGCACTTTTGCAGCGATTCATACATTCCACTTTGATGCGGCACTTGAAATAATTCCTCTTGCAAATGCTACCCTCGCTGATATATTGGCTAACCCAAATTCAGCCATCGTTGATTGTAAGTAGTTTATGTAACCATAATATACTTTCAAGACTATAATAAGAGTCGGTGTGAGTTTCCATTCATGATCAACTTGGAATTTTAAATATTCGTGATTTTATTGGTAGCCTCGTTTGACCAATTGATCAATCGCAAGCGGTTTTCCCAGTATCCTACCAAGCAAATGGAGCAATCAAGCAACGCGGATGCTTTCAAAATATGGGAGTCCACTCTGAAGCATATTCAAACAATTTGCCAATGGCCGCAATCACAATCAGCTCAAAGTATTATGGTATCGTGTATTTAAAAGTGTCTTGTTTGGCTATTGTTGAGTGTCCAACAAAAATAATCTAATTTGTATGACTATTTTAGATGACAGTGGAGTCATTTTCCACCGCTTACACGAATGCAAATGTTCTTACCAGATCTGTACTTCATGTAGGTCTATGCCATACTGCTGTCCATTTCAGGATTTAGGTTTCGTCTAATGTGTTTTCCGTGTTATGGGTCATATTTGATATCATAGGCTGTGCTTTTTTCAAAAGAGGCTCTTGTCGGAAAACAAACAGTAGTTGCATCAGTACGTACCATTATGTCTGAAACCACGTTGCATCCATATCTAGCAACTTTAAGCCCAAGAGTCAAAGAGATACTGGAACATTTGAATTTGCGATGCGCCGAGGTATTTGATTTAATCTGTTGTCCATTGCACATGTCTTTGAATTCGTATATGCCTAATACGCTTAGTATCTAGGCGTTTAAATATAATTTGGAGTTATTTTGCTTTAATCAAGCCAGACAACGTCGTCATATGTTCAAGGTCATTGAGGTGTGGGAGCTATTCCAGCAAGAGGTAAGCATGATCATTTGGCTTAATTTGGTGGAATATTGAAGCGTAATGATATTTTTATTTTCTTTAGGCCGAATCACTGGATGATGAGTTGCAGCTGGCACAGTTTGGTTTGTCAACGGTAAAGTTGGATGATATATTCACCATACTTTATTCTGCTACAGTTGCTCATGCTTGTTTTTGTTTAATTACAGAATCAATTTTACTTTACACGATGGGTTTATTTACAGAAGCTGCATGTTTTGACGCATTGCTACTCGATTGGATTTGAGCTAGAGCTGTATTCAGTAAATGAATATCCAATGATATACTGGTAGATCGTGCTCGTTGTTGGGCAGTTTGAATGCCAATGAATGAAATAACATCTTGGATTCTAAACTAACAGAAACCGTGCATTCTATATATCTTACTAGGTATTTGGCAGAGCTGCATGCTGCTCGTATCAACTGTATTCAGTCTATTCGCACCCTTCGAGATGAAAATGTAGAGTCAAGAATGGGAGCATTATCTTTATCCGACTATTCGCAAAAGAACATTGATTTTCAATTAATGTCTGAATTGTACTCGGACACTGCCAAGCAACAATTATCTGTAGCCTTTCTTGACGTAAGTTTTTTGAATGAGTGCAGGCCAATTTAATATAAAAATGTTGCACGTGTACTCTATGCTATTGATGAGAATTATACTGCTTTAAACTTGATGCTCTAGCCCTTGTACTCATTTTCCATATCAACGTATTTGTTATTATTTAGCTTTCTGTTGCATTACGAGTATTGGGCTATCTTGACATAGTCGAGTTTCATAAGGCATATACTGAAACGGCTCATTATGCCCATAGATTCAAAATTATGACAATCCTTGCTAGTCCACAGCTGCTTCAAACAAAAGACTATCTGGCCTATGCTATCAAGGATGCAGATCAAGTCAAGACAATAGTTGACAAGTGCGTTCAAACTTTTGAACTTGCAAAAGCGAGTTTGAATACTGCAATCAAACAGATGGATTCGATGAGTACAATGCATCCATTCAAGGTATGTGTTGAAATGAAAGCGCTCTAGTACTTTGGCTTTGCAATCGTGAAAAGTTGATGTTTTGCTCACCCCGTTGCATTGCATAATTAGATAGAAGCACAGTCGCTTTTAAAAGTATGTATAGCGAATGTGACTGCCATCAAAGCAATCCCGTGGTCAGAGTTGAAAACCAAAGCAAAAGATCGGGTTAAACCAGATTACGTCGCCAACCAACGTCGTCAGCTTTTTGAATTTAAATATCATAAAGTTTTTCCTTGCCTGACTCGATGTTTGGAAATGTCGTAAAGTTTAATCGTTGCATTTTTAGATGAATAAAATGTAGTCAAATAGTATATTGGTCTAAAAGTGGGCCGTGTCAGGGATATTCAATGATATTGATGTAAACACTTTAAAATAGGAATCATTACAAACGTTTTAGATAGTTTACTCGGGTAAAAATCAGCGGAGCATAGTTTCACTATATTTCAAACATGACTTTTAAATAGACAAGTGAGATTGTCACTATTCAATTAGACTCAAAAACAGACTGTCCACTCGCTTATAAGAATTGTTTTAATCAAGCTGTCAAATCAAAAAGTAATTTATGTATGGGGTAAAGAAAGTGCCTTGTTAAAATCAACAGCACCAAAAGGATCTTCATCAAAACCTTTAGCAGTATGTTCAGCAAGCACACTTGTGGGTACAGTAGACGACGCAGAGCCCCCAGCCTTAGTGGAAAAAGAGGCAACAGTGGTGCTTGCAGCAGAGTTGGCCATCCCAACTGGATCTGATGCATTACCAAAATCTACTGGACCAAAATCTTTGGTTGCTGAGGTGATAGGTAAAGCGTTCCCAATGGATTTTACACTCGTGGAACTCAATGGTGCATCAAATACAGTCTCAAAGTTGAGCTTAGAAGACGGGGTGTTGGATCGGATAGGCTTAGCGTCAGAAAAGGATGCATCAAACGTGAATGCATCCGCCGAAAAGTCATTTGGCTTTACTCGTGAAATACCTTGATGAATAGATTGAACTGTGCTCGAGTCGCGGGCAGCATTAAGGCGTTTATCTCCAGAAAAAGCATTTTGAAACTCGGCATCAATATCAAAATTTTGAAGACTTGTAGCTGCTTTTTTAGCACTTGAGCTTGCTGAAGATGTCAGTAACAGTTTTGCAGGATCACTGGCCGGACTATTTGCATGTGGAGCGACGGTAGTTGTAGCACTATGAGCCAAACCAAAAGACGTGGCTGATTTAGAAGCAGGAATAGCGACAGAAGCTGGGCCAAAGACATCATCAAAACTGGAAGGAAAGGCAGTGGTCGCAGAGGCTGGCAATGAGGTCGAAGTGACGGATTGTACAGGCAATGTAGAAGATATTTGAGAAATGACTGGACTAGTAGCCTGTGGTTCTCCGAATACAAACTGTGGCGATGCGCTGACAGATTTTGAAATAGGAATAGAGTGCTCTTTGATTACCGAAGTAGCACCTGCATGCATTGACTGGATAGATTTAGCTGACGAGTTTCCGGATTCAGAGTCATTTGGTTTTGGCATGTTGGATGTAAATATATCATTTGGCTCACTAGTATCCTTTACACGAAATTCATCTTGAGATTTTCGTGTAACAACGGACTGCGGATCTGCCATCGACACTGGAGACGTTGATGAGCCAGATAGGGAACGAGTCGCTTTTAATTTATCAGAGTTGTGAACAACAGAGTCTGAGACCAAGGTAGAAAAAGGCTCACCTTTAATAGGTTTGGATGCCAACGAAGGAACAAGAGGTGCAGCAGCAGGAGCGAGGTCTTTGATGGCAGTAGTAGCAGCAAGCAGGTCTTGTGATTGAGACACCTCATGAATTCGCTGCTGTTCGGCTGCCTTGATTTGGGCCAACTCCTTTTGATTGATAGCCTGAAGAACCGAGGCTTGTTGCTGAAATTGTACAGCCTTTTGTTTGGCATGCTCAAGCCGTTCGCGTTCTTGAGCCAGATCCATTTTGAATTGATGGTTTTCAATTTGTGCACTAAGCAGCAGTTTTTGATTGAGATCAGCAAGCTGCTGTTGCTGGCGAGAATCGACACGAAGTTTTTCCAATTCAGTTCGCCATTGGTTCGTTTCTTCCGTCAGAATTTGAATATTCTTTTTAGATTCAGATATTTCCTGTTGGTAGCGGGCTGCTTGTTCAGAAAGGTTGGTTTTTTCAACTTTAATGGATGCAACTGCCTTTTCAATTTGGTTTAGTTCGAGTTTGCTTGATTCAAGTCTTTGTACTTCAGTCATAAGAAAGTTTTGACTGTCACGAACAATCTGCACCTCGGCCTCATAGGTAGCGCGCATTTGAGAAATCTGAATTGTAAGCTTATTTTTCTCATCCGTGACTTGTTTATATTCGGCATCAATATCAGACCGTTTTTTCTTGAGTTCCTCTGCTGTGGGATGCAGTAGTTTTAACTGCTCAGTAAGACTGGTCACTTCTTCTTTACGACGGTTAAGTTCTGCCTCACGCTCTGCTGCTTCACGATAATGTGATGCAGCAGCAGGGATCTGAGGAATCAAATATGCCGTGCTATTATTCTGAGCCATGCTGGTAGAATCGAGTGTGCGTTCCGGTCCAAACAAGTCAAACGCAGGCTGGGTTGCTATATGTGCGACTGATTCAGAAGCAGGGGCTGAGTTAGAAGGATCAAATGAGTCCAATAGCGCAGGAGCGGTTCCGCGTGCATAGGTTAAATCAGTAGTGCTGCCTAATCTTACTGAGTCTACTGCCAATGGCATGTTTATCATACTGGTGGGTGGAAGATCTCCGCCAGCCATACGTTTGGAAATGAAAAACATGGCTGTAGCAAATCCATCTCTAGAGATTTTTCCAGACTTGGTTACATCAACATATTCCCAGATTTGAGCCAAATCAGCCGAAGGCAATCTTGATTTTAGAAAAAAAGATGAACTTTCTTCGCCAGTTAGATATCCACGCTTGTTAGTATCCAATTGATCAAAAAACGCAAAAAACTTTTTCTTTTCATCCTCGGGAACAACAAAGGCATCTGAAATTATGCTTTCTGTGCTTGCAATAAAGTTTCTCGCAACAGGGACTGACGTGCTTGTAGGACTTGCATGTGCCATACTGATTGGCTCCTGAACATTAGATGGTTTGAAGCCAAACGGCTGGCCACCAGCATTCTGATGGGTATCCCAGAATGTGGAGTTTGAACGAGGAGCGGCTGTAATAGATGAGGAAACTTCGCCAGAAGTAGAGGGAGACTGTGGAGCACTAGAATTCAAAGCCATAGAAGCTGATTTCCACAATGCTGGAGAAATAGATGTAGGCACTGCCACCAGTCTATTGAGACGCATTTCAGTAATCAAATGCATAGCAACGATAAACTGATTGAGTGGAAGCTTTCCGGAACCAGTGGGATCAACCAGTTGCCAAATTTTCCCCAATGCCTCTATGGGCAGATTTGATTTGAGAAAAAGTTCACGAGCAACTTGAGCAGTAATGGAACCATTAACTGGATTGGCTGCATTAAAAAAGGAAGTGAATCGTTCTCGTTCTTCCGAGGTCACCGTCATATGTGCATCGGATGCTTGAGTCGGAGAAAAGACGAGACTATCTCCAGTTTTTTGTGGCATCATGCGATTTCCTGTCAGTTGGGTAGGAATACTCAGCATAGGAGTAGAGCCTACATCAGAAGAAAGTAGCGGTGATGATGCAGAATAGTGAGTTTGAGAAGTAAGTGCAGGAGCAACATCTATATGAACACCGTCAAATACAGGCAAAACCGTTGCTAATTGATCAAGTTTGTATCAGATTGTCCAACATACAATTTCGGGTATTAAAACTCGTTGAATTCAATAAGCGATTGGCATTACATTAACACGCACATCCGACTTACTGATGGAGAGAGAATCAGGTGTGATTGGATGGCCTCCTTGAGCAGCAGCAATATATTTGAGTGCTCGATTGAAAGCGGGACTGTCCAAAGCCCCGAGATTGTCAGTGTCTGACAAAGACCAGATCTATACAAAGGATGAAATTGAAGTCAGCCATTAAGCTTATAAAACATTGAATATAACCAGCCAATAATAGCATCTCAAACCGAGATTACTATGCAATGAATGTCTTGAACTTGCTATCAACAACCCACTGTCCATCAAGCAGTCTCACAAGCAGATCTTACCAAGCCTAGAGTGTTCTTAGGAAGCCTAGATTTGGAGAGAAAGGCCACGGCAGCAGCAGGAAGGATAAGGCCAGTAGCAGCAACATCTGCTATTTTAAACAGTTTGGCATATGCAGTAGACTCTGCAGGAGATAGTTTCAGACCATCTAGACAGCGAAGCAGTTGCATTCAAGACAGTTAGACACTCGAGCATTTATACTGCAAGTTACATGACTAGATATCCAAGAATGCCCAGGCATTCTTGGATGAAAGTTTTAAAGGAATGCAAGACGTACTATGGTGCTTGACGGGAGGACCAGAATGGGAATCAAAAGAGTCATCTATAGCAAACGCTTGGCTGTCCATGATAGTTGCAGTAGTGATAGTAGCAAATTCCTATCAAGTGATTTGAATGTTTAGCTGTTGCAATTCAAGATAAAACACTTAATCCAATGCATTTACAGCCATATTCATGCAAAACTCTCTTGCAACGATTGCTTGGAGATGAACAATTGTTGGATATTTATATTCCTAATAGTTTGCTTGGATTGATATTCTTAATTCTTTAGTCACTACAGCGTGTATTGTACAAACTATTCTCATTTGGTAATCGTACAATTCAATTTCAATTCAACTGTTTTAATACAACTCTACAAACTCTTGTATTGGCTCAAGAAACCAATCTCTGAAATGTAACGGTTGTTTTTATAGTCACCCAATGCTTTGTAGAAAACAAGATTGAACAGATTGGATGGATGTAATTTGTTTTTATACAAAAATGAGCATCAATATCAATCAACTTGTTCAAAAACCAATTTGACTGGTAAATCTGGCAAAAATTGGCGTCAATTCACAAGATTAGCTGTTTATTGTATAGTTTAGTACCCTTAATTACTATTCCATTTTACATGAATACGGCAGTAATCTATTGCCAGACTACTTCAACACTGGTCCCACGAATTAGTTGAATGTAATCTAAAATAGTTCAATGCTGCATAGATTTGTCAGTTTTGCTTGGTGTTTTAATCAGCAATTTGTACACGGACAAGTCATGTTTTTACAGACTCGAGGGATGGGAATGTAGATGAACATTGTCAGCAGCCAGCAGTGTATCCGAGACGGTACTACAAGTTCATTCAACCACACTTTTATGTTCTTTTGTTAATTTAAATGATATGGGCATCTATCACTCATATCTTATGTACTACGACGACAATCTGAACTGTCTTGACACGACCTGTTGTTTAACGCCTCCTCAATCGCCTGACACATGATATTATGACCTTGACCCGTCATAGTTACGGTTATTTCAGGGTTAATTACGTGAAAGTGCGGCTTGCATAAGGTAATGAGTTGCCTTTTATGTTCCCGCCTTAGCCGATGTATAATTGAATATATATGTTTTAATTACAATTTAGCATTGGATTATTTTTGTATATAATGCAACCTTGGTCTCGACGTAATTTCGAGTATTACGGCGTTTAATTACTGTTTGCTGCTTGTATTCTCGTTCATATTACTATGATTATCCTGTCTTTTCTTGTAGCCTTTCTTACTACCGTTTCTACTACAGAAGCCGTCTGCAGCATCAGAGTGCCTGCTGATCCCCTTTCTGCTCGGGGTCTTGCAACACCATATATTGTGACTGGCTGCAATCAATTGGATGCTAAAGAAACCTCGTTCGTTCAAGGAGCTATTTATGATCCTGCTACCAACACCATCTCGATTTATAATCCTTTAATGATCACCAAAGGTACCATACCCGCTATCAAACCAGTTGTCCCCAAGCTTCCCAAGGGTGCTATTGTTGGATTGTGGTTTGGTTCCAATGCTGATACCATCCATCTGACTGGCTCGGGTTTCAATCGAGGCCGTTGTGTTAATGGTCTCGGTAGATCGGATTTTGGACAATTTGCTGCTTGTAATGGCGATGCTTTCTTTAGAGCTGCTAGAAAAGTCAAACTGCCGGATCTTGGCACTGCTACCAACGGACTTCCTTGTCCTACCGTTCGTGATTTTTCCATTGTTGACCAAGACCAATCGGACAATGTTGCTACCAGTTATATCATTGCTAGCACGGGCCGACTGGCCCAAAACACTGCCGAAAACCGTCGAAAGTTTGGAGTCGACATTGTTGAAAATATGTCCGACAATGGTCTGCTTATCAAGACCTTGTCTGCTCTCGGATGCAAACCATTCACTGCTCCTGATCTTGCCGACCCTGGAAGCCGCATCACTGCACTTCCCTTGAATGAACTCATGGCAAATAAACTCCAAAAAGCTCCTGTTGCTCTCGTCCCCATTGATGACCCTATGACTCTAGTCAATGGCAAACCCAATGTTCGCAAGACCACTCTTTACCGTAGACAAGTCAACCAGCCGCCTGCCTCCCTTCGAAACGACAACTCTGTTTCCTACTGCAAAAACATCCTCAAAATCGCTCCTGATCGTCTTGCCAAAGATAAACAACTTACCATCAAGGCTTCCTCACCCGATCCCGAAGTCGGTAATTCCTTGTTCACCTTTCTCGCTGCTCGTCTTGACAAGACGTTTGGTCCTGAAGGACTCGACTGCTCGAAACTTCTCAATCTCAACAGTCCTGTGGTTCTGACCAAGGATGCAAAGGGTGTTGCTACTGCTGCCCGATTCGTCAGAGCTACTCGCAAAAGACCCGAACGAGTCCCCAGAAAGCGTCATCCTCGTCCTCGTGTCCCAAGAAGAAGGAGACGAAACCGAGGTTAGAGCAGGAAACTAAATGGGCTTTCATTGGGTTGTCTCTTGTTATAACAGTTGCTCTCCTTACAAAAGATTCAAATCTATGCATCGATGCTTCTATATAGTCGAGCGCATGTCTCACTCCTGCCAACACTACCATCCAAGCATAACTCCACTCTCACCCATTCAATAAACCAAACAAAACTGTAAAACATTTTAACCGTTTAATTATTGTTCAGGCAGTTTTTCAAAAAAAGTAGTGGTTTCTTCTGAATCTGTGGTTGTATCCGAAGGAAGAGTAATATCCTTGATTTGCGTCAAAAAGTGTTTGCTCAGGGCATCAATACATGCCTAATTAACCAAATGAAAAATACATACCATCTCATTAAACTACAAAAACTGCTACATGTTTACCAATGCTTCAATTCAAACTACTTACTCTCTGTTCTGCCATTTTGATTGAAGATCCATAGCCTTGAGATTCAAAACTAAAGTGTCAATAAACTCTGTATCGCCATTCTAACACATGCTTCAATTCATCTTTCATACCTTCTCCAATCTTTTCGATTCCACAATACACGCCGACTAAAAAGACAGAGCGTGAAGAAAGACGACCAGTCTCACCAAGTAATCTAGTGCATCCATTATGTATAAGAATCCATGCAAAATACGACATTCACATCAAACCATGACAAAAGACACTGTATTCACCTTGAGATGGGTTTGGGTTTTTTAAGGTTTTTGCATGTAATAGCCAGCAGCTTACGTGGCTTATCCATCTTGAGTTGAGCTTCAACAATGCTTTGCACATCAGTCGCTCGAGAAAGAAAGTGCTTGTGAATCAAGGTGCGTGCAGCATGTGGTCCCTAGCAGCATAAGCCACGAGTAGAAAAGGCATGAGTCAAGATACCCAAAATGGAGTGGCTCAATAAGTCAACAGAAATAGGCAGGATCTGACTCGTCAAAATAGCTTACCTTGTGCTGATATACAGCACCAATCAGTGCATGCATGACAGAGGCTCGAACAGTATTGACACCATCGCTCACGGCATTGCTATTTGCATCAGTCGATCCCTTGACATAACAAACAATGCAATGCATTAGGATCGCAGTAAAACATATATAGAATTAGGCAAATCAAGACACACACCTTCCATCTCATCAAGAGATGCACACCAAGAGTCTGTCCAACACTAGCGACCACACTAGTGGAGATATACGCTTCAATCACTCTTTCTGCAATATCAGCTTGCATCAAAGGGTACTTTGCCAGTACATATTCTGTAACAAAGGTTTTGAGAACAGTCGAGCCTAAATACAGAATAAAGTATTAGGTCTGGTAACACAAGTAGATCAATAGATACTGATCATTCACAAATGATCAGGCTTAAACAATCTGAATGAATCCGTCAGATATCAACTCATACAGTGGCAATATAGTTTTAATCACGTCATTCAAGATTTATCAGATTCGTGTCAATCAAACAAGAAATAGTATTAAAAATTACCTAAATAAACATATCTGTCGTTGCTTTCAAGATGGGCTGATTTATGGGTCATTACAAGTGACAGGATATCAGGAGTGTCAAACAAAATGCCAGTACGAGCTGAAAAGGCCGCTACTTGTGCCTTGTTGTCCAATGGCTTGGAATCTTTTGACACATCAGATTCCAATGCAATTGTTGTAGAATGTAAATCAGATTGGATCATAGACGTTGAAAAATTACGCAGTGATGGCATGCATGGTATTGTCGTATTTGTAGGAGAAATTCGAGTGGCCAAAATCGATGATGCTGCCAAACAAAAAGTGGAAGTTCCAATAGATCTGCTAGAATACACAGCACTACGACTAGCAATGAGTGACGCTACTACTAATGAGTTCATTCTAATACCTGCAGTTTCAAAGAAAGTGAAGCCTGCCAGAAGTTGTAGAAATCAAAAGTGTCAGCATTAACATTATACCTCAATGAGCAGTCAATTCAGGCAACAGTCAGTTACAAAAAGCAATAAAGTCATGAATGATCAATAGTATGTTATCCTGACTGGATATAAAGAGGTAGAAAAAAATAGTGGTACAGCCAGCCATTTATAATTGAATTGTAAATGGCAATCGGTTTTAGGACAAAACTGCTATTCAATTGATCTAATTCATCATGAATCAATATGGAGAAATCCACCAAAAAAGATTGCTGCTGTAATATACCGAGCTAAACATAAGATGAGAATTGTAGTGTATGAAGACAACACAGATTTACAAGGACGGACAGCGTAGCAGATATGAGCATACAATATGGTTGATGAATGACTTGAATACGAAAGAAAAATAAATTTCAATTGCCAAAAATTGATATTTGGAACTGGTGATTTTCTGCTCAACTCATCTTGGTGTATAAATACATTTAATGTTTTATTTTGCTGAAACTATATTCAACTAGTTTAGGAGTATGCAGTGGTTTGTATTCGGGTTGAATTCCCCTTATATTCATGGCTACAGACTGTTTCGTATCTGGCAAATATCTCACCAGAACCATTGTTCTAATCCAACACTTGCAACCCATCTGCAAGCTAAAGTGCTCGGGCTGAACACTACTCTGATTATCCGAGGCTTCTTTTCTTTTTGTTGAAGCTTCATTATACAAAGAGTGTACTTGGTAGTGCTGTATTCTACTCAGTTTTTATAAAAATGCAATTATACTACAAAGCGAAAGAATGCAATGTGCAGTAAATGATAAAAGTAAGATTCATAAACTTTTCCAGTGATTTTTTTGTTAAAGAGTGAATATTCTGAAGAGCATCGGTTTTAAACAAAAAGATGCTTTAGAGAGTTGAATTGGTCCAAGGCACTGACCAGAAGCTGAAAATGACCGAGTAACAAATCACCCTTATTTTAACGATCAACCCTTGACAAATTAAATTTCAGATGAACAGAGTTATTCTGGTTGAGGATTAGTCGCTTTGCTATGAATAAGATCTTCCAATGATTTATGTCGAGAAAGTTCAGATAGAACGGATTCATCCACTGGGAGAACGGATTTTCTCCTAAATCGTTGAGGTTGTGGCCGTTCTTGAAACGTTTGCTGATTTCAAAAAAATTGATAAGTAAAACGTTTCAAGATTAAAAATAGACAGTGGTAGAATCACACATGTAGATTCAGCATCGTCCTTGAAATTTAAAACGAATTCCAAAGTTTAAACTTACAAGGTCCTTTGAAAGATTGTCATTTTCGACTGTTTCATTTTTCGAGCCATCCTCCATAATAGTATCAGCTTGATCGGCTGGTGCTCCAATTGTGGGCGAAAAGGAAGCATCTGGCCAACAATATCAGAATAGATGTGCATTTTAGTGACCCAAGTAATAATTCATGTGGTAAGAGCAACCCAAAGTAGTACTTACATGATGGTGCTTGAACCCGAACAGTACTCGGACGAGCAGAATTGGTTGTTAGTTTAGATGCATTTGCTGCTGCATCCAATTCAATCCTTGCCCATATGTCTTCACGATCTTTTTGCTTCTTTCGTTCTCTAAGCATCCCAATGCATTATAGCGTGCACGTTTCATTATACTATCAGCAAAACATCAACCAAAGCAAACTCGATCAAACATAGCATGACTACTTACAGTTGCCGATTCATCTTGTAGCGGTTGGTACAGTCATCAAATAGTTTAGGGCTCATCTCCATGAACAATTTTAGTGCATTATACACTAACCCATGGATGGTTCTGTTCCAATGAGTTTTTGAGTTGCGATACAATGAGGCAAACATAATTGGGAGGATAGCTGATACATTGTCATTAATCATGTTGACAATATAGTCGTTGTTCCAGTAATACAGGGCACGTTCGGCCACTTGAAAGTGCGGGCTGGAGACGCAGCGAGAGATTTGTTGAAAAAGAGGAACTTGTATTTTGACAAACTCGGTGTGCTCCATGATATCAAGGATTTCCTCGCACTCGTTCAAAAACATTACTTCTTTAGGAGAGTTGACCTTTGGCCAAAAACGTAAAAGACCCACCACGACCTCTTCGGTAAGTGTGGGGTCTTTTTCGAGAAATTGCACCACACAGTATGCAAGTTGTGGGTGATATAGCGTGAGCGACTTGGCCTTGTGCAAGGGGAGGAGAACTCGCGTCAGAAAGACTTTATGTTCCTCTTTCAAAGGGAGTGCAAATCCATTGATAATACTTCCCAAAATTTCCAGCATTTCGGCGATTCCATTGTGTCTTTCGTCTTCATATATAAACAAGAAAAAGGCATTGTTGATGGACCTACGAATAAAAGCCCGCAAGTTTAGAAACTTTCCGTAAATACGATGTAGGGTGGTCTTGAGAAAGTCACGCTCGCGAGGGTCTTCGCTATCAAACAGGTCAAGTAGCTCAAGTACAAAATGCTGGTCAATGTACTTTTTGGCAATATTAGTGTTAAAGTCGGGAGATTCGATAAATCGCAAAAAAAATTCATAGACAATCTGGAGATGAGGCCAAGCTGATTCCAAAACGGGTTCGTCTTCTTCGGGATCAAAAGCGTCTCCAGATGGATTGACTTGAGGAGGGAGTGTGCGAAAAAGGTTTGTAGCAAACTATAGATGTATTATTAGGCACCAGTTCAAACACGTCAATTTCAAAGTCAAGTATCAAGCCGATGCATGATCAAGTGTGTTAGTCTCAAGCAGACAAAAGATGACAACATAGTTTATATAAATCCTACCATGTTCATAATTTCTGGGTAGACTGCTTCAGTAATGACACTTCTGTTGTTGGAAACGTAGTCAACCAACTCGGCGAGTGTCTGTCTTTTGATTTCCTTGCATTTAAGATCTGATAGTGCTTCATTAAAGTCAAACAATACGTTGCACTGCTGAATTTTCTGAACAAAAAGATCCTGACGCTCTGCAGTGGAAACATCTAAAGTTTACACAGGGGTTCAGCAAAGTAAAGACACAATAGCTCGCTGGGTGTTGATACAGTTATATAAAGTGTAAAGGTAATTCAAATCCACTTGATGGCGATAAGGGTATGGGAAACATGATAGTTTTTGTAGCTGTGAGAAGAACGAATGAGCAAATCAAGACATACCTTTGAAGACGGGCAGCTTTTCCAACTCGACCTTTTCAGTGATATGAAATCTAGAAGATCGTTGACGACGCGGAGCCTTTGTCGAGACAGGAATGTCCTTGCCAGCACCATTCTTGATACGATTTAGCGCGCCGCTCTTTGGAACTTCGAGCTTATCGACCTTGTGCATCATAGGAGCGGTGTTGGTAGAAGAGGTAGCAGAGTTGCGAGAAACCATGACAACATCGTCCATTTTAGGCGCAACAGGCACTGTAGACTGTGCAACCAAAGAGTTTTTCTGGGGAGCAGGGACAACAGAGGGGATAGCAGGTCGAGGATTGAAAACGTCCTTTAACTTTAGTGATAGTGAAGTAGAGGAGTGTGGCAGGCCAGCAGTGGCAGTATTAAAGGGCTTGCTGTCTCGATTAGGAGCCAGGGCAGTTTTTGCAGGGGAAGCACCAGGCTTAGATGGCAAAGAAGCAATCTGCCCGGTAGTGGCAATAGCAGACTGTTGTTGAGGGGACGTAGAGTCCTGTGGGTTTTTGTTCTTTGAAGAGAGCTGAGGAATTCCCTAGTATGAGCAGTGGTTGACAATCCAATGCAGTCAATAAGTCTTAATCCAACTTGAAGAAATTCCAAGAATAGAATGGAGAAAACGCATGCACGGAGGGTTTAAATGCTATTGTTCTCCACACGAAGATTCAGTCTGCAAACTGAAGACACGATCCATCTTTAAATGGTCGACTCTTGCATGCCATCAATATGTTTCATGAATAGATTGTTTTAAAACTTACCACTCGTGGCTTGAGGCTTTTCATTGTTATCAAATACTGATGGATACGGATTGTCAGTTGTTTTCGTCAGAGTTGGTGTTTGTTATTAAAAGTCATTGAAATGTTAAATTCAGTTAATCTGCTCTACAGACTGACATTGGTTTAATTCTTGCTGGTTTTTGTTGTACTACATTAAAGTACAATCCTCTTGGAATCTTTACCTTGTATAATCCAAACTGGTTTAGATTGCACAAGGTAAAGATTCTGCTATTTTTATCCAAATCTCTACCAGTAGATTTCTTGTGCATCTATTACAATCCATGCATTTTATACCATACACATACCTTTAAATCTAACAATCACTGATATGAGCTTGCTTTGCGTCACTAGTAAGTCGTAAGTAGTGGCTAAAATTGTGCTTGTAATAGCCTATCCCAATTAATTCTTGTTTTGAAATGACGCTAGCAAAGTGATGTATGTGAAAAGATGTAGCAAAGAGATTGCTGCGCGATCTCCTTATATTACAACATCCACGATCTGATTTACAGCTGAAATATCCATTCTTTCCCGATTTGGAACACATCAACACTAGTGTTTCTTACTGGACAGATATGTTATAATGAATCAATAACCAATTCAAATCTACCAATACGTTGATCAACGTATTGGACTCTTTTCCAACCCAAATGGCTATATAGTTTTATGAATTCAAACTGGATTGAAATGAGTTTATTGAAGCAGCGAGCATGTCATTTTAAAGTCGATTTTACTCTAGTACAAATGCGATGCTGTTCGAGCTCATATTGAACAATTTCAAGTATAAATCGAGTTTCACTAGAGAATCAGTTTGTATTTTCTTGCCTTGTTACTCGCAGAATTCTTTTGTTTCCTTTCCTTTCTAACAGGTTGCTGCTTCAGGTATCCCCTTGCTGATACTATCTACTCTTCCTGGTTCGACATTATACTAAACTTGATTCAGTTATGGAATCACTGCTGGACTTTTCTACCGATCTCGATGTTGCATTGTTTGACCGTGTGGCCTCGACCTTTTTCAAGTCTGCTGGTCCAGAGGTAAATACAACTGCTGTTGCTGTTAATATTGCTGCTGTTTGATGGTCTACTCTTGAGAATGTCTTTAAATTCAAACACTGCCAAATGTGAGCTTCAATTGAAGTCGTTGTGAATTCATGAAGGCTGTCCAGACTTTGTTTTTTGGATTGGTTGTCCTGTTATGGCCCTGTCATCCTGATCAAGTCTCACTGACTGTAATCCTGCAAACTCATTGGACAAGGATCCTGTTTTTCCAAAACTATCTTCAGATTGTCTGGTCTGTCTGGATACTGGTGGCATAATGCTTGTCCACTCCAGCTTTTCTGTAGTAATTCGATTAGTATTGATCAAACGTGATCTTATCCCCTTGCACTCATCCTCCTTGCTGTGGTCTTGTTTCTAAAATACATAAACCATAGGGTGCTACTGTGTGTACATTCTTTGTGCATATTGGGTGCATTTTAATGATTGCTCTAATGAAATCACTTCCAGTTTACTTTTGTTCATCTTGCCAATAATCAAAATATCATGCCTTGATTCTCCATCTTCATTAGAGCCAAAACAGCCGCTTTATTCTCCCTAATCTTGTCTTTTAATAATTTACTCGAGATTTTGTTGACCCAACAGTTGCCATTTCAGTCATTTATATAAGCATTGCATGTGCACCATTTGAATATCTTTAACCACTCACCTTTTACACTGCTGGAAAACTAAAATCTTATTCGCTCTTGTTTATTACCATGTCAATAAAATAGCAACTTCTTGCCAAGCAAGTCCTTGAGCAGTTTCAGGAACATCCTGACGCATGGAAGCGTGTAGATGCTATTCTTGAGCGCTCGGCACTAGCTGAGTCCAAGGTCGGTCAAATTCATTTGCAGTTTGTTTTAATTCACCGCATGTCGCAACTGCTGTTTGCTAATATACTTTACTACTTCAGTTTATTGCTTTGCAGATCTTGGAAAAGCTAATTAAAACCATGTGGAAGATTCTTCCTCAAGAGCAACGTCAGGGTATTAAAAACTTTATTGTTTCAATTATTATCAAAACTTCATCCGACGAAACTTTGCTGGAAAAAAATCGCACTTTATTAGGAAAACTTAATATTGTTTTGGTTCAGGTAATCATACTGCGCTACAATGATTTGCATTTACCATCATCGATAGTGCCTAGATTCTGCTTCAACTTATTTTAACTGATTCAATTCATTTTACAATAGATTTTGAAACAAGATTGGCCACATAACTGGCCAACATTTATCTCTGAAATCGTCTCTTCTTCAAAATCCAATCTATCATTATGTGAAAACAATATGGTTATTCTTAAACTTCTTAGGTAAAATGTTGCATTCGGGCGGCTTTTTCTTGACTGTTTTATTAATATCCATTGATAATGCACACATCTACATAATAGTGAAGAGATATTTGATTATTCTGCTGAACAACTTACACAGCAAAAGGCAAAGAGCCTCAAAAATCAAATGTGCGGTGAATTTTCTGAAATATTTCGTCTTTGCCACGAGGTTCTTGAAAAGGCATCCAAACCTTCACTTATCAAGGCCACATTGCAGACGTTACTACGCTTTCTCAACTGGATCCCACTTGGTTATATTTTTGAAACCAATTTGATTGACATTCTACGTAACCGCGTATGTAATAATTCATTCTATTTGCCACGACAACTTCAAAATACTTGATCTATACTGAAGCTGGTTTTTGTGTCTGCTTAGTTTTTTGAGGTGCCGGAATTTCGCAACGTTACCCTTAAATGCTTCACTGAAATTGGCGCTCTTCAGGTTGGACCAGAATATGATGAAAAATTTGTTTTACTTTTCACCATGGTCATGTCTGGAATTTCAAACATCATGTCCATTAATCTTAGTAAGTGTCTTGAATTTCATTCATTTGCAATATGTATGTTTTGCTAACGTTGTTAATCTATGCAGATCTTGCGGATATTTACGAAAATAGTACAGACAGTGACCAGAATTTTATTCAAAATCTTGCATTGTTTTTCTCCTCGTTCTTTACCGTGCATCTCAAAGTATGCATATTTTTATACTACATCCGCTATATTGTTGATGACACTACATTTGAACTCATCTTGTTTTATTATACTGTTTAGATTGTCGAATCATCAGTGGCTGCCATTCCTGCAAATCGCGATACTCTCTTGCTTGCCCATCAATACCTTTTGAAAGTATCTCGAGTCCAAGACAGAGAGGTGTTCAAGATCTGTCTCGAGTACTGGACAAAACTTGTTGCCGAACTGTATGATGAAATGCAAGCTCTCCACAATGTGGAAATGCCCATTCTTAGTCTGTCTCCTTCGATCAATCTTAGCAATCGCATGAACAGCGCCAACCTTCGAAAAAATGTCTATGCCGAAATTCTGTCCGAATTGCGTGTGGTTATGATTGAAGGCATGGTCAGACCTGAAGAAGTTTTAATTGTTGAAAACGACGAGGGTGAGATTGTGCGAGAAACATTAAAGGAGAGTGATACCATTATGCTGTATAAAAGCATGCGCGAGGTTTTGGTCTATTTGACACATCTAGACAGTGAAGACACAGAGCGTATCATGTCATCCAAGCTAGAGCGTCAGGTATGGACTATGATTAGATTTATTTTCACAGAATGCCCTATATTTTATCAGACTATTTAAAGATGCATTGGATATATTTTACTTGTTTGATAGGAATGTGCTAACTTTTCGTCTATGAAATCCATATGCATCTATATCTAGATGAATGGCGCAGAATGGTCGTGGGATAATCTCAATCGCCTGTGCTGGGCAGTAGGTTCTATCTCGGGTGCTCTTCCAGAAGATGCAGAAAAACGATTTCTTGTCATGGTGATCAAGGACTTGCTTACTCTTTGCGAAATGAAACGGGGCAAAGACAACAAGGCTGTTGTTGCCTCAAACATCATGTATGTTGTTGGCCAATATCCACGCTTCCTGAAGGCTCACTGGAAGTTTCTCAAGACGGTTGTTAACAAATTGTTTGAATTCATGCACGAGCTTCATGAAGGTTTGTTTTTTGAATGCGTAGCAAGTTTTTGCATTATTGCATTTCATTTCATGGTTCTTACTTTTAAAAACCTGCCATGACACCATCTGGCGTTTATGATCTACAACTGCATTCTACTTTAAATAGGTGTCCAGGATATGGCATGCGACACTTTTATTAAAATTGCACAAAAATGTCGTCGTCATTTTGTTGTTCAGCAGCAAAATGAAATTATGCCTTTTATCGAGGAGGTTCTTGCGACAATTGACACCATCACATCTGACCTGCAGCCTCAACAAGTGCACACATTTTATGAAGCCGTTGGCAGCATGATTTCAGCACAGCCCAACAAAGTACAACAGGAACGTTTGATTGTCAAGTACATGGACTTGCCCAACTGTGCTTGGGACAGTCTTATGGCTCAGGCAGCCGAAAATATTGACGTGCTCAACAACAGTGATAACATTAAGATTCTTGCTAATATTCTCAAGACAAATGTATCTGGATGCAACTCGGTAGGACCTGGATTTGGTACCCAGATTGCTCGTATTTTCAATGAAATGCTAGGTCTTTATAAGGCTGTGAGCGAATTGATTTCCCAGGCAGTTGTTACTCAAGGTTTAGTTGCAACCAAGACTCCGCGTGTTCGTGGTATGCGCACCATCAAGCGAGAGATTCTTAAATTGATTGACGTTTATATTAGCAAGGCAGAGGATCTGAATGCACTCAATGAGACCATGATTCCGCCACTTCTTGAGGCTATTTTGGGTGATTATGCCCGCGGTGTTGAGCCAGCCAAGGACTCTGAGGTGCTGAATGTGATTGCCAACGTTGTCACTAGATTGGAGTCACTTATGACCGACAAAGTATCTGGTATTTTGGATTCTGTGTTTGAGTGTACTCTCAACATGATTAATAAGAATTTTGAAGAGTACCCTGAGCACCGTGTAGCCTTTTTCAAACTCATGCAGGCGATCAATGTATCCTGCTTCCAGGCTTTGCTTAGCATGCCCAGTCCGCAATTCCGCCTGTTTTTGGACAGTATTGTATGGGCCATTAAGCACACGATGCGTGATATTGGGGATGTTGGTCTCACGATTATCCTTGATCTGCTCAACAATTTTTCCAAATCAGACGCAACTATTGCGAATGCCTTTTTTCAAACGTATTTCATCAGTATTCTGCAGGATATATTTTTTGTACTCACTAGTACGTCACATAAGTCGGGTTTTAAGCTTCACTGTATGATTATGATGAAGATGTTCCAGTTGGTAGATTCTGGTGCAATCACTGCACCTTTGTTTGATCCCAACAATGTGCCCAATCCAAGTATTGGCAATGCAGAGTATGTGCAAGTGTATGTTGCGGATTTGCTTTTGAGAGCATTTCCGCATCTTCAGCAGAATCAGATTGAGCAGTTTGTTTTGGGTCTATTTCGACTACATTTGGATTCTCTGGCATTCAAAGGACACTTGCGTGACTTTTTGATTACTCTCAAGGTACTGTTTTAAAGTATTTTATTCAATTATTTGTTGATCGACTGATTTACTTAAACCCCTTGTTAAAACATATAATCAGGAGTTTGGAACTGATGACAACCAAGAGCTGTATTTGGACGAGCGGGAGTCCGAGGCAGCCAATCGCAAAAAGGCAGATTTTGAAGCAGCACTCAAGATTCCAGGTATGGTCAAGCCATCAGAACGTCCAGATGACGGCATGATGGATTAAAGCTTTGTTGCCTCTAATGGAAAAAACCACGTGGTACTCTATAACATTGCGAAACTGGGAGTAGATTACTATGTACAAGCCAGATGGAGTTGTGGTTGATCTACCCACCTTCTACCCAACTGTATGTCACCTCACTTCTACCAGCCTCTTATCCAAAAATGACCTGGTATTGCGGCTATATATTTTTGTGCTTTTTCTATTTTTGTTTGAAATAAAAAATCATTACATGCCTATGTGGAGAGAAAGAAATGGTCGAGATTTATAAGAGAGCATTTCATGCTTGCTAAATTGGAATCAAAGCTTAAATATCGCTACTCTGCTACAACACCAAACAGTAAAGTAAGTTAGAGACTGATAGTCAACCGACCATAAAGAAGACCAACTTTTGAAGGGTACCTTGCGGAATGTTGCAGATGACTGAGAGAACAAGCGATCACTGTCAGTGTGTCTAGATTTACGACGATCTGGCCTGCTGGTCAAATATCCATCGAATCCACGGATGATGTTTCCATACTGGGAATCCTCCAAATAAGATCCTTCCAATGCATATATACTTTGTTCAATTGTAGCCTATACATATAGGTTAGATGAATGGAGTGATATGGAAGGAATAGGTTGGTACAGCTACTTGCCAGACTTTTGTCCAGTAGTTTTTTCTTTTGTTGAAGTTCCAAGAGGTCTTTATCTGCTTCAGCTAGTAGTTCAGATGCGGCCTAGATACAAGTAGAGTTAGAGTTTATTATACTAGAGTTGTGAGATTAAATAGTATTACATTGGTAGCATCTGTAACAGGAGTGGTTGGATTAGCAGGAGTGGTTGGAATAGCAGGAGTGACAGAATTAGCAGGAGTGACAGAATTAGCAGAAATGGTTGGATTAGCAGGAGTGACAGTTTCAGTCATTTGAACTAATTTTAACAAACAGCTTGAATCAAGTATAAAAATCTCATTAAAATCCTTTAAAAATCTCGTTAAAATCCCGCTTGTTGAACTTTATCAGAATCCAGCTTGCTATCAGACACGCTTATCTTGGAATTCTTTCCTTGTCCATTACAACTATTATCTACTCTGAAATATGCCTCCTAAAGCCGACTGGGAAAAGTGTATGAATATCTTGAATGCTTTCTAGTTTATCAACTATTGTTTGATGTCTGGTTAGAGTCGTGGCTAACACATTACTGCCATCTTATTCTCATGGCTTCATCTTGCTGCTGCTCTTCTAGACAATGGACCTGCTGATGACGGCAAAGAGAAGGAAAAGATCAAAGGTATGTCATGGCTGTTGTTTTCAAAACTCATGCTTTCTTATCTGTCATGCAGTGTTTTATCCATCTGCTGCACTTGATACTGGCTGCAAGGCTATACTCCATCTTGATGTGTTTCTCTTCATCTGCTGCAGATTTCTTGAATGCTTTGGCTAGTTTTGTATGAGTGGGCCTGTCCATCATGGCTATCGAATGCATTTCCCCTGGCCATACATGCTTATTACTGACACTTTGCTTTCATGGGGATTCATCAACTTGTGTTTCTGGACGATCAAACATATGATCTTGGTTCTGTCTGCTGCATGTTCTTTGGTTTGCGACTTGTCTAGTTCTTGACGAGGGTGATATCGCTCTTCTAAAAACTTATGTATGCTATCGGGATTCTGTAAACTATCATGTGTCTTGTTGAACTTGTCACTCAATGTTCATACATCCGATATAGGGACAAGGACCGTATGCTCGTGAACTACGAAAGATTGAAGGCGATATTAAAGATATCCAAAAACGAATCAACGAAAAGATGGGTGCGTTGCTCTTGCATTAGATATTGTAACCAAACGATATCATCTGTTGATATGGATGTGATACACTTGTGTAAAATAGGTGTCAAGGAATCCGATACTGGTCTTGCTTCGCCTAATTTGTGGGATATTCCTGCTGATAAACAGCGGATGCAGGAGGAGCAGGTGCTACAGGTATGTCGCTATCACGTCCGTTTGATCCAAGTAGATTGCAGTTTTATGTTTTCGTTAAAACCCCTTGTTCTCGCCACTATGCCATTTAGGTAGCACGATGCACAAAAATCATTCAAGCTGGTGAAGGAGGAAATTCAAAATATGTTATTAATATCAAGATGATTGCCAAGTTTGTTGTGGGTCTTGGTGAGCGTGTTGCGCCTACTGATATTGAAGAGGGCATGCGTGTTGGGTAGGTGCTGCTGTTTTACAAATAAGCTTGTATTTGACAAGATATCTGCCTTGAGTTGTATTTAACATGCTGTCGCATGGTTTAAATTGAAATGCATATTCTCTAGTGTCGATCGTCACAAGTATCAAATTCAGATTCCACTTCCTCCAAAAATTGACTCTTCTGTAACCATGATGCAAGTCGAGGAAAAACCAGATGTGACATATAGTGACGTTGGTGGTTGCAAAGATCAGATAGAAAAACTTCGTGAGGTTGTGGAACTTCCACTTTTACAGGTCAGTTGATTTATGTATATACTTGACTTGTTTCCTCTCGAGTATACTATCATGATGCAACATTCTAAACTTTGACTGTGTATTAGCCTGAGCGATTTGTCAATCTTGGTATTGATCCACCCAAGGGTGTTTTGCTTTACGGTCCTCCAGGTACAGGCAAAACTCTCTCAGCTCGTGCTGTAGCTAACCGCACAGACGCTACGTTTATCCGTGTCATAGGATCAGAACTGGTTCAAAAGTATGTCGGTGAAGGTGCACGAATGGTTCGTGAGCTATTTGAGATGGCCAGAACAAAAAAAGCTTGTATTATTTTTTTCGACGAAGTCGATGCCATTGGTGGTGCTAGATTTGACGATGGAGCTGGTGGTGATAATGAAGTTCAACGTACTATGTTGGAACTGATTAATCAGCTTGACGGATTTGATCCTCGCGGTAATATTAAAGTTCTTATGGCTACCAACAGGTGATTTTGATGTTTTAAATTTGATTCTATACAAAATTTGATTTACTCATTTCATTTATTTTACATCTTTACAGGCCCGATACACTTGATCCTGCCTTGATGCGTCCGGGCCGTCTTGACCGAAAGGTTGAGTTTAACTTGCCTGATCTCGAGGTAATGCGATTTCTAGTCTTGTCTATCCGCTACTATTTTCAAACCTAGGTCAATAGGATTGAGTTTATTGACCAATCTGATTTGAATTGCTCAATTCTAGGGTCGCGCACATATTCTCAAGATCCATGCCAGAAGCATGAACGTTGAGCGTGATATTCGATTCGAGCTTATTGCCCGTTTATGCCCCAACTCTACTGGTGCTGAATTGCGTAGTGTGTGTACTGAAGCTGGCATGTTTGCAATTCGTGCTCGACGTAAGCTTGCCACTGAAAAAGACTTTTTGGAATCAGTGAACAAGGTTATCAAGTCATATGCCAAGTTTTCTTCGACACCAAAATATCTGCTTGCTATGTAGTGTTTGTTGTTGGATTACCTGATTCTTGTGATGATGCGTCTAAACCTGGAATAAAACCTCCTATATCTTTTATTTTGCCTATTCAGGTGTTTGATCGTGTGCATTTTAATTCACATGTATTGCCAAGTGTGTACGGTGGTCTGTACTATGCTGAAACAAATTTGATTACGATTATAAGCATCTATGGGTTTGCACATCATATGGTATCTACGTGTATGTGGTTCAAGCGTTACTTGTATTTTGGTATGATCGAGCCAGTGTCAAATGGAGTCGTATTTGAGCGAGATGAAGGAATTGGTCGCTGTTTATTCCAACGATCCTGCCAATGTCAAAATTGCAGGGAATGCGCCAGCAAGATATAAATATCTGAAAGTTGCAGCATATAATACGATTTGTGTTAATGACTGTATTTGATGTACCTGCGACAAAACTAAAAACTCGAGATTCAAATGGTTGCAGCACATACAACAATAATTGCCATGTTTGATATAGGAGCGTCCAGGAATTTGAAGCAAGAGTTGTATATTGCCACACCAAGTAATATTTTGAATTATACGCTTTGTCACTAGTCTTATTGTTTAGTCGAATGATTGGCTTCACATATCGAATTAATTGAATTACAACCCTATTCACGTAAAATAGAACGCTAAATAGGAATGCCAAGTATAAGACAGTCGTGGTATACTAATTCGCACTAAATTGACTGAACAACACCATGTGCTTTGAACTCATTGAAGTTTGCTGGTCTTTTCATTCTTGCAAACTTTAAAATATTGAACTAGAGCGCAAACGTATCTGAGAGATATTGGATGCAGAAAACATGGGTTTACAGAGTCGACAGCGGTTGAACCAATATCTGAATTGCAATGGATGAATCTGGTAATCGTGCAATGTATGGTTATGCCAAAAATAGAAAAAGGGCAATTCAAAACTATAGTTTGATGGATGTTATATTTTAAAAAAATTGAGAATATCAATTGAAAAAGTAGTCAATTTGTAGTAGAAACTCGACAAACATTCAACTATTGTTTATTCTGAAGCAGGATAGAAGTGATACAAGGTAAGATACAAGTGGTTCATTTTACGTGAATACAACCATAAATTGGTAGTATCCGCGTATCCTGGTTGTGCTGGACGTTAGTCTACTAAGATGCACATCAGATTCGATGTATTAATTAGTTTTTTCTTGATTTTGAGCTCCCATATCAAAATACATCATCAAAACACGCATTACTATGGCATTCATTGCAAGTTTTGCAGCCGTATCTGCCATATTTTCGTCAATAGTTATCTACGGCGCTGGTGTGGGGCTCTCCAACGCAAAAACTCTAACTCAAGGACTAATTATTGTTATTGCTACTGGTGCATTTCTAACTCAACGAGCTCTCATCGTCATGCGTGTAGAAGGTGTTCCCACCATCAACTGTTTTTCCGCACATGATGGCTCATTTGCTTGCCTGTCTATCTTGCGTCTGACAGTACTGTTTGCCCTTTACATTCGAGTCAAAGGGGTCATTAAAGACAGAATATACTTTCACATTGCCACGTATCTATCTGTGATGTCTGGAGTAGCTTCCGTGGTGTTACTGAATTACCAAGGGTTAGCAACCCCCTATCTCCCAGGCAAATGCGTCCAAAACTTCAGCTCTGTATTCACGGCCATTATTAATGCTCTTCTTGTAGGCCCTTATTGTATTCTTAACCTCATCATGGCCCTTCCTATCATCTATACCTTGAACCATGCACCGAGAGATTCAGTCTCAACCTCGCGTATCGTGAATCAAACCAGACTATTGGTAAAATTTCTCCAGCTGATTCCACTACTCCTCTGCATGTCGCTGGTTTTGATCATAGTTGCGGCCCCACCGTCGTCCAACCTTTTTGGGTTCCTGGTATCGTTACTATTTACAGAATTTTGCCAAATTTGGCTGTTGCTATTTCCGTTGGTAGTACTGGCTGCAGATAATCTGGCCACGACAAGTGATGAACATTTGCTTTTAGGTGATCATACGCCTCAAAGGCATAGTGTTGCTGAGCAACCTGGCCGAAGAACGTCGCTCTAACAAGTACCTTGAATATTTATAGGCTAAAGACAAAGTCATATTTGTTGAACATAGTATACTGGATTGAATCAAACAGACAGACCTGTTCAATTGATATTTTTATGAATTAAAATATGCAATCTATTCATTTTGAAAGTTTACCCACCAAAACTATCTTATTAGCTCATGATAATAAAGATTATTTATATAATAAACTCGAGTCTGTTTTATTTTCAATATTATAAACACAGTCTTGGGTGAGAACCAAAATATTGATGAGTCGGTATAAAATTCATGGATTCATCTACTGATTAAAACAGGACATGACGTAACAACCACGCTTTATTATTGTCCTTCATTTTGACTTCGTAACATTTTGCCAAAATTATATGCAAACTGGCTAGTCGGACGCTGTTGTGTGGAAGTAGATGACACATTTGATGCTGTAGAGGTTGTCGAGGTAGCTGATCGCGCTAAAGATGGACTCTTTAATGGCGACGTTCCACCAGTACTTCCATTAAAAGGTGACGGAATCGCCAGGGTATTGAGTCCAGCTCCACCACGACCAGAATTTAATACTGCTGCAGATCGCTTCTCTTTGATTTTGATATTGTTGACACATACCTCTAGATGGCTGCCTGGTCCATCAATTCCATCCAATGCAGAAAGTTGTCCAATAAAATATTGCACATCCATAAGCAGTCTGTTTTTTCCCGAACTGGAAAACAAATCAATTTTACGAAATTCCATGTCAAGACGTTGAACATAATTTCGAAAAATTTCACCCATGATATTCTTTTTACATAATGCATAGTTTGAATAGATGGTTGGGTGTGTAAGTATATGATATTATATAGATTGGATCCATAATTGACTGGTGAATATACCTTGAGTGCATCGGCAGGTAGGTATTTTGACAACACTTTATGTAGAGTGGTTGTTTCCTTGATAAGAACAGCCATATGTACAGTCACGGTTTCTTCAGCTGAAATCTCTTTAGAGTCAGGATTGTCCCATGAAATAGCCTAAATTACATGACAAGACAAATATTTTAATAGCTGTTCGAGTAAAATGCAAAATATCATACATGGTCTATTGATATTCATACTCCTAGTTTCGATGCGTGGAGCGCAAGTCGGTCATTCATGATGGAAATTAACTTGGCATACAGCTCGTTTTGATGCTCTCTAAAATCCTATTATTGGCATTGGCATCCAAAGTTTAATTAGACATTTCCCAAAACTCATGGATCGGCGTTATATATAAAATAAAAACTTGAATATCTATACTTACACGCAAAATCCTATCAAAGTCGCTCAACAATACTTGCTGTTTGGGCGACAAAAGCCGTGAAATACCTTTGCGAATATATGGGATAATCGCAATGATAACGCCAATACTTTGAGCAGCAAGAGCTTTGGTTTAGAATAAACGTTTATCAGTGTATTGAATAGAACAACTCGCAACTTTTTTAACCAAAAATTTAAAAAGCATACCAATATGCCTAGCAGTGATGCTCTTTAGTCCAGCAGATTGCATTGCACCAGCTCCCAAAATGACTTGGCACACACGTGAGTTGAATAGCTATACACTCAAAATAATCGACAAAGTTACATGATAAATATTAAAAATCAGACTAGTATTTTTACATTTGTAAATGTGTACCTTTAAAAGCTCGAGAATCCGATTCAGCACATCAGTTGTCAAAACAGGAAGACTTTCTGCACAGTTGATATAATCTGTCAGAGTCTTTAGAAACAGTAGTACAGATCCAACTACATAGTATTTTTCGCCATCCACTGCTAGATATCTAAGAGTCTTTGGTGCATTTTCCTGCTGCTTTGCAATTTTTTCTGATTTTATTTCGGCAGCATTTGCTTTCATAAATGCAAAAGAAGTTAGATCCATCTCTTCAGTCGTGCTATTGTCATCTTCACTATGTCTTGACAAGACATCTTCTTCTACATCGAAATCTTCGCTTATGCTAGAGTATGACTCCTTATTTTCAGACTCGTCACCAATTAGTTTTGGATCAAGCTGCAGCGCTTCCGTGATGTGCTGAAAGTCAATAGGAATATCTGCGTGAACCCATTGTTCATTCTCCACCAACACGGCAATTTGCTTGGATTTTTCGTCGTGAAAGTGCGAGATGAATGCTTTGGCATGAGTAAGAATAACACTTTTAAGGCCAAAACAAATGCGTCCACAAATGATTTCACTTGAAGTAATGAATTCCCATGTAGCACCAAATATGCGATAAAAATCTGCTGCATTGAGCTGGGCATTTTGTTCAGAGCGTACCCCAATTAATTTGGCACATCGAGCATGAATGAGATCAGATATGGTGGAAAGAACATCCAACGACTCATTTGACATTTGGCCATAGGTGGATATGCTACCATCAAATACTGTATCAGATCCAGTGATTGATTGAGAAACTGATTCATCCTTGGTTTTGGTACGCACAAGTGGATCATGAAGAGTATCCAGTAAGTTGGCTGAAGACCCAAAATCATCATCATCATCATACAGCATACGTTTAGGTGTAGATTTAGTCTCATGAGCAGGTGTAGGTGCAGCATTAACAGTAGATGCAACGGCCATATTCTGAACGCTATTTGATCCAATTTCAACTCCACGATGTTGTGCATTTTGAAGAATGGTGAGTATTGTTTGATGCACAGTCGATACACGTTGGATAATGTTCAACGAGGTGACATATACCCGGATCAGCATGGCGTAGAATTTTTCAAATGTCATGGATCGAAGTTGGGTTGAAAGAGCAGCTTGTTCTTCTTTTTTTCGAATGGCTGCCGCTTCAACTGCGTTTTCTGTGGTAGAGAGTGTTTTTGACTCGATTGATTGAGGTACAGGATAATGCTGCTTTACTAAAGCCTTTACTTGCTTGATTGTATTTTCACAATATGCGTGCAGTGCAGTACCAAGCCTATCCATTCGTAGTAGACCTAAAATCATAGGAGTAAGCTTAACCAACAGCCTTTCTTCTCCGTGTCGTACTTCGGGTCCTAGTGTAGTAATGGCAGTGTTTGGAGTTTGAACAGGTGAAAACGTGCATTTTCCATCTACAATATTTTTAATGCAAGTTTTGAGAGAGATATTGATAGGCGGAAGAGTATCCGAAACTGGAGCAGTCACAGAGATCGAAGTGGCATTGGATGGTGTTGAAACAGAAGTTGAAATGGGAAGTTTCTGTTTTGCAGATTTTCCCGAAATTCGATGAGAAGTAGATGACATGCGCACAGGAAATCCTGCAGTAGCAGTTGGAGTAGAAATTAATGACATGGAATCTGAAATCATTTGAGTGACTTTATCTTGGATATCAACTCGCAGTAATTCAATAAACTCATTTTCCATTACAACTGAGATTGTACGAGCTAGTTCAGACAGTTTTCCACTCAAATGAACCAAAGAGCAAACACCGCGCAGGTCTAGATTTTTGGGAATGATGGAGTGACAACGTGTTAGAGTAACTCCTTCTGAAAGTGCAAGTAGCTCATTTCCTGTTACATTGCTTGGAGAATCAGCTTTGATTGGAGATGAACTGTGATATGCATTATGGCCAGATGCATTGGTTGAATCGAGTCCTTTTAAAATATAGCTTGTGCTTTCAATAAGATCCAACACACCAACATAATCTGCTTGACCAAGAAGAGCTTGAATTGTTGGCTGTGAATGCTTGATATCTACCAATAGCTTGACGGCTCCATACAACATACCAACATTTCCACGTCGGTGTTTCAGTCGTACCACTTCTAACCCATTTTCGGCAGTTCGGGCAGATACACTAGCAAGTTTTTTCCTCAGATCCTGAATTTTACCAACACACTCCTCCGTCTCGTTATGGAGACTTTGTAAATTGGATAATGCAGAAAAAAATGAAGAGGATCGGCGCGAGATTTCCTTGAGTAGATGCACCTCTACCGTATCCAGATGATGGGTGAGTTTATCCTGTAACTGCCGATTTGCTACATTTTCATCAGATGCATTTGAACCCACAACGTTCATGTATTCAGAAGCAGCGTTGAATGTATGCGGATTGGTCAAATCGAAATCTTTGTCCATAAAAATAGTTGGAATGGTAGATAATGAAGGAACGTTTACAGAGAGCATTCGTGTTCGTTGCATTTTGGTAATGCCGCTTGATGCAGTGGCTGTTGCTCCTACTACTTTGGAGGTAAGATCTTGAAACTCGGGATATCCGGCACATGTCAAATCGAGGGAATTTGTACTGGACCCCAGCTGCGGGATGCCTTGAGTAGCAGCCATGCCCAAAGCGCGGTTTAGTTGGTGCTTGTCAATAACATCGACTAGCGTGCGTAGATATGGGTCGAATTCTGAAAGTCGGATCTTGCGAATAGGAGTAGATGGAATCACTGGCAGCGTATCCATGCCTTTCAAGCCCTTGGAACCTGATAAGAAAGAACGTTCTTGAGAGGATAAATCATTGGCAATTCCCTAAAGTTTATTAGTCGTATAAGAAATTGATACCAACGTTGATTAAAATAGTTTGGCATGAATACAAATGTCTAGGACAATACAGTTGTAGATGATATAGTAAGAAGCCAGCTAGTAGGCTTACAGAGATAGCATTGCAGCCAATATCCATGATAGACCAAGGATGCTCTGAATTCAAGACTTCTTCAAAAGGGTTTTCGACAGCAGCGAATTTCCTGAGTTGAGCAGTGTCAGAAGCAGCAGTGGTCATGACTGTATCTTGAATTGTATTGCTATTAGACACCAAAGATATTTGTGGAGTGGGTCTGAATGATGGATTAAAAGTCATTCAAATAGTACAAGAAAATCAACAGCCGGTTGAAAGTATTGAAACTCGGCTGAATTGATATCTCGAATAACTGTTAATTATAACTATTTCACGTCAAATGGAATGTTAAACGAATACTCGAACTGGTGAATTTTCGACTTGTTCCAGCCTTTGAAATGGATGACAAATGCTGTGTTTGACACTGTAACTGGATTCCTAATTGTTCTCTTTAATTAAAACGTATCGAATATTTAAAACGCAAGTCTTGCTGACAACAATCTCTGAACTGTCCAACAGTAGTTTTTGGTAGAGAATATTAACCAAAAACAGATTTTGATCATCACATTAAATCTTGATTTGCAAGTTTTCTTGTTAATCATTTCATCAATCCATTTGAACAACCACTAGTACAATGGACAGGACACAGGACACTCTTTTTTGTAAAAAGGTTCCCGTTACTCTCAAGGCTGCTTTGGGATTGTCTGCATCTTATCCAGCTCAAAATTCATCTATTAATGGCCAACCATCGCCTGCAACTCCATTTCCATCCAACTTGCCCTCACATATTGGCGGACTTTCTGGTCTGCAAATTCACACTAGCACTGCATCGCCTTTGGCTAATACTGTCAGCGATGGTTCCCATTTTCAAGAAAAGAAACATTCTGGTATTACCATCAATGTTTCCATGGCTGCAAAGGCTGGTGGTCGTTTCAAGGTATTCAGCAGCTAATTCACTATATCGGACATCTGTTGATATTCTGGTCGTGTTTGTTTGAAAACCTGGTATTAATTACTATGCTGATTCTACAACTCTTTAATCTATCAGACCCTTGAAGTGCAGTTGACAGACGAAACAGATCCTTATTTTCTTTATCATCTGGATATTGCTGAAGATGATTTTCATAGTTTACGAACACAGCAAAACCTACTGGTTGATTTCTCTCAATTTCCCATCAAATTCATTGAGCTTTTGGAAGAGTGTATTGCAGGAGCACTGGATGAGCATCCAAAGTATGAAACAATTGCTGTCACAGTCTATATCAATCCTATTCAAAACTAACCAGCTGTAATATTTGTCTTGATTCGCATGTTTTGGGATTTTATTAGATTTTTAGCCCATCTTGTCGCAGACTCGAATGCTAAATTTGCCACCTTTAATGTGGTTGAAACAAACTCGTTCAAGCATATTAATCACCTTTCCCTTCAATTTATTCCCGGAACAGATACTGCCATTAAGCAGTATCTGGCTAGTTTAGTTACCGAGTTTAAAGTATGTATTACTGAATTCAATCATCCATTTTGATACAATCAAATTTGCTTTGACTGAACCTGAATATGCATGATTCAAACAGGCTGAAAATATAGCACTGCGAAACAAACTTTCTGATACCGACGATACACTTACCATGAGAGTTCATGAAGCTCAAGCTACTATTTTGCGTTTAACCAATGAACTAGACCAGATTAAAATATCTCATTCAAATTTAAGTAGTCAGCTTAAACTAGAACACTCAGCAGACATGTCCAAGGAGCGAGAGCAAAGCGCTCGTGAAAGAGAATCTATTCGAATTCAGAATGAAAATGAGCGAAGAGACTTGGAGCGGAAACATGAGTTTGAGGTTGGTTTATTGTAGTCTAGACACGCATATCTTATAATCACTATTCAATATCTGTCAATCTAATAATTTTAAAGCTGTCGTCTATATCCCAAAAATTGGCTTTGTCCACCACAGCACATTCAGATTTGTTAAAACATACTCAATCCCTCGAGTCCACGCTTTTGACAGCAAACAAGGACAACAACACTCTTGCTTACGAGAACAAATCCATTAGTCAAGAACTAGATCGTGTATCTGCTTCGCTTCAACAATCTCTGAATCGTTGTGCTGATCTAGACGGAGCATTAAAAGCAGCAAACGAACGCATTGAAAATCTTGAGCATAAAAAAAGAGATACTGACGACATCAATCGAAAACAGCAAGACCAGTTGAGTCTACTGCATGACCAAAAGGTGGGCTGGTCTGGCTTTGATGCGACCTACACAATTCTTGCAATCTAATGGTTGGTCATAACTGTTGCATTTATTTAGGCAAAATTGGAAGAGTCTTTAGATGTATACAAGACTCAAAATGTTCGCTTCGAAGAAGGAATGAAAAAATCTCGCGACGAAATTACCAAGGTAATTGGCACAGTTGATCTATAGCAAATAGCTAGCATAGTTGTCAATGTACTAGTACTTAAATATGCTTCCCTATGGTTTGTGTCACTACAGGGAAATGAGATTATTCGTAAGCTTCAAACCGAGCTGAAAGCGACCAAAACAAAGCTAAAGCTCAAAAATGTTGTTACCCTTCAACAAGAACAACTTGTAACTGAACGTGGCAATACAATTGAGTCGTTTCAAAAAGAAATTGCGTCGACAAAAGAAATGCTGTCCAAGAAAAATGAGGAGACTAGTACTCTTCGCGAAAAGATCGAAGACTTGACCAAAAAGATAGAAGAGGGTAAAGCAATCATTGTAGACAACAATCATGGTAAGCAGTGGGATATTGTTTTGTAGGTTTGTTTGAGACCAAATGTATTGATTTGTTTTTAATAATGCCAATTATGGGATTATTTTATTAGTAATTGAATGGCTTCACAAACAATTAAATGATGATGCGCTTAATCGTCCATTGACAACAACGCTTGCCAATGGAGGTATGGCTACTGGTGTTGATTTTGACAAATACACTAATGCGACGGCAGCGGACAACGCAAAGGTAATACTATCATTTGACAGTCTTCAATGAGTCGATCAAGCTATTCGAGTACTTTTGGGCTACCGGAAAATGTTGAGTGCAAAGCAATTAACCATTATTGTTTGATCTCTAGCTCCGATCGCCCACTGCTACGTATCGCAGTCGTTATCTTCCACAAGATCATCGCACTGTTTCTCCAGTTGGCCAAACTTACCAGCACCAAACTCAATCACAAATTCCGTCACAGTTTACAGCGTATCAGCCAGCAGCCCGAACTACAACATCGCCCTCGCCTGTTGGTCACATTCCAGGATATTCCGCAAACACCAATAGTACAGCTATTGGTAGAACATCGTTGCAAACTTCCTACACTCAGCGCACCTCTGCAGGTGCTTCTACAAGCGTTGGTGCTGGGAAATTACTTTCTCAGAACAATCCTACAACTGTATCTAAAATTGCTACTACTTCTTTCAACAGCGGAGCAGCAAATGCTTTCACGTCACTGGACACTCGACAAGGCGGAGGAAAGCCATTGACTGCATCCCACACTACACCCAGTAGCTACTTTTAATTTTTACACTTTCTAGGTTTCCGAAATACAGAATGGCTTGACAATTTTATTAATTAGATTGGATCTTGCCAATTTTTGAAGTTATTTTTTGGATTAAACTGTATTTCCAGGATTGTGCTATACAAGTCAATTGCCCATTTACATTTTGCATTAGAGTCAAATAATTTGGGTTGTGGGTTTTCTTGAAATATACTTTTTCAAACATGCATTTCTTGTGGAAATTTACCTTGAACAAAAACTCGGCAAGACTGTCAACGGGATCGTCTGGACGGATTTTTGCAATCTCGATCAAACCAGCCGTGAGAGTGGGCATAATGTACTTCATAAGGTAGTTGCGAAGCGGCAAGGACTGTGCTTCAAGAACCTCTTTTTCCTGTTTACGGACTTCTTCAAGTCTCATATTCTAAAAGTAAACATGTCAGTTTTTATTCAAGATGATTTGAATCTAGCATTTATGAGACTCACCCATTCCAGCTTGGCTTTTGCATGCCTCTCTGACTCTTCCTTTTCGCGAGCAGAACGTTCCTCGGCAGCAAGTGCTTCCGACTTGGCCTAGATTTAAAAAGGAATCAAATAAGCAACACAGGCAGATCCAAACACTTTTTACAGCAAATCTGGTATCCAGTCTTGAAATTATATATGGTATACCTTGGCGGCCTCCATTTGAAATCTTTCTGCGCTAATTTCTTCCACACTTGGCCCATAGTTGCGAGCTCCACCCATGACTTTAGTGATCATCTCTATTGTCTCGTTCAGTTCCATTTTTTCAACATCAATTATGGTGGGATGAACTTCCTGCTCGTCAAAGTAATTCAATACTGTAGTTTCGTCTGTATTGACTTTACGGTACTCTTCAAGCCGTTTTGTCAATGCTATTGTAAAAGCAAGCATATGTCAGCAATCGAGCTCGGTACTGTCGGTGCCGAGATATGGTACTCATTTTGCTTCCAAAACAAGCCACCTGAAATTACCTTCTTCCGAGTTTCTTGTACCAGAAATAGATGCTTCCGGTAATTTCATAATACGCTGCTTTAAAAATGCATCAGACGCTTCAAGAGAAAACACAAACTCTGGGAAAACTGGGTCATCTGTCAGTAATGTCTTGTCATCTTTGGAATCCTCATCACTCGCTATCCGAATTGATAAATAGCATGCAGAAGCGTCAATATAGCGTTTCTCAATTCGACATCCAATATAGATAAATAATTGATTCATCAACCACACCTTCAAAAAGTATTTTGGCTTCCTCAGTAGTAGTGGGGAATCCATCTAAAATATACCCTTGATTTCGGCACTTCATTGAGCGAAGGTATTCTTTGACAAAATTGATGACATGACTTGTTGGGCATTTTCCATTATTGTTTTTTGTGGCCTCTTTGATTTCATTCAGTAATTCTTTTCCTGCATCAATATCATCCTCCTGATCCTCTTCATTCAACTCGCCAGCAACGCGTCGTTCCTAAAAGACCATTTGAACCGAAATCAGGTTGAATTAAAAAATAAAAGGTGTAAAAGCTTGACAGAATAAATCAATAGACTTACAAGTCTATTCATGGCTTCTTGAACTACTTGATCCACTTCGACGGAATGAATTTTGTAATGATTGGCTATCTTTTGTGTTAGTGTGGTTTTACCTGATGCTGGCGGACCATGAATAACAGCTTTGAGCGGCCACATTCCACGAGCATCCTTAAATTCTTGAACTATCATGGAAATAGCTTCAACAAATCCACTCTATAACAGAATTCAAAACATGGCAAGTATCAAACATTTGCATTCTTGAATCATGACTCGAGCAACTCCAAACAGTGAATGGATTCAATTCCCAATATTTACATACCTCATATTTCCATTCAACTGACATTTCTTTTGTATGACTAGGATCTAGTTTTAAATCCACAGTAAGCATATCATAATCAGCCTGAGAAAGCGATTTGTCAAGAAATGCATCCTCCTTGGCAAGCTTTTTGACTGCTCCAGTGCCAAGAAATTCACTAATGGCTTTAATAATTTCATACAGAGTGTTTTTGCTTTCATCCACTGCGACAAGGTATTTGTTTTCCGGAGCGGTCTCGATGAGTTCGACAATGATACTAATTAAATCATCAAGATGGACTGTTGGGATATGATTGGAACCGTCGCCGTAACAGTGGAGTTCAGGCTCATTGTGCCACGCAGCCTAGTGAATACATTATGTCAGTTTTATAATCAATTGGAATTGAAAATGAACATGTTTTAGGTTAGCCAAAGTTGCATTTTCACGCGACGTTTGCTATCTGCACTGATTAGTCTTGGGTAAAACAATATGTGCACTTTACCTTGAACAGCGAGTGAAATATACTGTCTCCAGCATGATAAATTAAACCGGCAGCAACAACATAGGTTTTGAGATTTGTCTTTTTCCCGTATTTGATGATATTTTTTTCAAGTGCAAGATGGTTTTTCCAGTTTGGATGTGCCTTGCGACGACGAAATTCATCTTCAGCAATTGAACCGTCGCCATCATCTGATTCAACCTTTGTACGAGCCCATGTCATTATGGATGATACTGCTATAAATGTCTTTGGCTTATCAAACGTATCTGCCTTTTCAGATAGAGCTATATTGCAGGAGTTGTTTTAAATCAGAATTAGAGTCTGGTAATTGAATATACGCTTTTTAAGCTCAGGTAGTAGACCGATTGAAAATATCAAATATACTACATATTTATAAAAGCACAGGTGCAATACTTTACCTTCAATTGCCCATGCAGTTTCATCAAGATTGCTAGTCATGTCATAGATGATAACATCAGACGCAAGCAAAGTCTGTAAGAGTTGGTCGCGAGCGGTATTCTATCAAACCATGACATGAGTTGAATTCATTGATTTGGTTGTCCATCATCTGCAAAATATGCCGTTTTAAACTCACATTCACTATATCCTTGACCCATTTAGGCTTTTGCCCCAGCATGGACATTTTCTCAATTGCTTCACGTCGAGCTGCATCCTTTTTTTTATCCCCACTTTCAATCATCTTACCAGGACAAGATAGGGCAGAGAGTGCAAGTTGTGGGTTGTTTAACACTTCAGACAGATCTGGTTTTCTTTGCATTGTACCAACAATCAAGTAGGTTTCTTTGACCAGCTTATCGTCTGGTTTAGTTTTGTCAAAGCCTTCAAGTGAAGCATCTAGATTTTCAGAAGCAGGGTTTTTGCCTGCAGCAACAGCAGTGGTCTGTGCATCCTCCTCCTCCTCTTCGTTCTCGTCTTCTCGACGCGACCCAATAACAGTGTTGGCCAGCAGTCGCGAGAGGTTGTGGCCAAGGGGTGTGTCAACATTGGATATGAATACCTTGACCATTTAGCAAAACTTGGTGTGGTTGAATTCAAAGCTGTCTGTTGAGAGAGTAGACTAGATGTTAGCTTGTGCGCTGCAGGTCAGTTTAGACTATCAACAGTTGCTGAGTAAGCGAATTTACCTGAAATTACAATAGAATTGGATAAATCTAGCAAGATTGAAAAATTCAAATGATATTCAATAAATATAGCTGGATTCACACAAAGTTAAACACCATGTATTTATCTTGCATTGACTTTATTTTGCTTTGAGATGTAGAATGATTAAATATTTGCCGTTTCCTACTAGAAATTGATTGCTTGTTCACTAGATGTCTTCAATTCCTGTGTTTGAAATGGCTCTGAAATCAAATCTATTGTGTTAACGTGGCTGTCTTAGCCATAAGAATAGACAATATGAGGCAGTATAATGAAGATCTACCTCGCGACACTGCTGTTGAAAATTGGTAAACCATGTTTAGTCTGAATGGGTAGCTTTAACAAGAAGCTTAGATAACAGTGTTGTCTAGTAAACTGGCATCAATCATTTCATGAGATTGTCTGTTTATCATGCACTTTGATTGCTCCATTCTACGTGAATGCGACTGCAAGATATACTCTTCAACTATGCCAAATAATTGTCATGTTGCAACTGGATGCTGGTACGATTTCTTTCCGATTTCTAGGTTTATATTTTCATGAAACGACAAGCGAGTTGCAATGACTCTCCATCACAAGAAGCTAGCCAGTCTAAGCGATTAGCACAAGCCAGACTCAGTTTTGAAAACACTTTGGTTCTTCCATCTGCCGATATACAAAGATTCAAAAGTATTGATGACCAGATCAACACACTACCACCATCCCAATTAGAACTGACAGTAGAGCCAACATCAGACTTTACACCAGAATATTCAAATAGCATACAGGATGGTTCAGTGTATGGTGTTTATGAAGAGAGCATAGAGGAAGATATGGACGACTTGACAACTATATCCCAGCGTTCTTATTCTGAACAACTGCAGCATATGATCAGCAATGTCCTGCCAGAAGAAAGCCATTTGCTTGATGATCAACACATGTCTGTTTTGAGATGGTTTGACAGATTATCAGAGGGATCGCAAATTGTAATGTTTCGATTGTTGAATAGACGAACTCGCAAGTACGTTTACATTAACAAGATCAAGTTACATGAAGACGAAGATATCAATCAGATCTTGGCTGAACTCGTAAATGCAGACTATATTGTACTTGATGGACCCAGCACACTAGAAGAATGGGTCGATCTGCTTAAAAAGGATCAGCTGGTGGATTTGGCTAAACACCATAGAGTAGCGACATCTGGAAAGAAGCTCGCTGTATTACGCGAATCATTCTTAGCCACTGTGAATAATCAACTGAATTTAGACACGTTTACTAAGCTAGGACGGATTTCTACTTTGGAAAAAGCTCATGAGAGGTTGATCAAGTTGATTCAAGAAATTGTCGGGCCTTTGTTAAAAGTAACAGAGTTGGCTCGTAGTGCATTTTACAGACTTTTTGTCATTTACAATCGAACAACCATGTGGCCAAAACATGACAGCTTTCTTACCAATTCCATTTTATGCAATCTATCTGCTTCAAATGAAAGCAAAAAATCGTTTGCTCAATACACTGTGCATCGAACATCGCTGGTGTGGTCTGATAAAGCCGAGTTTGAACTGTATTTTACAAGTTTAAAAGTGGAGCATGAAATGGCCGAGTTGATTGCAGATAAACCGGCTGAAAGTCAGCTTGTTGAGTTTTGCAACAAGGCTGCGATTTTGTTTGATTTGTGGTTGCTAATTATTGCAGAACATCCAAGCCATGTTACCGGGATTCCCTGGTTTATGGTATTTACACATGGCAAGTTACGTTTGTCAATGATTGAGTTTTGTATATCAATCTAAAAGTTGAATCGTTTGGTCTGTTGACTTTATTTTCATGATTACACGCATATGTTTCTGTTCACAGCGGCAGTTCTTACACGAATCGTGGCAAGCTATGCATCAATTTTAATCCAGCTCAAAAAACCACATGATGCTATTCAAGTACTAGATGGACTATTAAGCCAAAGAATTTTGTATCAAAGTAAGTGATATGATGAATGAAACTATGAATCGATTGTGCCAATGTATTTAGGCTTTTATATTTAGGACGGCGAGGTTCGTGGTACGATGAACTTGTCAAACTTCTTGAACGGCATGTAAATAAAAAATCATGCAAGATCAAGTGTATAGAAGCACTATCAGATACCTTTGTACAGACAGGTATTTTAATGGACATGATTTTGTTGAATATACCAACATAGCTGACACCCAACTATGACCTAGCCCATCGATCAAGTATTTTACGTCGACTTTGTAGAATTTCTGGCAGCAAGCAAGCAGGAATTCCTGCGTTATGGAATATTGATAGTTTACGTGCGGTACCGTCATCCAGAATGAGTGGTAAGTATACAGAATGCCGTTGAAATCTGGCCAGATTTTTATTTCTCACACGAGATAATCTTTAGCATATAAACTTTCAAATGAAACGGGAGGAAAGGCAATATATTTAGATGAAAACCACACGCCAATGCACGTTGAAGAGTTGGTTCTTCAACACTATGCAAAGCAAGGATGGAAAGGAATCCACGCAGAAAATAGTATTATTACTACTATTTTTGGAATTTTGTTTTGGGATATTTTGTTTGACGATAGTATACCTGCTGTTTTTAATTCGCCGTTTCAGTGCAAGTATTTTAGATATGAGTTGATTTTATTTTGATTGGATCAACCTATTAGACAATGACTAACATTACCGAGTTTTGTTTTTACATATAGCCGCACCATTAGATCTGTACACTGAGTATTTTTTTACTGCTCGCCAGGAATCGATAGAAACCCGAATACAAGCGATTAAAAGCGGGGAATTTCCTTTGATTATCAGACAAGTGGTTGACAAAGAACAGCCACGCAACACCCAATGTGTAGGCAAGTAAATGTTTTATCATCAAAGCTTTAATCTATGATATGTAGACAGTATATTGATAACATTTGATAGGTGTGAACTGGAAACGATTTGATTGTGATACTCTTGTTGAGATTGCCCAAGTAAGATTTGATTTTCACGAGTGTAATTGAACGAGTAGTAGTTTCTTACTGGGTTGACAGTGCATAGGAGGATCAGGACTAGCTCATATATGTTTATTATATGCTAAAACATACTGGGCTCATCGTGGAGGAGTTCCCGATCTGTGTTTATGGAAATCAGCAGAACGAGAATTTAAGCTAGTCGAGGTCAAAGTAAGCGATTGACACCAATTTGAACAGGGTTAAGACAGTAGATTGATACTATATATCGTGATGATCAGGGAGAAGGAGATCGATTGTCAGACAGACAGAAAGTATGGCTTGAGTCACTCTTGTCTTTTGGCATCAACACAGAAACGTTTCAAGTGAAAGTACGAAAACAAGATTTAGACGGCAGTGAATTCGTGACTGAATAAAGAATGCCACGTGATACGGGAGTGTAACTTGACACTTTTTTCTTATTTTGGCAGTGACTCTTCTGGCAGTTGATATCTGTATCTACTCACCAAACAAGCTATTTATATATTGAACATGTCTTCTGAAAAACAAGGGAAACAAACGTAAGACACTCTATATGATGGTTGTTTTTGAATGACAGACCTTCTGACTTGCATTCTAAACAGGCGCAGTTCAACTCATGATGCGACTCTGCGGGGATCCCAATCTACCACTGCTGGGACTGCTTCAAAAAAGAAAGACCAGTTGAAAGATAAACGATCATCATTGTCTGCAAAGGCTTCTGCTTTATCCACACTTCCTGCTGCCTCTTCGCCCGAAACATCATTTAAAAAGGAAAGTCCGCCCAAAGCTCACACAAAAACATCATCCAAAGCCATACATGCTGATGATAGCACAGAATCATTGGGATCGTTATCCGATGCTGTTTTTAAAGCAGAATCAAACGTTTTGTTACAACAAAAACCCAGTCTACCTATAATCACTGAACCGCTTAAATCTCTTATTTCCGCGAACCATTCATTTATGCCGCTGATGAATACGGCCGGTACTCTTCCATTGCCGTTCGACTCTACTATTTTAGAAGGTTCTGGCAGTTCTACTACCCCTGTTGATGCATCGGCTTCGTCTACTTCCAATACTGTTGCCGCTGCAACTGCAAAGCCTGGAAGTGCACAACGGAGAGGATTGCCTGCGCCTAATAGAATTATTCCTGCATTCCTCAACAAGCTTTACAAGTGTGTGGCATTAGATTAGTGATCCATTCTATGCCGTGTATTACTGATTCAAAGTATTGATGCTAATCTATTTTTACTCAAATGGTAGCATGGTGAGTGACCCCTCAACAGACGAGCATATTCAGTGGAATGAGGACGGTACATCCTTTTTAGGTAATTCGATTTTGAATCACTTGATATCTATCACACTGGTTTTAACTTGCTGATTTACAAACTACTGTTGTCCAATACTATCCTGTCTCTTTGCTTGCGTGGTAATAGTATCCAATCCACTATCATTTTCCAAAGTGGTGCTTCCCAGATTTTTCAAACACAACAATTTTACCAGCTTCAATCGACAATTGAACATGTATGGGTTTCACAAAGTACCGAGCATTGAGCATGGATCATTACTGGCTAGCACACAGAAAGAGATTCTGGAGTTTTCAAACAAAAACTTTCAAAAAAATCGACCAGATCTTCTTTGTTTTGCTGTTCGTCGTACCAACACTCAATCGGACGAACTGGTAAAAGACGGCACTCTAGATATGAACACTGTTATTCATGAAATTTCAGCCATTAAACGGCATCAGTTTACCATCAGTGCAGAGATTCAAAAGTTTCAAAGTGAAAACGAAACCCTCTGGAACGAATCGATTCAATTGCGGGAGCGCTATACCAAGCAACAGGAAACTATTGACAAAATATTGAGGTTTTTGGCTTCCGTGTTTTCTTCCAACAAAAAACCTGATGTGACGACTCAAAAGCGTAGGCGGATTGAACTTCCAGATGTGCCATTGAATAATAGTCCAGATTCTAGAGTGAATACTTCCAATCAGAAAAATTCCAACGGTGCAGCATTTCAAAATTTTAACGATATGACCAATAACGTATACTTTAGTAATTTGATGGGTGGTAATGCTGGTCCTATTCCAGTACCCAATATAGAAACAGCGTTTGTACCGTCTATTTCCACATTTTCAAATGACAAACTTTCCACCATGGCAACTACTCAACATGTTGGTAAGTCGATTTTAATGATTAACTATTAAGGATCTGCAGTTTAATGACTTTTGATGTGTTGCTTATATAATTGGTATAGATTTAAACAACGATATTCCATCAACAATCAACCTTTTGCAAAACCCAGACTTTTTGGCATCATCGCTATTTGGATTGACGGAGGGTGCTGGCAACCTAACAGGTACACCCCAGTTATTAAATCAACTTGAAAAATCATCGGATCGCATGGCGACAGTAAATAACTCGGCACAAGAAGTATCTGAAGATATTGACATGCTGCAGGATCGTGTATATGATATTGCATCGGCAGTGGCAGGACTACAGCAAGGACAAACACATCTTGGGGATTGGAACATGTCAGATTTGATTTCAAGAAACGATCCAACTTTAGGAGGTAGTCATGACGAACACGATCCGCTTATGGAACTGATGAAGCAACAACCAGATCCGATGGTTTCAGCATCATCTACCATAAGCGGCCAGTCATCACTTGATGGATCCAGACCAATGCATCCAACCTGGCCTTTGCCAGTGCAAGGCACAGACCTGCTTGGTAATGCCCTATCTTCGAATGATATCAATCGGTGGCAACAACCAAAGGAAGAACATCTCAACCAGATTAACACCAACACTATTCCCGAATTTGACCAGTTTGATGAGTTGATTGAGTTGCCATTAACTGATAAATCCAGCATGCATTCTGATGAACAAACTACGAACCACAACGAACTTGACCAGGACTATTTTAATACATTTTTTTCGACATCCTGACATTTTTGGATGTTTTTTATTCAGAAACCACGTAAATAAATGAAGAATATCGACCATCTGGCACAAGTGCTTAATAAATTGGGATTTGAAGACGAGTTTGTGAGTTGAAACTTTCCTCAAAGAATTCAGTTTAACAATCACTTTATCAACTCTACCAATTTAGTATGGATAGTAATGGTTTGCCCCTATTGGGAGCCTTGATCAGTCTAACATCAAAGTCCAACATTCGTTTTGTTGGCACACTTTTGAGCATCAATCCTCAAGAAGGAGCAGTTTCTTTAGAGCAAGGTAATGAACCAAGTCGTTGTTAGTGCTAGACATCCCTGGCAGGACTCAACCGTTGTCTCTGATGACTTGCTGTCTTGAAAAAACATCATTTCTAAAGAATGGTGTTGGATGATCTGATTGAGTCGTCCTTGTAAACGTATTCTACTGACTGGTCCAAGGACCAGTCAGTAACTCTTTTGCTAAGAGTAATGCAGTTTAATGTTATCATCTTAACCGAATCCATCTGCTTGTCTATCAAACTACACTGGAATCTCCGTATCTGGTCATACATTACACTTTGGTCTTTTGACAAGACCAAAGTGTAATATCCATTCTTACTATCTACTGGCATGGTGTATAAACCAGTCTTTAGAGTCTCTTATCTGTTACTAGCTTTGTCTCTCTCTACTCGTTCTAATCCTTTAAATCTAATTCTAGTACGAAGCTATGGTACTGAAGGTCGTGCCTTGAATCCTATGGAAGAAATCATGCCTTCAGATCACGTTTTCCCTCAAATCATGTTTAAAGCCAGCGATATCAGCGATCTACGAGTTCTTCAGCCTAGACCCCAGTCAATGCCCATTCATCCACCTTCTCATCTTGGTGGTCAGCAGGTATTTTGATATTTCATTTTTAACTGTGTTGTATTCTCTAAACTGCTCCTACTCGGCAGATGCATTGATTGCAACGATCGGTATTTTATACTTGTATTCACGCTATCGATTAAATCCTATGGTTTTGTTAGCCTGGCTATCCACCCCTGCAAAATGGTCATCCAGGTATGAACCCATACTATCCATATCAGCAGGGTGTAGGCTATCAACATCCTCCCCCACAACAGTACTGGTCAAACCCTTCACAGCAGCATCAACAACCATCTGCTCAACATCCTACTTTTGTGCGAATGCCTCAGTCTGTCGATACTCCTACAACCTCAGCGACTACAGTTCCAGACACGTCTAATGCTGCTTCATCTCCATCTCTCGGTTCTAATGCGCTGCAGAAATCATCTACTGAAAAGGCATGCAATGTTGATTATTTTCTTTAAAGGTTTAAACTACAAAATTGAACTACTGCATTTCTAACTGGCATTGTGTTGAAAATAATAGTTTAATAATAGCAATGCACCTTTGAACGCCCACGGAGGTTCACGTCCTGCCAATAACTCAGGCCCTGCTACTGTTTCTCAAACATCCTCAGTACCTAAATCCACACAAGACACTTCTGAAGCCGTTGCAAAATCTCTTGGTCAAATGAAGATTGGTGGAGAGCCGCCATCCAAAGATTCGGGAGTAACAAAGAAAAATCCTGGTCTGCCAAAACCCACCCAGTCTAATCAGGCACGCAAATCTCAAGCAAAACATACTGATTTGCCTCAAGAAAATACTGATCTTTTAGCTCTTCCACCTAAACCTCCTGTTGTAAAAGGTACTTGGAAAACACTGATTCAACTACAGTTGTACTGTCTAGTTGCTTGTAGATGTTGCAATGACAAATATGTCGTCGTTGTATATATGTGCAATGTTATACTCATTCAAATGTTTTGGTGTTGTTAGCTGGTGGTAATACAACTCAGGATCGTGACCAGCAGCAAACCAATGATGGTAATCGTCACAGCCGTGGACATAGAGGTACAAACCGATCTTATCATAATGACCGCTATAATAGAAATTTTCAAAACCAGCGCACTCAAAAGACTGAGATTCCTGATTCAGAGTTTGACTTTGAAAGCTCCAATGCTAAATTCGATCGTGCAATTCCAGAACAGGCTCAAACTGAAGCCACTTTGAATTCCGATGCTCAGTTCTACTCCAAGGGTGGCTTCTTTGACAATATTTCCTGCGATAGCCGTGACCGTGTTGAAGGGCAATGGATCGATCGTCACACACGTGCAACTCAAGAGCGCCAGACAAATATGGAGACCTTTGGACAAACAGGCTCATCGCGTGGCGGTCATCAGCGCAGATACAATAACAATCGTGGAAGCTATTACCACAATAACAACAATGCGAATGGTAGCTCATTCAAGCAGTTCAATAATGAAACAGGTGGAAATAAAACTGTAAACTCGAGCGGTGACGGTTCTAACGGTGCTAATTACAATCGACGCAGTCGTGGTCGGAATGATCAGCAGTATGATCATCGCAATGCGGGTGATTCTAAAAATACTGCAGCTCCTCAGACAACCAATACTTCCCAGTCATAACTTTTTGATGTCCACATTTGCCAACACTAGCCATTATCCGTCTTTTCGGGGCTTTTACCTTTTCTTTTGATGAATATACTGTGGTTTCTAGCTGTGACGGTGTCGGGTTTCACTTGCTGTGCGTTGTCCAACATCCCTTTATTACAGCTGTATTTACGCAAAATGAAACACTTGTATTCATCTTGCAGTCATTGCCTCTACTTTGCTTCAAAATAAACAATGGTTCAATATTTGTTGTGGTTTTCTACCAGAAATCGACTTTTAATAGACATTGTCAATTCTTTGAAAAACTGTCCATTCTATTTCTATTGTATCCTAAAAACTTGGATACGCTCTAGTTCAAGAAACTAATAGTGCACGTCTTGGCAACTCGATTGTTTCCACATCAATCACCCAATGTTGACTTGTAATGAATAAAGATTGATTTGTTATTTTGAATATGTAAATACTTTTAAAAACAAGGCATTGAACAGCAGTGTTGTTGAACAAGATGTAAACCATCATTCTATCTTTGAATCGCCAGCGACTCGATTGGAAGAGGAGTATCACAAAACGGACAAGGTCCAATCAAGAGATATAGTCCCTGTCGTGTATCTGGCACCGATCTCAACCACTCTGTAATGCATTCGCGATGAAATGCCTGACCACAGTTTGTATTAGGACAATGAAACGATGGAATACTGCGTTGGTCCGTATCGTTTTCAAGATGGAATGAAAGACAAATACCACATTCAAACGTTGTCGTTTGATCAACACCTCCACTCGGATTCAACACATGAGGCGTGTTTTGTCGTGGCAACACCATTCCTAATAGTCGTTCAAGGTTTACTACTACAGATGCATGACAATCCCACTCTGTTTTGATTGATGCAACCTTGCGATCCAATTCCACAACAGCCTGATCTGGTCCAAGAAAACTCATTGCCAATGGAGCAGATCGTGGACTGAGTGCATTCAACTCTATTGTCATTGTACAATGCATACCAACAGCTATACGACGAGTGGTGGTGGTTTTTTCAATAATCCATGCTTGCTGGTCTAAATCCTCCAATTCGGACCAAAGTGAATTGTATTGGTTGATGGCTTGTTCATGCAGTTCAACTGCATCTTTTATGCTTTTGACCTTGCTTGGATCAAGTTCCATTGGCAGGTCTGCGTGGCATGTTGGTGGTTCCAGTGGATAAGCTGGTGTGATGTGTATCATCAGTATATGTGGTCTTCCTGCACGGTCACTATTTTAATGTCATATTTTCAAGACACAAATTATAATGATATTCAATCATATCGCTTTGTTAGCAATAGCAGTTTCAAACAGACAAAATCTATCAAAACTGCTATTACCTAATCTGAATAGAAATGTGCTGGAACAACCCATCCATATCAGTGATGCGACTAAAACCTATTTCAGATAATTCTGCGAGAACACACTGTATAAACCCAAACGGGAGAGTTGAGTGCATTACAGATGTTGACGGTGCGATGGATTTCATTGCAGATTCGGATGTTTGATTATTGAAATGAATACTATTTGCTGAAACAAGAACCAAGGATGAATTCGATCCACTGGTGCCGTAACAAGAGTTTCCATTGATGTGCATAATATAATGCTCAGACGCATCCTTGCTATGCATGGGTTCGACTAATGTTATCTGATGTTGATCCGAGAGCATCACCACTGTTTCACTACCAGAACAATTCATTGCAGATGAATCTGACAGAGTTTCAATCTGAATATTTTAAACTGTTAGAAATGCATCAACGACATACTTGTGCATATGCGATACGGTTTACCTGAATTGCTGTTGGGAAAAACTTTAATTTTCACTAATTGGCATACTTGTGGCCTGAGGAGATGATTCGTCGGTCGTGTTGTTTTTCGCTCAATTATTTTTTCTCAAAAAAAGAAATTTATGAATAGAAAACGTTCATTGGAAACTTTGGCTAAACCAGCATTGCTGGAAAGCGACGATGCTGAAGACTACGACTTTACTGAAATCAATGATGAAGAGTCTGATGGATCGGATGTTGCGGATGGAACTACTGCTGGTGAAGATGAAGACGACAACGATGAAGATGAAGACGACAGTTTTGACGATGAAGACGACAGCTTCGACAATGAAGATGACGATCAAGATGATGGTTTTGGCGATGAACTCGACAGTGACAAGGAATATCAAGAGATTGAAAAAGAAATGAACAGCAAAAATTTGTTTAGGGCACTCCGCAGAGCAGACAAGACAGAAATCGATCCTTTTTACGATAGCGATTCCTCTGATGAAGAAACCCACAACACAGTTGGAAATATTCCAATGGAATGGTACGACGATTTCCCACATATTGGTTACGACATAAATGGAAAAAAAATCATGAGACCGGCACAGGGCGATGAGCTGGACGCATTCCTGTCTGCAATGGATGATAAAGACTTTTGGTATGTTTAGCATCGTATATACGAGTTTATTTTGATTCAAATGATTTGTTGGATTCCATGACTAATTATATTGTTCAAATATGTGACATTGTATTACAACTGTTTCTATAATACAATTATACGCTAATGGTGTCATTACAGGCGCTCCGTTCATGACAAAATGGAAGGAAAAGATGCTAAACTTACTTCAGAAGAACTCGGTTTGCTCAAGAAAATCCATAATCACGAATTTCCTGATTCCCAATTTGATCCATATGCTGTATGTAGATTCAATTTGGTTGTAATGCAATTAATCTTGAGCTGGTACTCATAGTTGTATTTATTTGACCATACAATTTTAGCCAACCATTGAATGGTTTACAAGTAAAGTTGAAGTTATGCCTCTTAGTGCTGCTCCTGAGCCTAAGCGTCGGTTTATTCCATCAAAGATTGAAGCTAGCAAGGTACAGACATATCAGAGTTGCATGTGTTTGGCTAGATGCAATGGATTTTTGATTATTTTTTACTAAAATTGGTATTTATAAATGCTAGATTATGAAAATTGCTCGTGCCATTAAAGCTGGTTTGATTGTTCCAGGTAAAAGTAATAAACCAAAAGCTTCAGACAAGCCAAAGTTTTACGATATTTGGGAATCTGCACCAAATGAGATTCATCGACCTAATCACATTGCAGCATCAAAGATGACTCTTCCTGGTAAATATCTCGACTATTTCAAGGCTTGCTGCTAGCTCATCAATCTACCAATGTTGATTATATGATTCTAACCACTGTTTTGGATTTAGAACACATGGAGTCGTACAATCCTCCTGCCGAGTATCTTTACAGTCCGGAAGAGGAAAAGAAATGGAAGGAAACTGATGCTGAAGATCGTCAGAAAAATTTCATACCACAAAAGTTCAACAGTATGCGCCGAATTCCTGCATACGAACGATTTATTCAGGAGCGATTTAGTAGATGTCTGGACTTGTATTTATGTCCACGAACAATTAAAAACAAAGTATGTGCATGCTTTTTAATTTAAAATGAGAAGTATACAAGTTTGCTAACATTCATTACTACTCTACAATACTTTTCAACTTAGTTGAATATTGATCCAGAGTCGCTTATTCCCAAGCTTCCTAAACCACAGGACTTGCAGCCTTTTCCTTCAAAACTATCCATCGAGTACAAGGGACACAGTGCACGTGTCCGATCGCTTAGTGTTGATCCTTCTGGGCAATGGTTGGCTACTGGCTCAGATGATAAAACTGTTTGCATATGGGAAATTTCTTCTGGATGTTGCGTGGAAAAGTTTGTGCTTAAGCATTCTATCATGAACGTGTCTTGGAATCCCAACAAAAATGCCAGTTTGCTTGCAGTTGTTTTGTATGTTGATGAGCTTTTACAATTTTGAAAACTGTGTTTGGCATAGACTAATTTTTACCATACTTGTTTTGTAATGTGATGTTTAATAGCGATAATCAAGTGATGTTAATTGTGCCAACCAAGATCAATCACAATCTTCAAGAAGCGACACTTGAGCTTTTATCTGATATCTTGAGTCAAGGTGAGTGATTTTGGTAAATATGGCATTGATCATTGCAAACTTTTGTTGACTGGTTAATATTATAGCTGGCAATCCCACTGGGTCGTGTGAATGGAGTAGACCCAATGAGGAGGAACAGCTCCTTGGATTCCGCGTTAGAATTGCATTGGCCAAGGTAGTTTTATATGAATGTTGTCAACTTTTGGGTTATTCCAATCATTAAATATACCGTATTTTGTACTAGGGAATTACTTCACTAAGCTGGCATCGCAAGGGAGACTACTTTGCAACGGTATCTCCAGATGGTGAGTGCATAGCATTTAGCCTGTTTATTTGCATTATCAACGAGCTTTTTCAACTGACTTGATTTAATTAGCTGCCACCAGTGCAGTTCAGATTCACCAGATTTCAGCTGGTCGATCACAAACACCGTTTCGAAAATCCAAGGGATTGGTACAACAAGTGCTGTTTCATCCACTCAAGCCTATCATATTTGTTGCTGTATGTGTTTTGATGCTTTTACAATAGACACCTATTGGAAACATCCATTCATTGTAACGATCAGATATAGATAAACTGATGAGTTTTTGTTTTCATTGGTTAGACACAACGTTATGTTCGCGTATACAATTTGGTCAAGCAGGAGCTTGTCAAGAAATTGATGTCTGGATCACAATGGATTTCAAGCATGGATATTCATCCAGGAGGTAAACAGCAGTTGTATACAAAGGATCAATAACGGCAGTTTAAACCTAAACATTTGTAAATTTGATTTTATATTTGTAATATGTTTTAGGTGACAATCTGATTGTGGGCACATACGATAAGCGATTGCATTGGTTTGACATGGATTTATCTGCTAGACCTTACAAGACATTAAGGTGAAATCGCAGTTTTTTAGTTGATTTTAAACACTTTGATACTTGCCTAGATTGCTTATACTTTGATTTGAATAGATTCCACAAGGAGGCCGTTCGTCAAGTAGCATACCACAAACGATATCCCTTGTTTGCTTCCAGCAGTGATGACGGCACAGTTATTGTTTTCCATGGTATGGTATACAACGATCTGATGCAGAATCCGTTGATTGTACCAGTCAAGTCACTTAAAGCACACCAGCCTGTGTCTCACCTTGGTAAGCTATATTCAATGTACTTTATGGTGACCAGTCGAATCTTTCCTGAACAAGCGATATATTAATTCTTGAACTCTTTTGGAATTATCTAATAGGTGCACTTCAATGTCAGTTCCATCCCACTCAGCCTTGGCTGTTTACCAGTGGAGCTGATGGTAATGTTAAACTGTTCTGTTGAGTCAATGGGTTTATGACGATCGATCATTTGGAATAAAGATTACAAATAAATGAATGTTGAAGTTTAACTTGAACCAAAAACTCTGAATTGTACTCGAGCTTAAAAAACTATAAAATGCAAGCTATCAATATGAATATTTATATAGCAGATAGTAAAATACAAAGTTTCCAGTTGTATTTTTGTCAAATGGAATACCAAGAATTGAATGTTTACAATTCCAATGCATCTCGGCATCACTTGAATCTCCAACTTTTTTCTTTAAATCGAGCATTGGGTGATTGAAATGGAAACAACAGAAATGAGTTTTGTCGACAACATCAGAGCTCGATATCTGGATTGGAATGAATCTGATGATTATACAATAACTATCAAAAAAGAGATCGTTATAGTTGTTGTGAATCAAAAATTGACACTATCAATTCAACAAGCAATGCAATCGACCATTTTTATTCCAAGATGGTCACTGCAAGACAAATACGAGTGTTTTGTGTGAATAAACGGACAAACTGAATAAAATTCATGTTTTTTGATTCAATTTTATCAGTTTTGATCTTGGATTCGCTGTTACGAATTGAACAAAGAGTAAGAGTGGTTCAGACATAAAGCTTGATCAATTCACTAACATGACTTGATTCATTTTCAATACTAGTGGAGAACTATCGAAAGAAACAAACCATTCAAGTTCCAAACCAACTTGACCTGATTACCACAGATTACGAAGTGGTTGTCCATAGCGGTGGGAAGATTAAAACGTATGTCGATGTGGTTCTCAAACACCTGCAGGTATGTCATCTAGTACTAAATGTATTGATATACAATGCGATTGCACTGCTATATGGATATTTGCTAACGAATCGCATTTTTACAAATTGCTTTCAGAGCCCATCCAAACGAGTGATCGTCAAAGGAGAAAGCAAAGCAATAAACAAGGCAGTTACTGTGGTTGAGATTGCCAAGAGAAAGGCTGGGATTGCCGTACTGCAAGATACACAACTTTATCAGCACGAAGAAATAGATGTTTGGGAACCTATTATTGACAAGATGGATGTGTATGTAATGACCCAATCTATTCCGTTTATATTGCAAATGACTTGCTGACTTTTAGTATTATCAAACGTTTTAGACTCAATGTTAGTCGACATCTGCCATGCATTAGAATGGAACTCTCTGTGACCGAATAGAACTCTTGCCAATTCAAATAATATTGTAAATACAACGAATCATAATAAAAGTTTTTCAATCTAAAGTTTATAATAAATACATTGATACGCCATACTGCATTTTCAAGTTTCTACACCAATCTAAAAAGATCGTCATGCATATCTCCATCGTAGCTGTTCAAGCAAATGCTCTATATTACGCTTCCAAGCCAAAATAGCTGCCGATTGTTGCTGTGCAATAAATCCACGGACTCGCTCTTGAGCATCATTCGCACCAAACACAAGTCGTCCGCGCCATGTGGTTTTACTACCCACAATCACTTGGAATCCATATAAACCTGATGTGACTCTCTGAATGGATGTATCAGAAAATATTGGCTGTACTTCAAGCACATCCACTGCATACAAATCTGCACCAACAAGCTCAATCTATACATGTCAGATAAAATGCGTGATGAAGCAATCATTAGTTTTAACATCACATTTTGAAAATGTCAAGCAAAGCGCATACCTGGATTCTAGGCCAACGCATGTATTGACACACTGCAGCAATGTCTGTTGTGGCACGTTCCTGTTGATGTTTGCGAGATAGAGGCTCTGCAAGTACAAAATGTGTTTCGCATTCTACAAAATATCGATTTTCTGGTGGATAGGTAAGACCATTTTCTGTTTTTTGCACTACACATGGAGCAATATCTGCAAATAAGATCAATTAGTATAGCACATCAGATTTAATAACTGCTCATTAGCATTAGAAATATTGGCTAGATGAAATTACCACAAACACTCCAATTCGGAAGTACGGGTTGGCTAGCCCAGTCAAACGCAGGTGGTAGGATAGCTCTTCTCATTCCAATCTTGCAAAGACAATCATAAAACAATAGCCATGTTTTAACAGCAATACTAAGCGGAATCAGATTGGTAGAGTCGGCAGATAAACTGGATTGATTGTATGACTGGATCAAATAATTGCCATTGGAAATAATGTAATCAAGACTCAACGCAGTCTGCTGTGTCTCAAATTCGTAAATATCCATGCACATGGATGCATCAATGTCCAAAGCAGTTTTGAAGCGTGTGGTGCTTTGGGTAAACGAATTCTACAAAATTTAAACATGATGCAACCATTAATCACTGCATATCGTTTTTGATGCAGTTTGAATCTCGCAACTCAACACAATCAATTACCTTTATCAAAGTATTGGTTTCTAAAGGCAACTCGCATGAGCTTCCTACAAGCTCAACTATCAAATGACATACCAACTGTGAAATAAATAGTGGATAGGTAAAAATTTCTTCTGCAGCAAGAATAGCGACTAGTCGATCCACCAGCTTAAAATCACACTCAAGGAACATATCTTTAGTGTCGCTTTGTAGTGAAACCGGGCTTGTGCTGTTCCCTACAGTATCAGTGGGATCTTCCAAGTCCATCAATGAGCTCATAATCGATTTTGTTTTCCGCACTTTGGCAGATAAAAGTTTTGCAGAATCCAGTACATTGTGTGATACATTTGATGTGACAATCGTATACAGTAATGCCAACGTAAGCATCATATGTTGCATATCGGACTTTAAAGAAAGATTACCCATTAGAAGCTGTCGAGCAGACGTATCTAATTACCAATTAATCATTAACTCTATTAAACGCGTTCTAACACAAGGTATTCTTGAATTTTACTTGATCTTACTTGAATTGATGTCCAGGCTAGACCCAACAGAAAGTATGGAAGATGCACGAGAGAAACTAGAATCTGATGGAGATAAAGCATCTAGAATAAACAAAAGGTAAGCAATGTGCATATTCCAAGTAATACTGCCCACAATACATGAACACTACCTTTTGGGGTTGCAGGTTTTGTAGAAAAAAGCAATTCTACAATAAAATCAGTAAGAGGCTGGTAGCAAATACCGCCAGCTAGAATTCGAGTCAAAATAAAAATAGCAACGGCCTAGATATTAAACAGAAATATGCAATCGTATTAGACCAAAGATGTTGAAAGTAGCAAGTTATTTTTCAATGTTTAAAAAACAAGTTATATTCCAAACACTTGACAACATACTGTAGAATCTCCACCTTTGAAGAGTTTTTCCATTAGGGATGCTACAACAATCCGTTCTAAAAATGCCGCTGCTAAAGGCTTGCTGGCATTTTCCAACTCCAATGAAAAAATTTCGTTTAAATATTCTAGATATTCCAAAAACAATCCCAACTGCTCTTGCGAATCCGCGTGACTAAATAGCATAAGGATCGTACCGATTTAAAATAGAACATTAGATATTTATCAGTCATACAAAGTTTCACTGGTTTAATACCTTTTGACTTCCATGAATCCACATAGTGATTGAAGAATTCCAGCCATGTGGTCTACTACACCAATAAAGTATAATCTGTCTTGAATAATAAAATCAAGAGTTTCCGGATCATTGACGTTAAGAAGATTAAGAATTATAGTGCGTACTGCAATTTAATTCAAACGTAGACTAACGATTAGTCAAGTGTTTAAAAGAAATAGACCGAGTCCATATAAACCATGGCGTTTACTCGCATCAGTCTAGCCAAGTTTGTAAGCATACCTCCAACACGAACCATGGACTCTTGATGATAATGATAAATAGTGGCTTGCGAAAATAGCGGATATGATCGGGCTTTCTGTAAGGTTAAATACAAGTTGTTAGCAGGTATTCTAATAGGCATTGCTCTAATTATCCAGGATTCGAATCTAAACCTTGCCTGATTAAACAGTAGCTGAATAGTTCGACTGTTTAGCTTATTGGAAATGTTTTTTAATAGAGTGACAAAATAGGACAATATTTCTTCGTTTTCTACATTAAGGGGGACTGAGATGATGTCGTTGATGTAGTAATTGGACAGCATAAAATACATGATATTTCCACTCTTGACGCTCTCGAGAAACACATTGAAGAATCTGAGTACAGCAAGAATGATCCCGTCAAAATCGGCAGCATGTTTTAAAATATTCAACAGCACTTGATGTACATTTTTCTCAATAAACAATCTATACGAGCAATGTCAGCAAAGTCGAAAATCAGCATGCAATGAACACTTTGAACTCGTGTAAAAGACCAGTGAATTCAAACGACTTGCGATAGGTTTTAGAATGACTTACGCAAAACAATCGTCCAGGTTTCTATTGTCTGACCAAACCAATACTTCAGCCAAATCTCTCATGTCTGCAGCAAAATCAGCCTGAACTTGCGGTTTGCCCAATTGCAATGCCGACAAGGTTAATATTTTATGTACTCTAGGTTCCAATGTTCTAAAATTTACAAGAATCAGACACTGACCATTGATTTCAAGAAATCCTAGCAGTATCTTGATATGAATTGATAGAATTTTCAGTTGAACATTCCGTTTCAACAACACACCTGAGAAACTCGAAAGAATGACGGTCAATGGCAGCTCCACCAGTTGGTTTAGATTCTGAAGTAGAATGTGACAATGCATCGGTGCCAATGAGCATTCCGCTTGCTTGATTAATAAGCCAAGCAAAAGTTGACATGGTTTTGGCTGTTACTTGCAGATTTGAACTGTTTAGAAAGGAAATTTCAAAGAGCGGATCAGCAGTGGCGAACAAGTGGCTGTTGAATTGATATTCAACTATTTTTTATAATCTGAAATTCAACTATTTTTATATTGAAAATTCAATCATTTTTTATAATCTGAAATTCTCAGAGTTTAACTGTATTTTATATTCAATTTTCAATGTATCGATCTATCACTGCTGCAAGATTGTGCTTGCCTAGTGTGAACCGTGCTTACATTCGCTTTTTCACTCAGCATGTCAGAATACCATTGACAAAACCTACAACTTGTTCCAGTTTAAACCTTGGTTTATCCAATCCAACTGCCATCCCTACTTGGTCACTTCATTCTACTCACAGATGTTATGCATCAAAAAAGTCGTCCAAAAAACAGAGTGTGAAAAATAACGGCAGTGATGTCGAAGCAGACACTCAAGACATTGACAGCTCGTCTGAACCTGCATTCCAAATGGATAAATACGAACAACTGATGCAGAATGCAGTCGAAAAACTACGCAAGGATTTGGGTCTGATTCGGATGGGTAGAGCAAATCCTGCTTTACTGGATTCTGTCAGGGTTAAACATCAAGGAAAGTCGGTTGCATTGGTCGATGTTGCCCAGATCACTGTCAAGGATGCTCATACACTTGTGATCGTTGTGTCTGATGAGCAGGTAATTCAAAGGCCAAATTCATTCAAACTAGTCTTGTATTCTCACTTTTTTAAATCCATTTTATCCATTGCATATATAGCTCGTCAGTGTTGTGGAAAAGGCAGTTAGAGATGCTAATCTGGGACTAAACCCACAGTCTCTGCCACCATCTAGTCTAAAAGTACCCGTGCCAAGGTGGGTCAGATCTGTTGTTGTGTCGGCAATCTAACAATCTAATAGTATTTTTCAATTAGGATGGCCAAGGAATTCAGAGAAACAATTATCAAAAACATTGGTAGGATAGCAGAAGCATGTCGAGTGCGTATTCGCAGTGCTAGAGCAGATGCACGAACGGCACTCAAACGAACATCTCTAAAACCAAACTCTGATCAAAGTAGAATGTTGGAAAAGGATATTCAGCAACTGACAGACAAATACATCAAGGATACCGATGCAGCTGTATTGGCAAAAGAAAAAGAAATTGTTTAATAGTGATGTTTTTATCAAGATTTCAGGACTGAGCGTCGATTTCCATAGTGCTTTGGCTGGCTTCATTAAACATATACTGATCTTGATACTCCTTGAGATCTGTTTCATTTAAAAATGCATGACAGGAAAAAGTCGAATGTGTTTGGTTATGCTTGCTTAATAACACCAACTACAGTAAGATTTTGAATAGCAGAAAAATAAAACGAATTTCAACTTACATTGAACAGAACGGCCCTCATCTAGAAACAGTGAGTAAACACGCTGAATATCCTGAACATCCACCTCGGAGGCCTAAAAAGTAGAGCATATAAAGATGAGTCGCATTCACGTAAATGGATAATAAAACAAGAGTGCCAAACTACAATAACAGCCAGTCTCGTGGAATAATGCCCATTACATTTACTGGACATCATTGTGCCTTTTGAACTCATTAAAGCTTATTGGTGTTTGTCATCCATGCTTATTTTTGTATAAACAATTGACCAAATAATCACACTGTAATTCCAATCCATTCCACACTTGATCAATCTCCAACTCTCCTACAAAACATTGAGTGATTGGAATGGAAACAACAAGTGCACTTTTCAAATATGCAATCTCTGCTCTTGAACTAGTGCGCAAACGTACGAGATTATTATACAACAGAGTTTGGCTGAAAACATCAAAACAATCCAACCCAATATCTGGAGATCGTAAAATATATGGCAATACCAAAAAAACAGTGTTTCACTTTGCGTGAACAAGGTTTTAAACAAACTATATATACTCAAATTACCTTGCGCTTGCGAGCAACCAAATTTGCAGCGGTAATCAAGTGAATAGAATAACGCAAACTGGTATCCATTCCAATAGTCGTAAGCGCTTCCAGAGCATCCTCAGTCATTTCTACATCTTCTTCCTCGCATCGAATACTTAGAATTCGACGCACTTCAGCCTCAGAGTAGGGAGAAGTGCTGATAATCAACGCACGATCCAGTAAATCAATAGGAATACCGTGAGGGGACATGTAGCTAGTGCCACGAATTTTAGTAATGCCACGATTGGAAGCCATAATGACAATAGGGGATAAATCATCTTCTAAAGCACGGTTGAGAAAAGAGAAACACTCGATATCAAGCATGTGCACTTCATCAATAAACAATACCTATGTTATCAAAAATTATGTGAGTACAAGGATCGTACAATAGTTTGTCAAGGCAGAATAAACTATTCAACATATAATTTCAACGTACACCAGGAACAATGTCGCTCTTTCCCTCTTCACGCCATTCTGCAACTTTGACATTAATTTGCTCACGAATCTCCGACTTGATCTCACCCGTGTCACCTAAATGAAAACCCAAATCAGATCTAACGACACAAAACCAAACTGATTCAATATAGTCTACAAAAGCATGTTACCGGCAAAGAGTGCAATAAATCCTTGTGAGCGACTGTTGATCACATCCATTTCGTGAAGTGTCACCGTATGTACAACTTCCTTGCGCTTTTGAAGTTCGCCTTCAGGGCATTGAACAAATCTAGCCTAAAAACAAAGTCAGATGACTCGATAAGCCAGTAACAGAAAATCAATGTCAACTTACATCTGGGCCCATGGCATCATAGTCTCTGGATCTAGTAAACGAACGGCCAAGCTTTGTAATACGTCCACTAGCCTTGTCAATGGAAATGACATCACTAAACATCACAATTCAAAAAATACACGCTCTTCAATTAAACTAAACCTAAATATGTACAAACATGCAAAATGGATTGATACCCATCAAAGGTATTTACTAGTTGTGACATACCCAACAGTAATCTTCTCCTTGTTAAGCGATTCGATCATCTTTTGACCAAGATCATACACAGTCTCCATGTCGGTGGTTTTAAGAGTAAGCTTTCCCGATTTGGCACCCTTTTAAAATATAACATGTTATCCGTAGGTAAAAATGCAACTGTATGGATTGCAAATAAAAACATTTGACATATTTAAGCATTAACACACCACACCCGTAGCATCGCGATCAATCTGAATCTCGACGATTTCACCCTCAATTAGCTCAGACTCTTCTTTAATGCGTACACCAATCGATCTTCTAAATGCTTGAATAAGAGCCTCGGTTTTAGACATTTCTAGTGAAAAGATTTCAGATGCAGCCAACATGGTAAATGGTACATCAGGTCCAAGGGCTTGTGCCATGCCTAAAGAATTAATTGAAAGGTTAATATTATTCAAACACAGAAATAGAAAAAAGTCTTGTTGGAAATGGCAAAATTAGACAAAAATATGCTAGCTTACCCATGGCAATGGCAGTCTTTCCAGTTCCTGGTGCACCAGCCATAAGGATAGCACGACCTGCAATTTTGCCTTGCTTGATCATCTCTAGAATCACACCAGCAGCTTTACGTGCCTTTAGCTGACCAACCATACCCTGTGATGTTGCACGAGGCTCAAGCGCATCATCCAGACCAAGACCTCGAATATGCGAATGTGTACCTTACAAAACGCATTTAATATTATTAAAAAATAATTAGTATAAGTTTATGCTGAGATTTCAAATATGCCTTGATATGAGTAGATAGGTATGCAAGACTTTGTGATTCTCCACCAAATATCACATCTGAATCAGTGATATACGAGTTAATCTAAAACTCCAGTCTCATTTTACAACCGTATCCACGTAAAATACAGCACTAAATAAATGTCAATCTCATGAATGACAATTCTGACGTGCAATCTTTGTTCTTGAACTAAAATGCAGACGTATCTGAGTTTAAGATACAACAAAGTGGAGGTTGATTGAAAATATTGAAATAATTGGATCTGGGTTCAAACTTGTCAATCGTGTAATGTACAGTTATGCCAAAAGGGGAAAAGAGCACAATCAAAACTTAGTTTGATTGTGTGCACTATATGATGGTTGTTGGGCTTGGAATAAGAGTTGAATGTCTATTGAAGTAGCTAATCTTCAATAGGAAATTGCAACGAATGTCTAATCATTATTCAAAAGCAAGATAACGAGTCGCTGCAGAATAAATACAAATGGTCCATTTTACATGAATACGGCTAAAAATCCAAACCACAACTCATATACTCAAAGAAACAATAAAAATCATCCATTTAACAGGCCCAATGCTACAAACTGCCTTTCAAGATCAAACAGATAAGCTACACACCAATTCGCTCCAGACGAGTCAAGTCCTTTGCATCTTGCAGACCAGCAGTGGTGCCAGTACCAGTTATACCAGTAGCAGGCATAGTTATTGCTGAAGAGTCCTAAACCATTAACCCAATATCAAGGTTATTATTTTGTACATACTGCATATAGGCAGATCTCTCAGACAACCAATCCATTTCGATAATCGGAGTTTTACCATTTTATTCATTTCTTTTGATTCAGTAAAACTGGATGAAAATTCAAAGCTGCCAAATTAAACGTTGAATTTAAATCACGTGGTTTAATCATTACTGCAGTCATAATCTCATGAAATGAAATGAAATTCATATTCCATCTTCAATGCACTCTTTGCTTGTTCAATCCACAACTTTTAAAATAAACATTAAATAGTTGACATGAAAACACCAGTTTTATTCTTGAGATTCCAATCTTTATTTTCTTGAACTAGAACACAAGCATATCTAAGATTTTAGAGTACATTGCGTATTTCAAAAATAGAAAAGATGGCTGCAAAAGTAATACAAAGGTGTTTCGTTTGACATGAATACGCTGTAAAGACAATTCGATATTCTAAAATCCTTTTGTACGCGACTTTTTTTGTTTTTTGGCCGAGCTGGGCGTCTGAGAATTGCCAAAACCATGCTTTAGTGTAGTTTGTGATTTCGATATTCTCTGATCAAGTGCTGTGTTTTGCGATGCGCTCGTTCCAGAAACCCTACTACCACCAACGGCAAGGTTATTTGAATTGCTTGCATTAGGCTGCGAGTTGGATTCCGCCTGAGTAGATCTTGCATTCATTGTTGAAAGAATCATAGGTGCAGCAGGTTGTGACATTGATTTCTCCAAAGCTTCAAACAACGATACCGATGATGGTCCACCCATATCCGTCTGTTGACTTGCCCATTCCTGTGTATATACATTTTGTGCTGACATGGTTTGGCTTGATCCATTTGCACCAGTGCCAACAACCGCACCTTCTGCAGCTGATAGACTCGAGTTTAATTTTCGTTTTTTCTGGCGAGGATCCACCACTATTTGCTTCATTCCGTGCTTAAAGTTTTCTGATACTGCGTTGGGATCGTAATAGAACTCTGGGTGATCCCACATGTCCTTGAATGTAGATATTGACCCGCTGATTTTAAAGGGTTTTGAACATAGTGGTGTGCAAAAGGTAGCTGGTGGTTTAATAATTGGATTGCCTGTGTCTGCCGATCGTAGCAAACCATTTATTGGTGGCATGCTTTGAGTCGTATCAGTTGTTTGTGTTGGCCTTTGAGATGAACGCGATGCCTTTAATGAGCGACGGACAGGTGTTGATTTATCGGGTTGAGTCGACTGGATATCATTGCTAGAGTCAGATCTATAATCTGTATTGTCGCCCCGCACGGATTGCGCTTCGTCTGCGTCAGAGACCATATCGCTTACAGTATCACTTGCTATGGAAGTATCACCCAGACTCTCCACTGTGGTTTTAGTAGGAATCATTACCATTCGAGAAAACCACATATCTCGTGCCAAAAGTCTAATGCTAGCTTGATCACCTATAAGGAGGGATCCATCTTTAGAAGGAGTCATATCATGTGACTCATCACAGATAAGGATGCCCTTGATCATTTCTTTGAGTTCGTTGAGTGTTTGTGGTTTCAGGTCAGTGTTGAAACCAAAAAGCATAAATTGATTGCCCGGGTCTAATATCGTCATATCTGGAAACTTTGCCTTGGTAGTTGGATCACTCAAAAAAACTTTAAGCTGTCTATAGAAGCTCGTAAGTGACGCCCGTGTCGGTAAAATAGTATCAGCTTGATCTGAATTTGTGTGGGTTGCGAATATGTTTCGTCTACAAAATCAATACTCAAATGAATGAGTACCAATATCTATCTAGCCCAAACAATGCACTTTACAAACAAATAAAATCGGCGCAGCACTTACATATTTTGAATTGTGCCATCTAGCACAATATCCGAAGTCACATCAACAGTTTTAAAATAATCTTTAAGAAGCTGGTCTTGTATGATTTCATTAGTTACTAGATTATAAAATAAAACCAGTTTCAGTTAAAATCCGCATTCTCTTGACAAATTGCTTGGCAAGGTACTTTGAATAAAGCCGTTGGCAACCAAATAATAAAAACTTACTTTGTGAAAGGATCCTCATATCTACAAGCCGATGGCTTTTAATTGTACCTGTTTCAATCTTTTGATTTCCCAAATTTTTAACTTCAATTTTATAAATACTAGACTCGAGCTTATCCAGTTTTTGTTCCACTTGATTATTTTCCAAAGCTGTGTCGTGTTGATCATGCTTATCGTCTGCAGTAGAATCTACACCATATGCCTGGGCGTAAAGCGCTCCGTCACATGCTAGATGCAATAAAGTAAACCCATCATTTTTTATATTTGGGATAACTTCAAAGCCAACTAGTGGTGCCCATGGTGGAATAATTTGGCTTATTTCATGATCATTATGTTTGACATCACTACGTCTTGGCAAACAAGGCATGGTCTCCATTGGTGGGAAAAGAACATGTGGATGTGTTGGATATGATACTAGTTTTTGAACCCCTACAGTCACTGGTGGATTCGATTTAGTAGCCTCGTAGTCATAAAATAAAATCTCCGTTTGAGTCCGACTCCACGTTGCAAATGTGGCTAATATTAGTTGGATATAAAATCAATCGAGTATGGTTGAAGCAGATATGAAGCATTAGATGAGCATACTAAATTTGAATAAAATAGCTTTTATGCACCAAGCAATAAACTTACAATTTAAATGGTTTGTTCCAGATTGATGCAAGTCTCGATTGCCTAAATTGTTTAGGTATTTTATATGAAATTGATACTCAATTGGATGATTCAGTCCCCAGTGCAGCATCGGGTATTTTGTATAACGAGTGTCAACTACAATAGCACGATCAGTCGTCACCAGTGCAATTTCAAATGGTGAGTTCGGATTACGGTCCATTCCAGTAATATATTCTTTGGGTCCCAAGTCATTGAATACATTTGAAATGGGAAACTTTGGAGGTGACTAGTTATCCAAAAATGCATACATGTGCAAAAAACAATTAGAATAAAACAGCATTATGCATCACAAATAGCTATTTCATGTAATGCTTTTATAGAAATGCGCATTGCCTATAGCGTCACATACCCTCAAGTCGCAAATCTCTACTTGCTTAGAATGTGCGACCAATAGTGTACGAGGATGAACGCCAAACTGACATGATTTCCACAACTGATAATTTGTCAATGTATCTGAATTAGGATTTTCTTTGCGCCACATTGTCATCCTAATGTATTTTTATGCAAAATGTAGCAGATTGGTAAATAAACTGTATCAATCCATTTAAAACATATCTTAAAGCAACAACTCAACCCATCATGTTGTGCATCCCAAATCTGAACTGTTCCGCCAAGCTGAATGGATGCGACATAGCCTGGAATGACAGGGTTAAAAGTCAAATCGAGTACGTGAGGTGACATGGCAAACTCTCGTTTAAGATCTGCATATGCCATTCCCTTTTTGTCAAGTTCTAGTTTAAAAAAATGAGCTCCTTGAAAGGTCCTAACTGCAAAGAGATCTGAAGATTAAAGGTGACTTGTGAGTTGGCGGTAAATGCACAGCCAAAATCCATTCAGTTACAACTATACCATTAGAATTTTCTAGATGATCCGGGCCATTTACTGATAGTGTGGATGATGAGGATACTATTTGCAAAATGGGTGTATCAAAAACATGGAAAGCACTGAGTTTTCCATGAGTAGAAAAGGTATGAATGAAATGATCATTGTTGATCATTTTACGTATACCTATAATGCAATGCATGTTAAATAGATTGTTTAAATCAAAGATTAAATAAGAATACTTTTGACACACATAATTGATTGAGAAGTTGTCCTGTCGGATGTGCTAGCCATGTAGTACGACGATCCGGAGTTTGCCAAGAATGAAGACGATTGCCATCCAAATAATCAAACTTGTAGTATTCAAATTCCATTTTAATCTGCTCAGTAACAAGCTCATCTAGAAGAGGTAATGGCACGTAAGCATCGTAATAGGATGCGTCATAGTATGCAAGCTAATTGCAGTTGGATTCCAACGAGTAAATTTTGGTAACGAGTTTTATAAACAGATAGCATGGAATACATTTTACTGTGAGAATAGTAATACTTTGAAATATGACAACTCAAGGTCTACACCTCACCATAGACCCAATGTCGAGATGTATGTTTTTGGGCAGTACTCGCCTCTCCCACATATACGATCGAGGAAAAGTCTTGATTATTTTTGACAAAGAGGTATATCCTAGAACAAACCAATACATGATATTTAAATATTGAGGTTTAGTGGATCGATCAAAGTGCACTGATATTCAAGATCCCAAACAGCATCAAATCATGCTAATTATGGATAAACCCAACTTGCTTTTTTTGATATTTTCATGAATAAACACTGGATTAGCTAAGCCGCCACTGATACTGTCCAAGGCTTGAGCAGGGTTGAGTGTGGTTTGGTTTGGTGAATCGGCCGAGTCTGAAGGATTCTCGGCTATATGCTCAGGCGTCAAATGCATACCTACACTTGTAAGTGTTCCAAATTTAATCGGATTGTTATTGAATGGAAAGGTCCATCTGGGAAACTCCATGTCTTTGGCACTGTCAATACTAGAAGTTTTGTCAAGTCAGAGCAGGTTTTATTATTTTTATTTCAGGTTGACTGTAATGATTCTGGTAAGATTTGTAAATATTAAAAAGCGCATCGCATATCGACTTTGTAGCTGATTCTTGCCGACTTTTTTTACGACTTGCCGCTGGATTCACATAAAACAAAAGTGTTTGCAATAAACAGTCTTGTGATAAATGGCAGTTTACTGGACAATATCGTTCTTTTTCTCTGCTCACTTTTGTATAGCTGAGCGAATGTTTAGTCTCTGTGCATTCTTGACACTTGTACAATCTTCAACTCTGCTACAAGAATTGGCTGATTGTCATGGAAACAACACTTGCATTTCCAAGATTGATTTTGTTCTTGGATTGGATCGTGTCCATATCTGCAAGTTTTTAAATATAGGAGTTTGTAGTTTTGTTGGAAACAGTTGAGCTCGGTATCCGGATTGAAATGGGTCAATCTGGTGATTGTACAATAACTACCAAAAAAAGATATCACTATAGTTTGCATTATATGATGGTCGCTGTGTCTGGAGGTTAATGGAGCTGTAAGTGCTTTGATATTCCATATTTTCTAAACAATGGCATTGCAAGAACATTCCCAATGCACATTTGATTCTAGACAACATACCATTTCATAAGCTACAACTTCACTGATTAAACATGGTCTGTCAATTGTTCAATAAACAGCAATGTCGCGAGGTATAGAGCTCCATGTTCTTGAACCCTGCAGAGGATTGAACCAAGTGGTTTTGTACAGTGTGTGATTCCAGACACAGGATAGTTGGCAAGGCCAACTAAAGAGGCAATGCAGTCAATTTCTTAGAAATACGCAACAAATATCCAACCATTGTATATTCAGAAGCAAAATAGAGGCAGTGACTACAAGATAGTGTTCTATTTTATGTGAATACGGCTGTAAAGCCAACATTTTTGAATGCAGCCAGCACTAAGGAGCGAGATTTAAAAAACCTTGCTAGTGCCCACGAAACCGAGGTATAGCATACTCGAGTTTAAACGACAAACAATAATGTTGATGTTGAAATATAATCAACTCAATAGTCGGTGATTAAAAAGGAGGCACTGTATGGCTTATGAAACAGATCAACCAGTTTTAATGAAATCATTTAATCAATACCATAAAAATATGAACACTCCTTTTTCAAATAACCAGATACTCGAATGCTGCTTTACAATAATATACATTATGAAAGCGGAATGCCATTGTTTGCGAGATTTTATTGCAAACTCATCGCTTATAAAATAGAGCATAGCATGTGATACTATTCAACATAGTATAGACTGACAGTTGAACAAGGATGTTAGTTTTGAATCAAGACAAACACCATGATGTATTGCAGATGTGTACATCAACATACGGTGTATGGCTTTATTGATGGTAGATAGTGTTATTTCACGAAAACTGGATTGAATGACGAAAATAAGCTCACGACACGATATGGAAAGCCAATTACCAACGCCATGTGATGCTTCGACTCCGACCAACTCCGCCTTGTATTCATGTCAAATGGCATGATAGTGATTGAAATACAGAAAGCAAAAATGTGCGATAATAGTATTTGACATACTGGATCCTTTGTGCTCCTCGACCTCTTCCGCATCCATCCAACGCTGCCATAGCAACAGATTTAACCCCGCCAACGAGTTGACTTACAAAAGGCGACCAATTCACTTTTTATATTCTAAATCTTGGGTTCGTATATTACTAAACCAACACTGCAGACTCGACGCTTTATCCTAAATTTTAAATCTGAATTTGAAGCCATTCATCTTGAACTAGGCAGTAAAGAAATAATCTAGTGTCGGCAGTTAATCTTTATCATTTATATAGACACAAGGTATGCTCAGTTTATAAATGTATCAAAACCCAAGTGATATCTAGTGCATTCACTATTCAGATAGCAATGAACTAGTTTTTCACCAAAGATGAACATCAAGCCAAAAAGTTGGCATTCTAAACCTTTCAGTTCAATGAGTGCATGAACTGTTTATAACCCTGGCTTGACAGCACAAACTAAACGATGCTTTAAAAGTACTGAATCTAACTTGACCATTACATAATCTGTTTACTCGATATACATGGGTTTTATTTCTCAACCAGAACCATTCCGATTAATAATGATTGGAAATCGATTCACTCAACAGCATACGGGGTCTTCTAATGCGCTACAAAGCTCCTCTCCAGACAGTCGTACGACTCATAGGAATGCTGCATCTGCTTTAGAAGACCTTTTAGTTCAAGATCACATTCTTAGATCTAGCCATTCCAGTCATCCAGTCAATGGCAGTGCAGAACAAGAGGTATGTCCACCCAGTACGTCCGTGGAAACCACTATTATAAGCACTGTGGGAAATGACGAACTGGTTCAGCTACGACCCAGCCCAATACATGCGTCTGCTCTGGTGGTTCCTTTAGATCCCATTGTTTCTACTACTGCCACTGCCATGCCACATGCTGCTCCTGCTGCAGAACCCTGTTGCCAGATTTCTATGGCCTTTGCATCGAATACAAAGGTAAATCCAAAATATTTGCATGGATCAAGACTGGGGTTGAAACCTTTTAAAAACAGTTGAATTGCTACACGTTTTTGAGTTGGGCTATACCGAAGGGATTAATACTAGCGACCCCATTAATGGCCTTGAATACTGGGTTGATCAATAAACGCGTCGTGAGCATTGAAATGCAAGCGAGCCGAGTGGTCAACCAACTTGTTCCGCTCTTAATGCAAAATGTAGCTGTGCTTCTAACCTATAGCTCACTCATCCTCACTATTTGTTGCTGTTTTCTTTGAGTCGTGCTCATTCTCTTGTTTTTTGCTTGCCTACTTTGCCATCTCCGACTATTAGATTCAGATATGGGCAAATGTGGTACCACAACTATCTCCGCTCCTACTGTTGAAACTAACATTGCTGTTTATACTGATCTACTACAGTCTACTAGTCCATCAATTGGTTCAACCTTGAGGTCTGTTGCTCCAGTTGGAACAATGGCCACTAATGCCAGCTTGCAGGTTCCTACAGCCGCGGCCACTTCCACTGTGCAAGACAGATTCAACTCTTCTAATTCGTTGGCTTCTGGTCTTGATTTTACCGGGCTTGTTCAAGACAGTTCTACAAACACACTATCTACTGGACATGGCTTAGATCTGAACAAAGACAACCATAATTTGCTATCCGCTCACGATTCTCGTCGTAGATCTTCAACTCCCGCTGCTAGACTTTCCGTCGTTTCTGATGGTCCCTCTCCTGTTGTTAATCCCGGCGCTTTGTCCATCCCATATCCATCATCCAAAGCTATACCTTTGGTCCGAAGAAACAGCTCTGCTGACTTGACACTGCTTTGGGGCATGGAGCGTTTGTCCTTGGAAAGAGCTGACAAAAGGTGCATGAGTGATGTTTTTGATAAAGAATTTACTATTAGATCGACTCTAACTGCTATTCCATATTTTACTGTTCTCGATTGTCTAGTCCCGACACAAACCTCATTCGTCCTTCAGGCTCGCGTCACATTACATTAAATAATGGAGTTGATCCTTCTGCAGATGGTATATCTTTATCTAGCACTCCCACTGTCGGTGAGGCTAAGAGTGGAGCCGAGTCTACTATTCCTCATCAGTTTAGCGACAAGTTCATGCTAGACGACGATTCAGTATTCAACAATGCCTATTCTCGTAGCTTTTTCCCCACTTCGTCTGACGAACCCAAAATGCCTATTCTGAAACGTCGCGAGTCCTATTCGACTGGGAGCATGGCTTCCTTTCACCAACAAAAGTCCACTGTAGCCCAGTCTTCTATTTATTCATCAACTGCTTGGCCAACTGTACCTTACTCCACATCCAAGTCAGTGGGTGGCATGGCTGGAGAATCTAATTCAATCTCGTGTACGTCTGGATTTTCTTCAATTGGTAGTTTCTCGTCTGATCTTCAGCTACCTATTTCAACTAATGCTTTTGGTTTATCAGACACGCCGAGCTTTGAAAAGTTACGAGATGCTTCCTTTTATCCACAAAAGCCAACGGCTCTGGCTCCATCGTTTTCTTCCCCTGATCTGGGTGCCTTTCGAATCAATGGGTCTTTGGGAGATTTGATTGAGCAACAAGAGCAGTATCTGATGATGCAGCAAAACGCTGCTCAGTCTCAAATGACCGCTTCTGGTGGTGATCTGGATGCAGCTTCCATTCCTGGCTCTTATGGCATCTGTCGCTACTTTTTGCAAGGCTATTGCTCTCGCGGTGATCGTTGCAATTTTGCACACATCATGAACATGGGTGCACTCAGCAATAATGGTACTCAATCGATGCAATCTTCTCTGTCCAATCCTATTGGAATAAACAACACCAACAATTCTATGCAGTTCAATCCAAATGCTAATGCTCTTAGCATGAGCGGAATCAGTCCCCAGACTGCAGCTGCATTGTATAGTCAATCTGGTATGAGTGGCATGAACAACGGCTTCAACATGATGTACTCTGGTCTTCCTTACAACGCGCAGGGACTTCCATTTGCAAATATGAGCAATCTTAACGCTCTCAAGTTCCATGCCACCTTGCAGAAGCAAAAAAAGCACTCGCAAGAAGAAGCTAGCAGATTTTCCAGCATTATGCTTGAGGATCTTGTTGGACAGATTTCAGTACTGAGCAAGGATCAGCACGGCTGTCGATACCTTCAGCGCAAGCTGGAAGAACAGAACGAGAAGCATCTTGATATGATTTATGTCGAGATTTTCCCCAATTTTGCCGAGCTCATGACAGATCCATTTGGAAATTATCTGTGTCAAAAGCTTCTTGAGTACTGTACTGAGGAGCAGCGTAACATGTTAGTTGAGCACGTTGCTCCTGATCTTGCTGCAGTATCCCTCAACATGCATGGCACTCGAGCGGTTCAGAAATTAATCGAATTTCTTTCTACACATCATCAAATATCTACTGTTGTGCGTGCTCTTGCTTTAAATGTCGTGAGTCTCATCAAGGACTTGAATGGAAACCATGTTATTCAAAAGTGTTTAAACCGTCTTTCACACGAAAATAACCAGTTTATTTATAATGCCGTCAGAAAGCACTGCACTGAAATTGCAACTCATCGCCATGGTTGCTGTGTGTTGCAGCGCTGCATCGATCATGCATCTGATTCACAGCGTGTGCAGCTTGTTGCTGAAATTACCTATCATGCTCTTACCCTTGTTCAAGATCCCTTTGGAAACTATGTTGTTCAGTATGTTCTTGATCTTGCCGAGATAAAATTCAGTGAAGCCATTGTCCATCGCTTTTTAGGCAACATCTGTCTTTTGTCTGTCCAAAAGTTTAGTTCTAATGTCATTGAGAAATGCATTCGCGTTGCTAGCTCAGAGACCCGTGCACTGCTGATTGATGAGTTGCTGAACAAGGAGCGACTGGATAAGCTTTTGCGTGATTCCTATGCAAACTATGTTGTACAGACATCACTGGACTACGCAGAGCCTGCTCAGCGTTTGCAACTTGTAGAGTGTATTCGTCCGATTCTGCCTTCTATTCGCAACACTCCTTATGGAAAACGGATTCAAACCAAGATCTTGCGCGATCATTTTAATCAGGTGTCTAATGGTCTTGGTGGCATGGGCACGATCAATATGCTATCTGGACCTGGTCAGTGCTACAATGATATAGGTCTTGCTCATGGTATGGGCAATTCTATGAACAAGACTTCGTCGTTTTCTGGACTTGTCGGTATGAATGGCAACAATAGTGTACTATCCAGCATGGGTAGTGGCATGAATGGCATGTTTTAATTGTATTCTGCAAGAGACTGTAAGACAACACGAGACTTCTGTCATCTTAACAGTCATTTTTTGTTGTCGAAATCTTCACTTGTTATTTTTGGATCTTTTATCCGTATACCCATTCTACCCTCTTATTTTGTTCCTTATTACTCTACTCAATTCACTATTATTTGATTTAATCGTGTATATATTTGATGCCACCACTACAACCTATTTACCTACCTGTCCTTCACATTAGTCATATTTACTTTGTATCCGTGATTTTTATGCTGGGGCGTTTCTGTTTTTTTCAGACTTGACATTTTCCTTGGCCATTCTAGATCCATCAACGACTTTTTGGAATGGGCTTATTTTTATTTAATCTTGGCTTTTTACTTTCAGCCTATACTTTTGGATGCGCGCAGTGTATATTGGCATTTTGACTAGCAAAGATTCTCATCTTGACAAATAACCTCGAGATTGACCAACATTGTTGAATCATTCAACAGTTGGTTTGTATTTGCCTCGGTCTTGGTTTATCTATTTTTCTTCCAAGCATACTCATTGTTTTTATATTGCACCATTGTTTATATCCTGTCTAGTCTACATTCTTTTCAGCTTCCTACTTATTGAAACGCATTTTCCATTTCTCGTATAGGTGTGGACATCACTCTGTGATGCTGAAGTACATCTATTCACTGATATCTATCTACTGGACAATTTTTGAATGTGTTGCCTTTTTAAACTAAATGAAATCGAGTAGTTGTTCACTTGAATAAGACTTGAAGATGGAGAGAATGTGCAAGATTTATAAAATAGTTTGTAATTCAATGGCAGAGAATTTAAACGATACGCTGAATAAATGGCATTGAAAAGTCAAACCTCGAGTTTTTCCTCATTTAAATCCTGTTGATTCAGTAATGTGTGAGTAGCTTTACAGTACACACCTATTGTTTCCAGCAACAGACTCTATCCATCACATTTTTATATCTGCATTGACTTGTCAAAGACTATTCATGGCACTTGACTAACTCGACCTATTCATGTTCAATGGTTGATGTATGTGATTCTGAACGATTCCAGGCAAACATATTCTTAATGCTCAGGTATAAAACTGTTTCTACTACCGGATGTGACGTTCTATGGTTCAATTTGTTATCCAAGTCGGACAAGAATAAAAAAACTTGACAGTCCGACTACAGTTTATTGTAAATCCAACCCAACCGATGCTCAAGCTCATTGCTATGCATTCTTAATAACAAGGAGTTGAATTAACATATATGGATGGACTGTTCATCTACTAGGTTTCAATTCGAGCACCATGTTGTAAAAAATGGTTTGATTGCCCTGAATGTCATGAAGAAAGCTCCGACCATAAATTAAGGTAAAGCGCATTCAATCTGCACCTCCATCTTTACTTTCTACTTTAAAAACAAGTGCTGGTCTCCTTATAGCAATGGCTAATGGACTAATATACAATGGTATCCATTTTGAATAGGAAAATTGTTGAAATGGTATTTGCCTGTAAAAAGTGTAAAAAAACGTTTCGAAAGGATCTAGCGTATGTATGACTTGTAGATGTGTCCGGATATGTTGGACAGTAGTTTAACTTTGATAAAATATGTGCATGATACGGATGCATTTGGATTGGAATCCAATCTTGCAACGTAGTGAATTTGACGACCAAGATGAATACTGTCCTCACTGTGATAACCACTATATTGTTGATGCCAAAATGCCAACCATGGTAAGTTGATTGTGAATCAAACACGAGTGTATAGCAATTGACTAAAGACGTGTATACTATTTATCAGGCATTTGGAGTCGAAGGGGACGATCCTCGACTGTTCGTGATTATCGTAGAAAGCAGATAGAACTTATGGAGGCTGATTTGATGGCTGATCGTTTAGGATAATTAAAACCTGATTTTTAAATATTTGATGAGTTTCTGATGTTTGGAGTAGGACGAATAGAGTCATAAATTCATTGTATTTTATATTATGTCAGTCTTGTAGAAATGCAACCCTAACAATTGGAAATACGTTTTTTGAAATATTAAAAAAGTGGAAAACTCGAAAAACTTTTTTTAAATTCTTGAAACCTGTCTGGAAAGTCACTGTTCCATTCTTATACTATCGTTTCGTTATAAATGGCTCCAATGCAATCAAGGAAACAAGGCACTAAGCGAAAAGCAAAGCCCACAAAGGCTGCTCACAAAGCAGCCCGCAAGGCAATTGAAGCATACCATTCATCCTCTGATGAAGACAAAGAACAATCTGCTTTCGATGATGAGGATATCATGGACACGCTCGATGATGTTTGTCTTTCTGATGATATGAATGAAAAAAGTGAGGACAATAAGGACGATGCTTCATCTTGTAAAGGTATGTGGTTTTATAGGTTAGAAACAGGTTTACAGTTGTATGGCTCATTCTAACCTTTTACTGCCAAACCAAATTGTTTTTTGGAATCTCAGCTGAAGACAGCGCATCTGCCGATAAATATCTGCCAGCTTCATTGAAAGGATCTTCCAAACTGGCATCAACCATTTCTAAGCTTTTGACATCAGATACACCAGTCAAGTCAAATGATGCATCATCAGGCACAGAATTAGTAAGTTGGCAAGTATATCCATTTTTCATTTACTTCATTGGGCTTAACGTTTGTATTCTCCACAACTAGAGACCCATTCTATCAAAGAAAAGAAAGATTGAAACGGATATTGATGAAGAAAAGCTGGATGCAAAAGCAAGAAAGGTACTCTCTGCTGAACGGAAAGCATACAATGAAAAGAATCGAGTTATTCCCGATCATACTGGCATAGATTATGAAAAACGACTTAGAAAGCTTGCAACTCGTGGTGGTATGTCTGGACTATGATCGTTTTATTAAGATACTGTAGATGACTGATCTTATTGATTTGATGGGTTAGTCGTGCAGCTATTTAATGCAATTAGAGCTGTTCAACGAAGTACTGAAGAGCTTGAAGAAGACGGAGTTCAAAAACACAGCGCAGAAGGTAACCATTGATTTATATCAGTGCAAGATTGAGATGTATATTTAACCTGCATGTAATACAATAATAGCACCTGTTTTGTCCAAGCAAACATTTATCAAAACGCTAAAAGAGGAAAACACTCGTAGTGCAACAAATGCTAGTAAGCCTAATGGCAAGAAATCTGCCGTTGACGACAATACTGGAGTTGCATGGATCAAGTCTGATTTTGCCATGAAAGCTCCAAAACACTGGGATCAAGAGGAGGAAGAGGAAGAGGAAATGGTGTTGTAATTCTCTTGAAGTAGTTTTTTGTTTGATTTATTGGTGTAACCATAACTAGTTTAATTCAGAATGAAGCCTATATCAATGCTACACGATATTTCTTAAAAGTGCTACACATTTGAGACCAAGCTAATGGGCAACATTCTAATGTCCAATTATCACCAAACCTTCAGCCCAACAATCACTATGCAAATAAAGAAGCAATTTATTATCAGAAAAAACAACGTGAATTAGCACCCTATTATTGGTGCTCAAGAATCTATTGTAATCAAAAAGATTGAGTTGAACTGTTTTAAAATCAAGTCGTGATGCTAAATAATGTTTATCATGTTACTTACAGTTCGAATTTCATATAGATGCGCTTTAGACATATCACGCATAACTAATCGTCGATCTTGTACAACGCGTGGATACCAGACTCCCATGAAAAGTTTATGAAATGCTTCGGATATATATAGTCCCTCACTAGTTGCCTTGGATAAAGAAAAGGCTGTAGACTTGGTGCAAACTATATTTAAATTTAAGCAATATACAACTGTTAGCCTCCATATGACAGTCTTGATACTCAAAGACTATAGCATGACCATGTATTGTACTATTCCATCAATCCAACAGAAAAATCAAACTTACCTGAATCGGAACAATCTGGAATATCCATTTCAATTTCTGCAAATACATCTGCTTCCTCTTCGTTTCCAATCCAGCACATCTTGTCTGGATCAAATACCATTCCACCAATCGATTCAGCTTTCAAATTCGAGGCAGCAATATTCTGAATCAAAGCAGGTCGATGTGGTGTTACAACTGCCTTTTCAAAATCAGATAGCATAGCTTCGTTTCCTTCCCAAACTTGAAGTATTGGATTATAGACCATATCACCAACTAGAATAATTATAGCAAAATTGAATAAACTATTACAGCCTAAAATCAATACACGCATATATGAAATGGTAATGTGTATACTTGCCTTTAACGGTGTCTGCCACGCCCATATTTCTTATTAATGTTGGTTTCTTGATTTCCTTTTTCTTTGATGGTGGCTTTGTCGCTTGCTTTGCAGTAGCTCGATAATTTGGCACACCACCCATTCCAAGCATTCCACTTGAGCTACGAGACATGTCTCGTTCATCTTGAATACGCATTTATAATCAAGTTAGTGTTACAACAACAATTCTGCTAGATTCAATTCATCTTAGCCGCATATCAAACTCACCACACGACCCCATGGTTCGACCAAACGCAATACGAGCTGTCGGTGGCCGTTGTGAAAATTTGTATGCTGTTTGGTTGTGCATAGTAGATTGATGATGGCTTAAATTTACATTTGAATTAGACCATGCAGGTCGTATAGCATTACTGCTATTTGAAGATGCATTAGATTTTCGAAGTCTACTGGTTTCAGTAGTCATAGTTGCTATAGAACTGATAGATGTTGATATTGACATACGTGGAGTAGATTCAACCGGTAAATCTTCGATATGATCCAATTCGGTTCCATTTCCTTCATGACCCTTTGTACGTGGTTTTCGTAAAAGATTTGAAGTGCTTGCAGCTCCAAATGAACTAACAGGTGGTTTGCCAACATTTTGTTGCGTTGTAGTTGCAAGCCGACTGCAAGGTAGACGTGTCGACTTGGTCGCAGAAGACTTGGGTGTTATCGCAGTTTTTGCTACTGAGGATGCTGTATTCAAAGACGCTTTTGGTGTAGGTTTGGATATAGGATGAGATTGCACAACTGCAGGCGTTCGTCTTATTGCAAGCGACGAAGCTGTTTGTAGTCGAGACACACTCGCAGTGGAAGTAGTACGAGTTGGAGTTGAAGTCGACACTGATCTTCCCTGTGATTTAATCTGATGCGAATAGTTTTGAATCCTAGTAATACTTCCAAATTGGGAATAAGATGTATCCACCGATGCCATTGAAAGAGGCGAGATTGGAACTGTCTGATGAGGAGTTCGATCACCAGACTGCTGATGCGGCTTTGATTTTGAATGCTGGGATACTGGCTTTTTTGACGGTGTTTTGGGAGTCACGCTGTCATGATGCAAAGTACTCTTGGCATTGGTGCTTACATTGCTATGGGTTGTAAATTTTGAATCAAGTCGCGACTTGAGTCGATCAGCAAGTGACTCGTCGTTTGTAGTATTTGGAAAATCAAGATCCAAGTCATTATCTTGGCATAAAGGATCATCTGAAAAGCTAATTCCAAGATTATTCTCTGCATATTTTTTCAAGCGATCCAACGGTGCACTCAAACGCTCAGTCCGGTTCTTTGGAAAACTATGACAATCATTACAAGAAAGGTCGATACTATCAGTTGTATCGTTGGAGGATAAGTTTCGCAGCACTAGATTCTGAGTTTGAGATGTAAAATCAATATCATCAAAACCTTCATCATCACTCTCTGAAGCTACAACAGATGCATTTGAACTTGGAGCTGGACTGTGCATATATCGTCTGGAAGAAACTGCCGAGAGGGCAGGTGAATGCATTCCAGAGGGAGTTGAAGAACGAGGCTGTTTTGACAAAACATTGATAGAAGTGTCTATCGACAATACATTAGGAGAATCCAACTGGTTATGACCTGTGCCTTCCTTGATCAAGACATCCAATGACACGCTGGAAGACGAGGCTGTTATGGACCTGTGAGGGATGGCCATCGCGTCCTTCCAGTCCGAGTCTTGCTGGTCACCCAAACTAAACTCCATCAAATCCAGCTCAAGCTCGTCCCAATTGCAGTTGGAATCCTGCAGGTCAAATACCTTTTCTTCTACATTTGAACCAACACGTTCTCCACTGTGGGTGTCCATACTATTAGTAAGCTGGATGGTAGCCAAAGGCTTGTCTGGTTCGTCCCAAAATGCTTCCCCATCATCCAGATCATGCCGAGTTGAAAGTATTGTACGAGGCACAGGAGTTTCTAGGCTATGAGCCTCAATTGTGTCATTGTATTCCTCGTCATCGCTTCCCCAGTCAATACAGTCTTCTGCCAGCTGGTCTTGAATTGTTTTGGGTAGTTGCAAGGGTTTCTTTGGATTCAATTCGAGTCGCGGACTGGCCTGGTGGGCCACAATGCTTATCGATGTATCTGGCATCTGGACCAAGTCATCTTCAAAAAAGTCTGAAGTATCCATACTCGGAGTAAAAAACAGCAGTTGTAATAGTATTTAGCAGGCAAGCAACTGCCCCAATATCGATATCTGAATTCAAATGTAAAGATTAGCCAATACAAAATCGAGATTTCAAGCTTTGGCAATTCATGTCGAGTTTTGGATTCAAATGGCTGACACAATATTGGATATAATTCACATAACAGCATGTTATGCAAGCAATGGCTTGATTTTCTATTTCATAAAATTCATTGTGATTTTTATATTAAAAATGGTTGAATTTGGATTAATATTTTATATTAGAAATATTCTTTATTGATATTGAAACTGACCAATAATCTTATACAATACTTTACTGTCATTAAAAACACTCGAATGACTCGCGTTGATATTGAAACCAACTTTGACTAGAAAGTCTAAATTACATTATTCTGTAGATTCAATGACTTCACTGGTTCAACACCACACTGCTATTCGTATACATAATAGCGATATCAACAACATGATGACTTTACCTGTTCGACTAAACGGACTTCAACTGCCATTACATCCGCGTCAACTACTGGCTATTCTATATGTCTTGGTCAGTTTAAGTGTATTCTTAACTCTTCATATGTCCGTGATTGCTTCAATGACTATACGAACTACACTGTATGTATGGTCAGTATCATGTGCAGTATTACTATCTGTTTTGTCCATGGCACTCATGTGGTCAGATCCAGTCGACCGGTCATTATATACTGAATCGTATCATCACAACGTGGTCTTGACCGAAACACCATCATCCGAGTCCAAAATTCAAACACCTGCAGTTCCACAGCATGGCAACAGAGTGCAACAATACTACAGGCTCGGACTAGACTATAAACCGGATCCATTTCAATCTGCTAAACCTACAAATGACATGCCAACACACGATCCATCATTGCAGTTTTGCACAGTATGTGCATGTAATGTGTGAGTCGATTGTATATATTGACTACATCAAACTGAACGCACAACTGCAATCTAAACACTGTAAGTATAGGAGATTAGACTCGCTCCATTGCAGATACTGCAACAAATGTGTCCGTCGAATCGATCACCATTGTTTCTATGTCAATAATTGCATCGGATACTATAATTATCGGTATGTGATGTGTATTGGTGTTGGTGTTGGTATTGATACTGATATTGTGATTTTAATACTGCAATGGCCAACTCGTCGCCAAAAACTATTCGATTCTAGATTGTATATACAAACTATGCTTGCTGCATTCACACATTCACTGACCATGACAATTGTTGCTGTATATGTACTGATCGTATGCAGTATCAATGGTTCAAATACCAACAACAGTGGTAAGGTGTAAATATGATTATCGAGTTGTTGCATATCAGATTTGAATTGACAGTCGATTGTATTTAGGGTTTGGATTGGCTTTTGGTACCATACAGTGGATTACTGGTGTTGATGCAGTATTCTCATTGATAGTCACCGTGTATTTGGCATACTTGATCAGTCTACATATGTATCTATGTGAGTTGGTATGCATTATACGACAATAATGACTGCATTTGATATCGAGTCTAAACATTGCAGATTGGATCATTCGTGTAATTGATTTTTCAATCAGACATTCATGGATTGACGACTCTCGAATACTCGCATGGCCAAAAAACCGCTGTGCAGTCTGCCCGTAGCTCAACGTCAAAGAATAGTCAAACCAATGGTTTATGTTGTCAGTCAAAAACAAACTTTTCATGGGTATAGTCTACAATCGCACATTATTGTCGTGTTCATTGGACACTGTACTGACCATCTTACAGAAAGTATATCCTACTGTAGAGTCCAATGACAACGTACTACCAAAATAAAAGTATACCAATGCACACTAAAAGATCATCAACTCCGATTGAATAAATGCATGTTTAATGAGTCGAGCAGGACTAGATCTTATGGATTTGTTTGATATCTATACTTAAGCCTGACCAGTCCATGCAGACCATGAAACCCATCTGCTCCATCCAGTCACTGGAACAGATCGACTGGCGGCTTTGGGTCCGACAAAGTTGTCCATGCAAGCCTTGTATGCATTGAGTTGTTCACCACACTTTGCAATGGCTTTTCGTGCTACATCTCGATCCTGCCAGTTATAATCAATAAAACATAAGCAGATGCAATATGGATATGAACAATATGGATAGCAACTTACACCATTTGGAGCAGCCTCGGTTTCAAAACAAGCAAAAAAGGCTTCAGCTGGAGCAGCACACTTTTTCAGTTTGAGTGGAAAGTATTGCGGTAGTTGTTGTGAAAGAGTCGATTGCATAATGGCTAGCAATATACTGCAGTTGTATTGAAAACTGGATCTGAATGATGAAACTAGAGTGGAAAGTTGATGTATTGAATTTTTACGATTTAATATCTGAAGAATATTATAATTCATGCTTGTGCATGCATTCATGTCCTAATATAAATTATAATAAATTATAAATTCAACAATGTAACTTGATAGTGTTATTCTGGGTTGAATTGCTGATTGTTTGATTTGGCTATTCATTCGATATATTGACAAACTATCAGTTTAGACTTTTGAACTATTTCATTCATTACAATGGTGGTGCCTATCCTGTTCAACAAGTCTTTAATGCACACATTCTGGGATATTCGTGTCCAGTTAGATTCCAACCTTGTCTTTCGAAGTATTGTATTGGTTTACCATTTATCTATTAAATAATTCATGTAATACTAATGATCGGGTAGCTATTGAGCCTACACCAACTCTTCCTGGAGTAAGTAATCATCACGATATGTAATACTGGACTGTGGTTTGTTTAAATATGCACCAATCACTTGGTATTGTACAGTATTGATCCATGACATTCATTTCATTGGTTTCTAATTGGATTGGTTTAGGATATGACTATTTCGAGGTATTCTCTAACTCTATTATGCTGTGAGACCTCGGATGATGATTTGAACTCAACCCATCTCGATAAGTTGTCTACCAGGTTAGACTGTCTCCCACGACCACATACTGGCCATTGTTTTGATATAAACATTAAAATTGTCAATTATATTTGATTTATTACTGTCAGGCTGATGGATTGTTTTCGTCGATTCAATCATGTTATAATTCTTGTAAGATGTATTGAACCAACAATGATTCATTCGGAGCGTATGATTCGACTGCAGGATTACGTTACAAAGTGTGTTTTGAAAAACAGTTTAAACTTGCATTTACCATTAGTATTCCAACCAGTTTATGAACCCCACCATATCTCTGAAGCACTTTGCACGTTTGTAACTGGACTCGACTCTGAGCAGTTGTATCAGTCGCGTGCTTATGTAGATCTAGCCATCTCTACTCATCCAGAATTGGGAGGATGTTCCAGAAATGATCGATGGGCTCAAATACTTTCTCTTTGTACCAAAAATCATGGTGGCTTGACTATGCATGGTAAACTGCATATTTCCCATCATGTGTTGGATAAACTTAAGATACTGATTGATACGCATAATTGTCAATGTCTGAACTTTAGAAATGTACGTGCTTCAAGATGGATTAGGGTCATTTAAGTCTGTGATTACTTCTAGTAGGCAACAGTTACAAAACTGCTCACTTGATAAATCAACAGCACAATCTATTCATGATTTTTTCCATTTAAACTAAAATACGAGACCAAACTTGCTTGAATGCTGTTATACAATCATGAATATTTCAAGCATTACTATTCCAATTGGACGATTACTGTTTTGCTATTATTTCTACAGTTGCTCGAGTTCAAATAAAAAGGTATTGGATTTCATATCCAAATTTTGGTTTTGGCCAAATTTCTCGAGTGTTGGCACTTGACCACATTACGCAATCCTACAGATAAGATGTTGCGTACAACTGCTGTTGCAAGACTCACAACCCAGCGCATGGCTTGCAGAGCCATGTCAAACGTCACAAAATTAGTGGTTCCGCAGTCTTCCAATCGGGACACTACTTGGAGTAGCAGTCAAAAGGCTAAACAGGATGCCATTAATGCTGCTAGGTGAAGCTTTGGCTGATTGCTCGTTGTTCTATTGCACTACATTTGAGAATTCGAAATGGTCACTCTGTGAGATACTAGACTGTAGTGATGATACTTTAATTCATATCGTTTATACAGCTGAAGTCATTGTTGGAGTTGTATTGCATTTTTAGTGATTTTTGGTTGGATTTCATTCCAAGCCAACTGGTATCTCGAGATATTATCAGATACTAATACTTTCTGTTGGGCCATTCAAAACACTGTACTGACTATTTGTTTATTGTAATCGACTGATTTATAGATTTGAACAAACCAACTGGGACTTGCAGGTATTTTACTTTTTAGTTGCTCCACATTCCTATTTCGATTGCGTATCAAGCAAACTTTGAATGTGTCCATCTGCTGATTGAATGATGAAAACAATCCATTTTTTATTTAACCATTTCAATCATGCTAATTACTGTTAATGACTGGTTTATATAGCCGAATCCACCCTCAGCTCAGGCGTTCATTCAGGCAGTTCCTATTACCTGGGTCGAAGCTCGTCGTACATCCTGTGATGGAGGTTAAGATGACTGCTTTTATTAAAAGTATATTGGTGGCATGCTATGTCAAGACTAAAAATTGGTTTTGTAGGTGGTGGTGCTCTTGGACATCCCAAAGTATTCATCAACTTGGTAAGCCATTCATATCGAACTGATTTTGAATGAACCCCGTGCTAGTTTATCGCTTGATCATGTTGTGTTGTTCAATTTATTCAACTGACACCATTGGTTTACTGTGATATTTCAAAATAGGACAAGGATCAACCCATGGCATGCGGTATGTAAATCTGCATATAGCTGCAATTCGTAGTATCTTGATCATTACGAATCCAACTCGGATTCTAAATGCTAATGATTTTGGTTTATGCTGTACAATTTGAATTTCTGGATATTGCAGGATATTGTGGACTTAGATTTCAACAAAAACACCATCACTAAAACACATCAAGAATGGATTTAATGGTATCACGTCTCGCTTTCATTCAAGAATCTTCGAATACGCGAATGTAGCTCTGCTTTGATGTTTTCTGGTACCATTGCTGAAAAGGAAGATAAATAAAACTCATTAGCTAATGCTGATAAAACTTTTTGCAAGGTTGGATTGCACAGAATTGACAAGAGTTGGCTTACCTCGTGCTTGCGGTGTGATCTCCTTGATGAGCTCATCTATAGATGCGTTACTTGTTCCCTTTGCTTTTACCACTTCTAATAGACAGTAGTTTATATCGAACATGTAAATTACAGGATTATTTAATTAAATCATTTTACAAAGAATGCACAAGCTTATCCAATCATTCAGAATTGGAATCATGTAGCTAATGTGTCAAATCTGAACCATCTAAGCAAGACCCAGATCAGCGTTATGATCTAAAAATAGTTTATATCAACCAACCTTTACAATGTGCTTTCAATTTATCTCTCCAGCCACTTTCTACAAGCCGTAGTCTTAGATACTCTTTAAGTCTAATGATCCAATACCAAAAAGTATATTGAAGCAGTATTGTCCGATATATGAACGATAGAGTGTATGAGGTTAGACACTATTTTAAATGCAGTACGCACTAAGAGTAATATGAATGGATTCGACCATCAATAGTATACAGTCTATGAAACGATATTTACTTGTCCTTTTCTCCTGTTCGAACGAGCTTCTCATCAATCACTATTTTGCATTGATGTTTTTCTGCACTAGAATCGAAATTTAAACATGGATAGAAAGAGTTAGTCTTTCATGTAGAGTTGGGATGTCTTGGATATTGGCTCGTTTAGTTTATCGTGCATGAACTACTTTTAGTAAGTATTTTGGGTGATGCTCGATAAAGAGGTGCATTCAAAAGAAGGATTGAAAAGCAGTTCTTTGAACCCTATTGTACAATGTATTTTGTAGACTACCGAGCTACTAGTAGAGCATGAATAGATCGACTTACTCGTCCATAGTTTGAATATCAGGCTAAACACAAATGCTGAGTTGGACAAAAGATTTGGCCAAAAGGGTCAACATTTCGTCCAAAAATACAAATCAAGTTGAATCTGCGTTTGCTTGATCATCAAATATTCAACCTGCGTTGCAATCAACCTATCAAGATGGTCAATAAAAGTAATAAAGGATAAGTTTTATTTCGGATACTTTGATAAGTAGATATCTGCCCAAATTAAAGTTGACAAATAGTTGAACCCTCAAAGTTTCAACAGACTATAGGATTTATTTCTTGGTATCCTTTATATCCACAGCAGTGGCATCTTTTTCACTGGTAACATCCTTGATATTTAATTTTCCCGTGGCAGCATTGTTTTCCTTGTTTTCATGGTCTTGCAACATGATTTTGTTGTCAATCAATCCATGCAGGGCAATGACAGCACGAATCAATGACGACAGGTAAATAATCAAAAGTTCGTCATTGGTTTTAACAGCAAATGATTTTACAGTGGTGGGAACAGATAGGTTGGGAAGTTTGTTGAAAATTTCCTGAAGATTGTAGATGATTTGGTGGTTAATGGGTAATTTTCCAGCAAGTACTTTGGAAAGGTAGTTCCGAATCTCGGTTAAATGAACATGCAGACTTTTGAGGGAATTGACTTGGCTAGTAATCTGGGTAGAAAGAGTGCTCACAGATGTGTCCTTGATATCACGCAAAAGATGCTCAACACCAATTTCCTCGGATTCTTCAGCCTCAATGGACGATGGAAGATGAACAAATGTTTTAATGGCTGCAGTACCATCCTAAATATAATTTACAAAATTCAATTGATATAGGCTTAAACAGTAGATGTAAAGCAAAAGTCGAATCTGCTTGAATATACTCGACTTACATCGTGAATTTCTTCAATGGACATGTAGGCATCGGTTGGAATGCTGAGCTCACTAGGGTTCACATCGATAATAACCAGTGCAGGACTAGCTGTATACCTTTTGAACACCTCGTTAATTTCTAGATCGGATGGACGAAGTTTGGGACCAGTGTGGTACCAGCCAACAATCTTTTCCCGAGCTTAAAGCCATTGCAATAAATTGATAGAAATAGTAAACATCAGGAAATGCAGAGATAATATAGTAGTAATATTCCATATTGGAGTTGATACAATTTGGATTAAGCAGAGTACTCAGATCTTGAACTTTCCATGTGCATGTCAAGATATATTGCGACAACTCCAGATTATAAACAAATAGTTTCAAAGACAGTGTCTTACCATTAACCTTTTTGAACATATCGTACATGGCTTCATGATAATTATGATCCAAGAACCAGACTGATGGGTCCTTTTCATCTTCCTCAAAAGGCACTAAATAGTAATAAAGCCCAGATGTATGATTGTCAATTCCAGCCAATGTGAAATAGCGCAGAGATGCATGACAAACAGTGCAATGTTATCAGAGCAGCAGTTACTCACTGGCATAGCTGTTTGCAACGTTGATGTGATTGCCAGTCTGTTGACCCAAAAGGACTCCAAGCACGCGCTTGTTGGTGTTTTTAGCAGTCCGGTTGTAGTGGTCGACCACCGAGAGCAGCACTAGAGGATGAACAACTATTCCGGCGGGTGAGGTGACGGTAGCAGGCATGTTTGACTAGATGAAGTTGCAAGCAGTTCAATGCAAATCTGAAGCAGATTCTCTGAGCAAGGGTTTTGGGGTTTGACGGTAAATTCTGTATATTATACAGTCTATCCACTATATCTCACTGCTGTTCATTGTCATGGCAAAGGTCTCGACTATGCCATACTAGAATGCAGTCAGTTCAAGGATCAGTGCAGGATCAAGCCTATATGAAACTGGCAATTGCTGAAGCAAATAAATCAATCCCATCAGAGTCTGCATACTGTGTTGGTGCAGTTTTGGTACTTCATCCATCAACAGTATACACTGGCTATTCGAGAGAATTACCTGGAAATACTCATGCTGAGCAAGTCTGTCTCATCAAGGCATCGCATGCAGGATTAGATCTTGACAGGATGCGTGATGCAATCATGTATACCACTATGGAACCTTGCAGTTTGCGTTTATCTGGAAATCTTCCTTGTGTAAATAGACTGATCGATGCTGGCATTTCAAAAGTGTTGATTGGGATTCTTGAACCTCCAAATCTGGTCGAAAACTGTTCTGGAGTGCAGATGTTGACTGATGCTGGTATCCAAGTTGTGCATCTGACTGGATTTCAAGGTAGATCATTTAAACTATTTTATAAATGTGGTGTGTAAATCCTTTTATCATGGTAGCATATATAGTAGAGCAAGTATTGCTTTTATTGAAAGTGCATCCCATATGGCATCATTCGCCTAAACATTGGATTCGTATAGCTTTTAAAAGTTGATCTTTTTTATTCTCAGATGAATGTCTTGCTCCAAATAGCCACATTGTCAGGACTGCCGATTGAATCCAAAGACCTGGAGACTTGCTGGTCGTCCATTGTGATCGCTTCCATCTGTTGCATAGGCAAGAATGTGTTTAGTCGGATGCCATGCTAGCGAATTTATTGCTGCATTCGTCTTTAGAGTAAATATATGCTCTCCTGACTCGACGTGTGACTGTTATTAATATATATTGTAAGTGAGTATTCGAATAAACCATTGTCAAGACATGTAGATCCGATAATAGGAATACTTGCAATATCTATGCATTTATCGTCAGATCCGTATACAATAAAATCTCCATCAAAACTAAATGACAGTGCTCGAATCGGCCAACTGGAACACAAAATAGGTTTGCAATGTGCCAATTAGTGAATCCTTACAAATAAAACCAAAATACACACTATAAATCAACTTACTCGAGACGACTAAATGTTTGCAAGCTTGTTAGTGTTTCTATATCCCAAAGAGCTACGATTGCATCGGCACCACCAGTAGCAAAATATCTAGCATGTCGAAGCAGTGTAGATTAGAATAAAGCCACATCAAGTATCGTTCAATTGTTTTGTACCTTCCACGAGGATCAAATTCTATACAGTATGCATTGGCAGTGTGTGCTTTAAATGAATGTACAGTCTTGAATGAGGGAAACTCGATTATTTTGACAGTACCCTCTCCAGTAGTAAGAAACAATAGATCCCCAGCATAATTCCAGTCTAGTTCATTGATCTAAAGCAAAAAGTCGGTTACAGAAATTTAAATCGGATTAAACTACCTTTAAATCTACTCGGCAGCACTAGATAGATGATGAATTGCAGAGCAAAATCTATTTGTTTGAGACTACATACCTCATGCTCATTGGAAAGCGTATGCCAAATATATGTCTTTTTGCCTTCGCCATCTGTTCCACCACGAGGATCAATAAATGTGATTAAATCATCCTATAGTGTTGATACCACTGTGTAAGTACATGCTGAATACGATGCATCGAGTATCAATGCATTGTCACGGTAAAAGCGATTACCCTGTTTCCTACAGCAATGCATCGGCTATCAGGACTCCAGCACATATTGATATTTTCTCCCTTTGTTTGAATTGTGTGGGATGGTGAGCGATGAGCTGCAACGCATGCATTTATTTCCAAATTCCAAATGTAGTAATGGATCGACAAGTTTTAGTGATCAAGTGTAATGGTTTAAATTGTAGAGTTTAGCAAATATTAAAATAAAAATGAATACCTCGTACATCCCAAAGACGGACACTGCAATCTACAGAAGCAGTTGCCAATTTGTCTGGATGATCTGGATCCCAGACTGCTTTGCTAACGCTTCCTTGATGGCCTCTCAACTCGGTAGATTCCCGAAGTGTCTGAGAATAAATAAAAATGACAGAGAATAGATCAGAGAAATGTTCGAGAGAATAAAACAGCGAATCTACAAATGTTTTCATTGTTATAGTTGAACAGGTCGAAGCCATTGAGATCATACCGAGCGTTCCATAGTCCATATACGGGCAGTTTTGTCTGCAGAGCCAGAAGCTACTCGTCTTCCATCGCAATTCCATTTCACACTATTGACTTTTCCTGTATGACCACGCAAGTCTCTTGATTCTGCGGATTCAAAGGCAGTCCTGTACTTGGCAACACTTGATGGAACGCCAACCATTATTGAGCGTTGAGCTGAGCATTCGATTTGGCCAATTTTCAACTTTATATTAGTTTTTGGCTAAACTAATGAGTTGTCAAATTCATTTTGCCCAATATTTTTGAAAGAATTTGGCGAATTTGTGACAGAATTATTGTTGGTATTTTTATGCCTATTACGCTATTTGTACAATCACATCTAGTCTGTTGATCATAAATGGTTCAAACAGTCAAGCGTCCAAGAGGACGACCTCCTAGTCAAGCCAAAGCCAAGCCTGCAAAGATCCTGTCAGAGAAACCTCGGGCAAGGGGAAAAAGTAGAGCATCCATATCTGGAGATGCTGGATCAACTGGTGCTGGTCGGGATGAAGTAGATACGCCTATGGATTCTATGTCGCTGATGGCAGACGACTCGGTTATGGTTAGCAGCAGTGCAATTCAGCGAGGAGCTGGAGCAACCATTTCGGCCAATGCACAGGATCCAAGTGGACTTGTGGGTTCTGGAAATGGAGCAGCACAGTTGAGAGATGCTGGTATGGAGGAGGAAGGTTTAGATGAAGAGGAAGATGATGCTGATGAACAGTTACTGCAGATGCCAGCAGCCACTGCTGAAGATCGAGAAGCTACAAAGTACGTGCCAATAGTATGCCATGTTGTAGTTGGTTATTAGGCTGCAAGTTCATTGAATACATGGAGTCTATTCACCTTTTAACCCATTGACTTTGATCTAGAGCTTTACTAGACACATTCAACCCTGAGCAGCTGCAACGATACGAGGTTTATCGTCGGGCACATTTACCAAAGTCGTCAATGCGCAAGGTACTTATCGATCAGTTGTTAGAGAACTGTAAACAGTGTCTAAACCTCGTTCAATGTATTGTTTGTCTAGTATCTGCAAAATATTGTAGGCGGGATTGTTCCTGCATCGGTGGGTATTATTGTTGGTGGATGCGGCAAGCTTTTTGTTGGCGAGATTGTTGAAGAAGGTAAACTACCAAGTTTATATCGAAGCATCACGTATCATCAAGACACTGACCATGTGCTGCATGATTTGTATAGCACTTAATTATATGGAGGAGATTGGAGAACCGGAGAACATACCGATTAGACCAGACCATTTGCGTGAAGCATTTCGACGATACCGACTGCAGCATCCAGCCTCAATGGGAACACACATTCACAAAAAACAGCGGTTTAGAAGATAACATGTTTGACTATATTGATGATTGAACAATTAAAGTACGCAATCAGACTGCTCTGTTCAATCCCAATCAGAACATCAGGATAAAGTTGCATTTTATTTATACTGCAATCTGCGTCTGTATTCACGTAAAATGAAATACCAAAGTCAAAATACATAATAAACAATCTCATGAAATGATGAGTGCAGTTTACTAGATACATTGTGCTGCTTGAACTCTGACAAAGTGTATTGATTTTTCTTGTGGTGACTGGCATGTAGAGTTGCGTTCTTGAGATGTGCAATCTTTATTTTCCTGAAAGCGTGATATTTCAGGATACATGAGTTTGTAGTCAACCCAATGTCTGGATTGAAAGCATAAATCTTGTGATTGTTGCTGTGTTGATTCAAGTCAATTTGTAATAGAAAATGCAGACTATTCAACTATTATCTATTCCAAAGATAAATACAAGTTTCATTTTACGTGAATACGGCTGAAATATAAATTTTTATTTTTTTTATTTTCACTTTATTCGATATTTTACTTGACCTTCAAGGCTGTTGTTACTATGGATACCATTCAGGTTAAACAGCTCAATGTATCTGGAGGAACAAACCGTTTCAAGGTACACATGCTTGGTGTATCGATTTTTGAATTCACATCATGTTACTAATAGTTTGAGGTTTTTGGTGATTTTCAAATGTTACACTCCTGCAACTCAGTTTCAATCGTTTAATGATCGAATCAAGAATATTAAAATCAATTCAATCCATAGAGTGATTAAAGTATCGGATGCTAGCGAGGTTAGTCTTGCATTTGGTTGGAAACTTGATACTGCACTCGACTTGCTAATTCATACTATTTTTTTTCATAAAATTGCTTTTTATGCATTTCACAACATCAACCATGTATCGATACGCTGAACATGTAACTTGTAATACAATCAGGATGTCGAGTCATTTTTTCAAGACACTTTGACTCAAATGAGTGATCTCAATTGCACAACCCACTTTACTCTTTTTCAGCACGACATCAGCAAATATACTGGGTCTTTGATGCAGATTCTGTACCATAAAGAATGTATTGTCCAAGCATTTGAAAAGCATCTTGCCGTTCCAAAAAGTCAAGCAATTCAGCCTATTCTTAGGTATGATATATAGTGTCGATCCATTTGGGTTAGCCCAGATGCACAACAGATTATATCATTCATCTGCGTTCAGTATTGAGCTGATTTTAATTGTTTGAACATTTAGTCTTGTTACTGCTCTTGCAAAAGATCTTCAAGAAGAGTTTTATCCTCATTTCCCAGTTGTATTTCAATCAATCGTATTACTTGTCAAATCCTCGACGCATCCTGAAGTACTCGAGGTAGGTTGAATGATTTTGGATAAAATCTGTTTGCTTGATGTTTGTTGGTAACTTGCTCACTTACAGCTATATGGATAAATTCTATACCACTTTAAACTATAGGCTGTATTCAACAATATTGCTTTTTTATTTAAATATTTATCCAAGGAACTTTTAGTGGATCTTGAAGCTACGTATAGGTAGGTTATAGTCTTTTCACATTCATTCTTGTTTTAATTTAAGCTCATCTATGCACACTGTTATCAAAACCCATTTAAATGCATAGTCTTTTCATTCCTGTTTTGGAACATCCAAAACTTTATGTGCGTTCATTTGCCGCAGAATCCTTTGGGTTTCTTCTTCGAAAAATTAAAGAGGAAGACAAACGGATCAAGGTCTTTACTTTTATCATGGAAACTCTCTTGACAAACAATCTAAATGAATACATTGAAAGTGTTAGTTTAGTATATTTTGAAACAGTCAAGGTATGTTGAATCTGTTTTAAATTGACAAGTATCATGTTGATATTGAATCACTAATATGTATTTATTTTGGATTGACACAATTGCCATGATAGCAAGTACAAGGTTCATTTTGTTCAAAATCGCCCCAAATTTTCCAAAACATTGTCACTATTGCGCTTGATCAAAATGAAAAGCACGGAAATAGTGCTGGATTGCGAATGTGCAAAAAACTGATGGCTCTCATGGGACACTATGGCTCCAAGGAATCCATGTCTGATTTATGGAAAATCATGATAAATACAGTTGATACTTTTAGCAACGCTTCCACTTCTGAACAAGTCTCACGATTGAATCAAAGCTTGGTGTTAATTAGCCAGTGGATTGGTCTTCGTCGTGGGTCGCGCATTAACGAGTATTCAGTTATTTTCGAATTGTTCAACAAACTGGCAACGCCAGTACTTTTAGGAAAACACTCCACTTCCAAGATCCAAGCTACATTTGTGCAATCATTTTGTTTGCTTTTAATCAATGCCCCCTTAGAAGATGCCTTGGTGCGTGGAAGGAATACTGTTGTATTAATTTGCACGTCATCAAACTCTGATTTGGCATTCTATCTGTTTGAAACGCTTCTGAGAGCCGAATATGTGCATTTTGCGAAATTCATTTTTCCCTTTGCACTTGGGTTTGTACAGCATTATTGGAACACAAGTCCGGAGCGATGCATACTACTGTTGTCTTCAATCCTGGGAGATGATTTTGAAAAAATCTCCAATCAGATTCCCCACGCTCTCAAAGATAAAACTAAATTTATTCGATTCTCCGAAACTGATGTATTTGCTAGACGATCTGACGATAAAAGCTCAGCCTCATTTACCATCAATATTGGGTTGAAAACTCTGGATTACATCAAGATGCGTGCCAACTTTAATCAAAAAAGTGATGAATTGGATGTGTCTCGTATTGCGTTTCTTTACGCTGCTATCTCTGTATTGACGCATCTTTCTGTACCAGAAGACGCATTGTTTGACACGTACAAAATACTTCTTGTCTCGATTTTGCAAAAACTCAAGAGTTTGCCAGAAATTACCATCAACTCTGCGTTAGTCATGGGCGATGGTAAAGAAATGCTCAAATCACTTGCTGGATCGGTATTATCTAGTATGCATATACGATCAAAAAAAACCGAGATTTCTATGGCTCAAATTTGGGATCTCGTCATGGTGGAGTACCTAGAGTATGCACAAACCAATATTTCTTTATTAAACGGTGTAGCTGATTATGTTGAAAGTATCAGCCTATCTTCTGATTCCAAGCAGTTACTTTCTGTAGACACACTGCCATCCATTGTTAAATGTTTGCAGGAGAATGTCGGATCGGTGTATTCTCCAGTACGACTTTGCAGTTTGCGTATTTTGTGTGCGTTTGAACAAGTACCACTTAAACCAGTCAAGGACGTGTCGCTTTGCGGTCCTTGCCAGATTTTTCAAATATGTTTGGATTTGGAGCAAATGTCCAACACTGTAGCCAATGCTCGTGACAAAGTCATTTTGCTTCGAAAACTGGATATTCTTGCATCTTCCAAGGCTCTTCCTACTCTTTATGAAACAATCACTGTACGGTACCTCTGTGCCATGTTTTCGGTCAACTTCAATGTCATCTGGCCCGAAGCTACAAAAGGATTAGTCGCAGTCGCCAAATCATACAGTACTCAGTTTTGGCCGATATTTTATAGTTTCATTGAACTGGCCAAGGACATGACTTCAGATGATTTTGGTCATCAAAGTTACTCAATCGAGACAAACCAAATGGATGCTCAGGGAGTAAATGAGCTTTCTTTAGATGCTACAATAGAAAACGCTGATCTAGATGAGGGAGTTGAAATAGACGATGACAACAGCGAAGAGAGCGATGGCGACGCAATGGAGATTGAAAATAGCACCAAACTTGAATCAAAATCAAAGTACCGAAAAAACTTTGGATCGAAAAAGTCTGGCAAGACACGAGGTTTCAAAAAGATTCAATTCTCTTGCTCCAATCAAAGGGTATTTGAAACTACTTGGAAAAATGCAGTCGGAAAATTCGATACCGAGCAATTAAGCAGCATGGAGTTGTTTGTTTCTGCTACTCAGCCTGCTCTTGAAAGAGTTGATTCTGTCAACATCTATTGCCTGTTAATTCGAGCACTTGCTAGTCTTCCTGATGTGGTGAATCGTTATTCCAAAGACATTGTTCCACTCTTTCTTAAAATGTTCCGCGACGAGTATGATGATACTGCTCCATCCACAGAAACAAAAGTAACCGAACTTGATAAAAAGGCAATCGACGAGACCGAGAAACCTGCAAATACCTCTACACTTCATGCTCGTACAAAGATTTTGGCCTTTCTAGAGATGTTTTCCAAGATTCGTAATTCAAAAGGGTTAGCATTCTCTACAGAGCTATTTGCAATATTCAATCAGCTGCTGACAAAAGGTGATGCCAAAGTACAAAAACACGCTTTGGACTGTGTACTAACATGGAATCAGCCAGGTGTTGCTGCATATTCTGGGTGTCTTTATGGGCTTATTAATGACGAAAGTTTCCGTGACAGTCTATCCACTATTGATATGGAAGATCTCTACTCCAAAATCAATACAGTAGATCAGCCTGCGCTGATGCATACTATTTCTCGAATTCTATACGGGAAGCTAATTAGTCACCGACAAAGACAAGCGTCAAAAACAGGTTTAAAGGCTCGTCGTATTGCAGTTTTTTCCTTTGTAGCGGGGCTTCAGACTCAAGAGCGCCAGTATATTATCGACCTCATGCTGAAACCATTCAGCAAGATTTTGTTACAAGCCGATCCTGAATCAGGCGGTTCTCTAGTTATCATCGACAATGTAAAATCGTCAATGGTTGGCCCTCTCAAAAAACAAATAGGTTTCATGACTGTATTGGAAGATTTGTTCAAGCAGCTTCGCTCACTTATTGCACCGCATCTTTTTGGAATCCTCAAGACCATCATTTATCTTATCCATCATTCAGAAACTGTAATTCGAGAAGCTGCTAATCAAGACAAGGAATGTGTTTCAATAACCCCAGATTTTGAATTGGGACAGCTTCGTGAAGTCCGTGTGCTGGCTGTTCAACGACTTATTCAACTTTTTAGCACAGAAGTAGACTTTGATTTTTCACCTTACATCAAACCTCTGTTTGTATCGCATATTTCTCATCGGCTTTCTAGATTCCATATTGAAAACACGCAAGCACCAAGCGCACTGCTTGAACTGATTGCATCTTGGTCAAAAAATGTCAAGTATATTGGTTACCTGACAGAATACGATAGTACATTACTACCATCTGTTTTTTCACTGCTTTCTGCTAAAAAGGTTCACGCCAGTGTTGTTTCTGTTGTTGTTGGAATGATCGAGTCGATTCAAAAACTGCATTTGTCTTATCCAGATCTAGAGATCATGCAAACTATGCTAATTCCACACATGACAATTATTTTGGGACATCTGGAGTATGTTCTTGAAAATACTATATCCAGTGGAACTAATGGGCGGCCAGTGCGTTTTTCGGGTGACAACATTACTATGCGGATCATCCGTGTCATATCTGCGTTGTCGAGCCATGTCACTGTGGCTGGCAATGCCGAAACACTAGTTACAATGCTGCTTCCTTTTTTGAAACGTCCCGATCGAGTTGTTCCTGAAATCACCAAGGTTGATATTTTGGAAATCTTTGGTCAATTCATACCCATTTTGCCTACCCTTGCAACCGTATCAGTAGACACGTCGGTATACTACCCTGTGGTATGTCAGTTATTTAGTACTCTCAAAACTCGACTTGCTCGCACGAAGCTTTTGTTTGTATTCAGACAGCTTGTTTCTTTTAACCCAAGCGATTTGAGTATTGTGGCAGATTTACTGGATGACATGAATGCATTTTCTCCAAAAAGAATGGACGAGCCTGATTTTAATCGACGATTTGGTGCATTTTCTAAAATCAACGAAGAGCTTTATACAACGCTTGAGCCGATTCAGTGGAGGCCTATTTTGTACAATCTTGTTTTTTATACTCAGGAGGAAGAAGAGTTTTCAATTCGAACGAGTGCATCGTATGGCATACAACGATTTATAACTCAGGCTGGTATACAGCCTTGTAATGACGTGACTCCATTTGCTGCTGCGACGGGAGTTCGGAGTGATTTGAGCTACATGGATCTTGTATTGCATCTCGTCCTTCCGAGCATTAAAATCGGTATTAAGCACAAATCCATAACTATTCGTCAAGAATTTTGTACGCTATTGGGTCAGCTTGTCGAAACTTTTCCCAGCATGCCACAGTTTGAAGATATGACTGTATTGCTTGCCAAGGGCAATGACGAAGTTAATTTCTTCAATAATATTTATCACTTGCAAGTTCATCGACGTCAACGAGCACTCCGCCGATTAGCAGATGCCTGTAATGCTCATCAGCTTAAATCCAACAACATAGCCAACATCTTTTTGCCACTTGTTTCTCACTTTATTTTTGAGTCTGATCGCATTCAAGAGCATAATGTCATCAATGACTCTATTGTCACGTTGGGTGCGTGTGCTGGCACGCTCAAATGGACACACTATTATTCACTGGTGAAACGCTTTTTAAACTTGATTGGAAAACAGCCCAGACTGGAAAAAATTATGGTGCGTTCGCTTGTCCATATTCTTGATCAATTTCATTTTGATTTGATTGGCGATAAAGGCGAAGATGTGGCTGCCATGGATGTGGATGAAAAGGACGCTACTGATGCCGACAATGACGAAGATAATATAATTGAAGATGACGAGGATGTGGATGTGGAAACCAAAACAGAAACGGCTGCTGACGACAAGGATTCAGATATGGATGGAAAAAATCAAATCAAGACTGTTGATTCTGATACGATTCAAAAAAGTATCGATTCAGTTGAATCTATTTTGTCGGATCCTCAAACAGCTAATGCAGAGGATTGCACGTCTAATAAGCAAGGGCTGACTGCTTATCAGCTTCAATCAGCCAAGATTCTTGATGCTACCATTACAAAAATACTTCCTCATCTTCAGCGAATCCTGTCGATTAAAGATGACGAATCCATTCCAATTAGAATCCCGCTTGCCATTGCCATTACCAAGGTTTTCAAGCAGTTTCCACTTGAATCAATGCACATGTATTTGCCAAAACTACTTTTGACCATGTGCAATATTCTTTCGTCTCATATTCAAAGCGCTCGTGATGCTACTCGCGAAACGCTTGTTAAAGTTGCTGTGATGCTTGGGCCAATGTATCTTTCTTTTATCATCAAGGAATTGAGAACAGCATTGAGGCGTGGTTATCAGCTGCATGTACTTGGCTATACACTTTTTTCACTCATGACTGCTATAGTCCCAATCACCGAAGCTGGAGCCATCGATAGTTGTATTAAATCTATTGTTGATATCAGCATCAATGATATTTTTGGTGATACGGGAAAGGAACGAGATGTAGAAGAACTGCGAGGAAAAATGCGTGAGATCAGGACAACTAAATCGTTCGACACTCTCGAATTAACATTGCGAGTTTTGAGTCTATCAAAAATCAATCTAGTCATTGTTCCTATCAAAGAGTTGATGGCTGAAACTGGAAACATCAAGGTTATCCGGCAAATCAAGGAGATTTTTAGACGACTTGCGCTTGGAATAAATACCAACTCTGGCATTAGTACGGTGGAGTTTATGAAGTTTGTTCATGGCTTGATTACAGAAAATTTGGCACTTGTGCAGTATGAAACGATAAAGCCCAGGGCAATATCCAATGCTGAGCGTAACTTTTCTATTCAGCTGAAGCGCAACGATCCAACTGAGCCTCTCAAATATCTTCAAGCTAATGCACATTTGTTTGTTGAGTTTGGTCTTGAACTCTTGCATACAGCTCTCAAACGTGAGCGTATCGATTTGCGCGAAAAGGAACATTTACAAATGATGGATCCACTGGTCGATGTGCTTGAAAAATCTCTTTGTTCTAAGCATGTTACTATTAATGTAATTACACTGCGCATTCTGTGTAATGTTATACGTTCACCATTGCCATCACTCAAGAAGTTTTATCCCGTTTTTGTCGAACGTGTTTTCCAAATCATTTCCGAGTCCACTACAACATCGTCTGAGCTTGTTCAGAAATGTTTCCGCTTTTTAACGATCATTTTACGCGATTGCTCCGAGGTGTCTGTATCTGAAAGCCAAATCATTACACTTGCAACATTGATTCAACCTGATTTGGAAGAACCAGATCGGCAAGCAACAACCTTTTCACTTATTCGTGCCATATTAGGACGCAAGTATGTGTTCAAGGAAATTTATGATTTGATGGATATTGTCATCAAACTGCTTGTGACAAGTCAAAGCAGTCAAGTGCGTGAATTGTCTCGACAGGCTTACATGCAATTTTTGCTTGATTATCCACACGGTCATGTCCGATTTCGCAAGCAAATCACGTACATGATCAAAAACTTGGAATATGACCATGAAACCGGCAGGGAATCAATCCTTGAAGTTCTTAGTATTGGCATTGCTAAATTTTCTGATGAAATTATCAAGGACTATGCCGAAATGTTGTTTTTGGCACTGGTCATGTCTCTTGTCAATGACTCCTCGTCACGCTGTAGAAAATTGTCTGCATTGCGTGTTGGAGAGCTATTGAAACGACTAGATGTAACAAAATCAGAAAAATCAATTACATTAGTTTTTAAATGGTTTACGGAGCATCAGCAACCTGCATTGCGTCGCACAGCAGCACAAGTTTTTGGAATTGTGATTCAAACGTTTGGTAGTCGTTCGGAAAAATGGGTTCCAAATGTGCTTGAAAGTATCGACAGTGCTTTGGTATCAGTGATTCAAGAGCTTGAGAATCGAATGAACGATGCTGCAATCCATCTCACCATGACATCATGTATGGACGAGGAAAATACAGAGCTGGCTCTGTGGGAACTAGGATATTACTCACTCAACACGCTGCTGCAGATTGTGTCTGTTTTCCCTAGCGTACTAAACAACACTTTGCATGCATCTGATTCTCATGCAATGAGGATCTGGAAAAGTGTGAGCCAATTGCTTCTTCATCCACATCAATGGATTCGTAGCATGTCTGCCAAACTGATTGGACTACTGTTTTCTCATATCGATCCAGACACGCGAAGTGTTGGTGGAGTTGAACGTTCCACTATGCATGTGTTGATTGCTCAGGATTCGGATATCAAACAACTGGCTGGACGATGCTGTGGGCAGTTGGATTCTGATTTAGTGTCGGATGAGCTTGCAAAGCAAACAGTTAAAAATTTGGTGTTTTTAGGTCGTTGCTTGGCACTAAGTATTAACAAGGCATGCCAAACAACGCATGTCAATGCAGATGTGTCAAACACTGTGGATTCAAAAAGCACACATGACAAGGACAGTGGTGATGGAATAACAGGTACACAAGATAATGAAGCACTGGACGATATTGAACTTGTTCAAGTAGAAAACGAAAAAGGAAATGTACTCATGTGGCTTACTCGACGACTATCATATCTGGCTCGTTTGGATGCAAGCAAGAGACGCGGTCCTATTTTGGTAAATAATGATATAATGTGATGTTGAAGTCTTGGGCTACCTGATTCAACCAATGGATTAAATGCTGACCAAATGTTGCATACTTGTGAATACTAGCGACGAAGCGTGTTTCAATGGTTTGCTGCAATCTCGATGCACATTCCTAAAGAAGTCAGTCATCCATACTACATGTGTATGATTTCTACATTGTATCGATCGGCCAAAAACGATACTGCCAAGGGCCCAGCAGCAGGTAAATGTTACCAGATATAGCAAGTGCATACCCGTCATATGTATACTAACATGCCTTGCCTTGTTAACCTAAAATAACGTAGAGGAAATACATCAACTTGCTCTCGAGGTGATGAACATGTTTCAAAAACAACTTGGAACAACAGCGTATATTGACATGTACAACACAGTGCATCTCAGCGTGGAAAAAGTGCGTAGAGATAGACGCACACAGAAATCGATCCAAGCCGTTGTAGACCCGGAAGCAAGTTCAAGACGCCGTATTCAAAAGAATGTCATGAAGCAGGCAAGTCGTAAACGCAAATCGGAGGAGCATTCAAAACAGCGCATCCGAACCAAAATATCTAGAAAAGCATAAACTATCAGCGAATGAAAAGCCTCTTTTATTTGACAATACAACATAATGAAATTGCAAAATTCAAAAGTGCGGGGGTGAACGAGTAGGAAAGATGTAAGGTTGAGAGTGCAAAGTCAACCAAAATGATATATCATAAAAATAATCAAATAAGACCAGCAATAGACTTTGGCATTTCCTCGACCTGAGTGTTGTAGAAAGTTTCAATGTCACGCTGCATAGCCTGATCCTCGGTGGTCATGAAATTGATGGCAACACCTTTACGACCAAAACGACCACCACGACCAATACGATGAATGTAGTTTTCACGGTTGGTAGGAAGATCATAGTTGATGACAAGTGAGACTTGTTGCACATCAATACCACGAGCCAACAGATCGGTTGTAATCAGAATACGGGAAGAACCAGATCGGAATTCTCCCATAATAGTCTGACGCTCCTTTTGCTCCATCTCACCGTGCTATATTGTCAAGATTAAATCTAGAGTGAGAAACAGTATTCTGCAACAATGCATTATTCAGAGCAATAAAGCATACCAAGGCAGAGACAGTAAAGTCACGAGCACGCATATGCTCAGTGAGCCAGTCAACCTTCCTCTTAGTGTTGCAGAAAATGACGGCTTGAGTGACAGTGACAGTTTCATACAAATCACAAAGGGTTTCGAATTTCCATTCTTCTTTCTCGACAGCAATGTAGAATTGCTTGATACCTTCGAGGGTAAGCTCATCACGCTTGACAAGAATACGCTTAGGGTCAACCATGAAGCTCTTGGTTACTTCAAGAACATCAGCAGGCATGGTGGCAGACAAAAGAACCACCTGAATCTCGCTGGAGAGAAGCTGGAAAACGTTGTAGATCTGCTCCTTGAAACCACGAGACAACATCTCGTCAGCCTCGTCAAGAACAAACATCTTGATCTTATTGGCGCGAAGAGCACCACGGTTAATCATGTCAAAGACACGACCTGGAGTACCAACAACAACGTGGGGACCAGCCTGGAGCTTGTCCATGTCCTCACGGACATTAGTACCACCGATACAAGCGTGGCATTCAATCTGGAGAAAATCACCAAGAGCCAAAATAACCTTTTGGATCTGTTGGGCAAGCTCACGAGTTGGAGCAAGAACAAGAGCCTGGCACTCACGCACAGTCTCGTCAATATTTTGCAAGATTGAAATGGAAAAGGTGGCAGTTTTACCAGTACCAGACTGAGCCTGGGCAATGACGTCGTGCTTACGGAGCACGGGGAGAATAGCACGTTGCTGAATGATGGAAGGGGTTTCGAAACTAGATTATTTAAACATTAACCAATGGTAAGATATCTGATCTAAATGCTGTAATTGATCTCAATCCAATAGCTGGATATATATCAGACCAGAAGTGCAACTTACCCATAAGCAAAGATACCGCGCAGCAGCTCTTTCTTGAGGTTCATTTCGTCAAACGTCTCAGCACGCTCATCAAAGTTGGTCTATAGTTTTATTTTCAGATTCAAATCCAGTGTTAGCAGAGTATAAAACAAGACATGAAAGTGAACAGCAAGACTCAAGTGAACACAAGAAGCAATAACACTGTACCTGAATGTCATTCTCGGCGAGATCTTCTAGTCCAGCCGAAGCTTCGTGCGTTGGGCTATCAAGAAAAATAATAAACATCAATTTAGTCCATTTGAACCAAAAAAACATTGCATCATGAACCATTTTGGAAAACACTTGTATTCTTCAAGTGGACTATAGTTATAAAGAGTAGATTAAAAGTCAAATGCATTTTCAATCCGCCATCAGAAATACTGTCCAAATGCAATAGTAAAACCCTTTATGAAACCCTGATAGCACACCCGGAATGTGGTTTCATATGAGCAGTAAAAAAGTCTCGAGTGATTAGACCATGCATAGTAGGACTTGATTGTATTGTCTAAACTGGTATGAATGTATCACCCAAAAGCGAAAACCCAGCCATCATCCACTAAACCAAAATAAAAAGTGCATCAAACAGGGATTTTACTGAAGCCAGACAGTAATAAAAGCAGAGTGCGAGTGCTGACACAAGCAACAGTTCAATCCATTGACAACGGGATGTTCATATCAAACACAATCAAGAAACAAGCAAAACCATTTACTTTTCAGCAGCCATAATGTAATGGAAATTCAGTCGAGTGAAAGGAAAGAAAACAAAAACTGTTTCAATTCGAGTTTTCTTTCGAGTTTGAAAAAAACAAATTTGAATTTGAAGCTGCTTGCAATTCAGTTTTGAATTTGTTTCAAGTTTTGGAAATTGTTGATTTTGAGCTGAAATTTCATAAAATTCATTAAAAATGGTTGAATTTGGATTAATATTTTATATTAGAAATATTCTTTATTGATACTGAAACTGACTAATAATCTTATACAATACTTTACTGTCATTAAAAACACTCGAATGACTCGCGTTAATATTGAAACCAACTTTGACTAGAAAGTCTAAATTACATTATTCTGTAGATTCAATGACTTCACTGGTTCAACACCACACTGCTATTCGTATACACAATAGCGATATCAACAACATGATGACTTTACCTGTTCGACTAAACGGACTTCAACTGCCATTACATCCGCGTCAACTACTGGCTATTCTATATGTCTTGGTCAGTTTAAGTGTATTCTTAACTCTTCATATGTCCGTGATTGCTTCAATGACTATACGAACTACACTGTATGTATGGTCAGTATCATGTGCAGTATTACTATCTGTTTTGTCCATGGCACTCATGTGGTCAGATCCAGTCGACCGGTCATTATATACTGAATCGTATCATCACAACGTGGTCTTGACCGAAACACCATCATCCGAGTCCAAAATTCAAACACCTGCAGTTCCACAGCATGGCAACAGAGTGCAACAATACTACAGGCTCGGACTGGACTATAAACCGGATCCATTTCAATCTGCTAAACCTACAAATGGCATGCCAACACACGATCCATCATTGCAGTTTTGCACAGTATGTGCATGTAATGTGTGAGTCGATTGTATATATTGACTACATCAAACTGAACGCACAACTGCAATCTAAACACTGTAAGTATAGGAGATTAGACTCGCTCCATTGCAGATACTGCAACAAATGTGTCCGTCGAATCGATCACCATTGTTTCTATGTCAATAATTGCATCGGATACTATAATTATCGGTATGTGATGTGTATTGATATTGATGTTGACACTGATATTGATATTGATATTGTGATTTTAATACTGCAATGGCCAACTCGTCGCCAAAAACTATTCGATTCTAGATTGTATATACAAACTATGTTTGCTGCATTCACACATTCACTGACCATGACAATTGTTGCTGTATATGTGCTGATCGTATGCAGTATCAATGGTTCAAATACCAACAACAGTGGTAAGGTGTAAATATGATTATCGAGTTGTTGTATATCAGATTTGAATTGACAGTCGATCGTATTTAGGGTTTGGATTGGCTTCAAGCACCATACAGTGGATTACTGGTGTTGATGCAGTATTCTCATTGATAGTCACCGTGTATTTGGCATACTTGATCAGTCTACATATGTATCTATGTGAGTTGGTATGCATTATACGACAATAATGACTGCATTTGATATCGAGTCTAAACATTGCAGATTGAATCATTCGTGTAATTGATTTTTCAATCAGACATTCATGGATTGACGACTCTCGAATACTCGCATGGCCAAAAAACCGCTGTGCAGTCTGCCCGTAGCTCAACGTCAAAGAATAGTCAAACCAATGGTTTATGTTGTCAGTCAAAAACAAACTTTTCATGGGTATAGTCTATAATCGCACATTATTGTCGTGTTTATTGGACACTGTACTGACCATCTTACAGAAAGTATATCCTACTGTAGAGTCCAATGACAACGTACTACCAAAATAAAAGTATACCAATGCACACTAAAAGATCATCAACTCCGATTGAATAAATGCATGTTTAATGAGTCGAGCAGGACTAGATCTTATGGATCTGTTTGATATCTATACTTAAGCCTGACCAGTCCATGCAGACCATGAAACCCATCTGCTCCATCCAGTCACTGGAACAGATCGACTGGCGGCTTTGGGTCCGACAAAGTTGTCCATGCAAGCCTTGTATGCATTGAGTTGTTCACCACACTTTGCAATGGCTTTTCGTGCTACATCTCGATCCTGCCAGTTATAATCAATAAAACATAAGCAGATGCAATATGGATATGAACAATATGGATAGCAACTTACACCATTTGGAGCAGCCTCGGTTTCAAAACAAGCAAAAAAGGCTTCAGCTGGAGCAGCACACTTTTTCAGTTTGAGTGGAAAGTATTGCGGTAGTTGTTGTGAAAGAGTCGATTGCATAATGACTAGCAATATACTGCAGTTGTATTCACATAAATGAAGTACTTGTATTTATCTTGCAGCAATCGATTCTTGAAATAAACAATAGTTAATATTCGTTACGCTTTTCTATTAAAAACTAACTTTTTGAAACAACGTTCATCTTATAATAAAAACTATCGCTTTCTCCACTTTTGGAATAACCATGCATTGTACAATCACCAGATTCGTTCATTGCAATCCAGATATTGGATTTGGTTGTTTCCAATCAAACTGATTGTTGTATCCTGAATCTCATATTCACACTCAAGTTTACAAACCAATTATTGCAGAAACTCAACTGTTGTTTTCATGTTAATCATCTAGTGTTTTGTAGGAGAGTTACAGATTGAACAAGTCAAGGATATACTGAGACTGATGAAAGTATTCGTTTCATTTTACATGAATATTGCCATAACGCGTCAAAAGTCCCTCACTGTCCCTCATTGTCCCTCTACATTAACAATTATTCTCCAACTCCTATTCTTACCCGATACATTTCTAATTGGAACTGTGAGTGCTAGATTCTACTGAACCATCCATCCATCTGACTATGCAAGCCATCATGCATGCATTCATCCATCCATCATGCATGGATGAATGCATCTTGTTTGAATTGAGTCAGTCTATTGCAACTTGAACTCCAACTTACATTCAACTATTCGTATTATATTCTAGTCGTGCTTCCGGAAACAAACTCATCATGTCCAAGGTTCCAGCCATTCTTGCTCCCACAGAGGCCGATATGCAGATGCTTCTTGCTGCCCAGGTATGGCTTGACTTTTGAATCCATTCGGTGTTGGAGTGCTTGTGTTGTGAAATCTGGATACTCATGTGTTTTATTTCTACAATCTTATCTGCTCGGACCTTTCTGTAATGATCACTCAATCTTGAACAATTGGATCCATCAGTCCCATCTTGGCACAAAGAACTCTGAGATTAAAATGGCTCCATACGTCTTCAAGCGCCGTACTGATGGTGTCAACATCATCAACATTGGCAAAACCTGGGAGAAGCTTGTTCTTGCTGCCCGTATCATTGCTTCCATTGAAAACCCTGCTGATGTCTGTGTGATCTCTGCTCGTCCTTATGGTCAGCGTGCTGCCCTCAAGTTTGCTCAGTACACTGGTGCTCAGGCCATTGCTGGACGTTTCACTCCCGGTACCTTCACCAATTACATCACTCGCTCGTTCCGTGAGCCCCGTCTGGTTGTTGTTACTGACCCTGCTATGGATCACCAGCCTATTATTGAGGCTTCCTATGTCAACATCCCCGTCATCTCCTTCTGTGACACTGACTCTTCCCTCAAGTTTGTTGATGTTGCCATCCCCACAAACAACAAGGGCCGTCACGCAATCGGTCTTGGCTGGTATCTCCTTGCTCGTGAGGTTCTCCGTCTTCGTGGATCCATTGCGCGTACAAGCCAGTGGGATATCATGGTTGACATGTTCTTCTACCGTGACCCCGTTGAAGAGGCTGAGAAGGAAGCCGAGCTTCTTGCTCAAAAGGCCGAGGCTGATGAGTGGAAAACCTCCGAGGATCAGGCTGCTCTTGAATGGGAAGGCACTGCCGGTGCTGCTGATGTTGTTGCTGTTGCTCCCGTTGCTGAAGGTGATGGTGACTGGGGTGCAGCTGCTGACAATGAATGGTCTGGCGAGCAGCCCGCTGCCAGTGGCTGGTAATATATGCGAGTGTCCTTTGCGATCCTTGCATGTATGTTTTTAATAAACCATTTGAATTGAACCTGGACGATATAATAACAATCTAGATCTGGTTAGAATGGCTTTATTTTAATGGCTTGTACTGAGCCTGATTCATCTCATGTATCGAGTCGAGCGAGATCGCGCTCAATCGTCAATAACTCCTGTGAATACATGGCATAAGCATTGACAATCTTGTGAAACTCGTCGCCAAAACTGTCATACTGGCTCAGTTCTGCTGTGATTTGGTCAAAGCTGGCTTGAATCTGTCTATTTGCATATTCCAAGTCATGTCTAGTGTTTAAACAGCAATATAAATTAGTCATGGATTCACCGTAAAGCTATATTCAATCATGAATACAATATGATATAAACCAAGTTATCTACACCCAATGAACACCTTACTTTGCTTTTTCCATGTCTTGACCCACTCGACTATCCTTAATTGAACCCACCAAATCAAATTTCAAGCACCTAATGCAACAGCCATTGAATTCTTTAGTAGCCATTCTTCAACCCCAACCAAAATGCAAACACGTACTCGAGTTTCAATCTTAAATTCGAATGGATGGTTTCAAAATACGATGCAAACGATTCATGCAGCACAGGTTGAGTTTGGCTACAGAATGAACCGATCCACGACTGAATGCCATGTGTCACATACGCATGGTTATCGAGTACCTTTTCATATTCGTCGAGAATATCGATATAACCTTGAAGGATATCTACTCTATTGCGATTGATTTGAGCTAATGTGTGATCGAGATGTGCTGTAAAGGTTTGCAAGTCTTGTGGAAGGATAGCTATAAGCATATACCGATGCAATAAACAGTTGAACATAAAGATTCGATGCAAGTAAAATGAATAAAGATAAACGAATAGTCTACACCTGCATCTTCTGACAATCCCAATGAAAATCGAATCAAATCATGACATTTGTCAACAATTACTTGGTTGACTTTTTGCTCATACATGGCTCGGATGGCTGGAGAAACCTAGTTTGGAAATAGATTGTATCAATTGCTGAAATGGATCGAAGCGTGGATGGATAGCTCTTGATGCAACAGGTACGACATGAAATACCGCGTGTTCACTCAATATGCACCATCTATATAAAAGTCACGCAGGGTTGAACCCAACACTTACTTGTCGATCTAAACTTTGATGTACAAAATGAGTCCAGTCGTTGGCAGAAAGACCTAGACAAGGCATACTCGCCATACTGTTGTTTTCTAACTGATCAAGAATATCAATCGATGCATTCAGTTTCCAAACAGGTTCCAATGCCTGAGTACATGTCCGAATCATACAGATTCCATCAGCCACAATGTATCAATCAACATAAACACTCGAGTGATTAGAATATGAATTTGGAAACAGTCATGTAACCAGACGCAAACACATGTACTTTACATTTTTACTATCTACAGCTTCTAGTAATATGTCATTAGAAATAGAATTTAGCAGTCGAGACCTTTCTTGCTTAAAAAGTGACATGCTATGCTCTATATCCTCAGTTTTGGTATTCAAATGACTATCAATACTATCAATCAATTCCTCGAGTGTTGATAAGGGTACCGTTGGCAATGTAGAGGCAATTGTAAGTCCAGACAAGTCCAGACTTTGTTCAGTGGTCTCCATCTGCCATGGCATGCTAGCATCTAGATCACCACTATCGTCCATACCGACAAAAAGCGGGTTGTCTGCCAAAGTATTCATAAAGTATGCTACACAAGATGCAAGTAATTGGTGATTTCCAGATAAATTCAAAAATACAATCAAATGAAATCTGGATGAAAAACTGTCCGAGTTTGGATTTGCTTCTGTATTCAGTAAAATAAGCAATGGTTTGTAGTATAAAGTGTTTTAAAGAGTGCGACAACTATTAGTCATTGTATATTCCAAGAATCAAGTGTTCCATTTCATGTCAACACAGCTGAACAAGTGTCCTATTCATAAATGTTCATTCACAATCCATTCAAAAAAGACAAAATAATGCATCAAATTTTTGCAAATGCCTCTGCTTATACTAAATTCAAACCTTTTGGATCTTAAAGTCAACAAGTATGGAATTCTCAAGTCTAAATATCCAGAAACAGACAAACGTGTCAAAACCTGGACCGATTCAGTTGGACGAGTCTTCGGTGGCATTGACTACACTTTCGCTATTGTCAACCTGTTGACTACTATCTTGCTGTCCATCATAGCTATCAACAGCATTAGTCTCTTCTGTGGATTGTTCTGAGTCTTTGGGTGCAGTCTGGGAGTCTACAGCAGTGCCAGTGGCATCAACAGATGCTTCGCCAGTCGTTTCAACAGGAGCAGATCCGTCAGTAGCTGCTGCAAGAGCATTAGGATCGTATCCATAATACTGAGCATACTGTGCATAATAGTCAGCATATGCTTTGGCATCGTAACCGCCATATTGGCTGGCATCATAGGCTAGATATCAATGTAAAGGTTGCAAAAAGTACAGCAAACAATGTTAGAATGAGCATTTTCAAAATAACAGGTAAAAAGCGTGTACCTGGTTGTTGACCATCAGCAGGAGCTGCAACACCAGCCTGTTGGCCATAAGCAGCGGCATATGTAGCAGGATCGTATTGACCATATGCTGAATAGTCATAGCCCTGTTGTTGTTGAGGATCAGTGTATGTAGCAGGAGTCTGGTAAGCATAACTATACTGTTGTTGGGGCTGCTGCTGACCATACGGATCTTGTCCATCACGACCACCTCGACCACCACCGACACGCTTCTATATATTGTAAGTCCCAGAGACACAGACAAACTTGCATTAGCAATCAGTTCAAAATAAATCTCATCTAGTCGAGTCATGCTTATTTTACCGTAGACATGGCACGCTCATAGACAGCTTCCTTGGCACGTGCAACGGCATCTGGTTGGCCTAATGAATTGAATAGCAATCATTGTAGAATGTACATCAGTTAGGTTAGCAAAAGATGCACAATACTCTGCATCGCTGCGACTAGCTCACCATAAACAGCAACACGACGCTCTCCATTAGCATCAGTGTTGGGATCAACCTTTAAAGTAACACCGTACTCGCCCTGAATCGACTTGATGGTCTCGCCACCTTTTGAACCAAATAAAAATGAAACCATGTGTCAATGATTAAAACTACATAAACTCGACCACAGTCACACAATTGATCACCAATGCATTAAAGCACTGTATAGACACATGGCTGAAGCGCAGACAATAACAGTCTAAGCCGTTTCCAATAAAAGATGCAAAATGTCTTACCTCGACCAATAACAAGTCCAACCTTAAAATTGATATAAAAACAGTGTTAAGCAAGGAGGCAAAGCCAATGAAAGGGAAAATGGCTCAAACCACCATATTCACACTCACCAAAGAAATAAGAAGGAAGAAAGGAAGGAAAGAAATAGATCAATCAAGATCTAGCAAGTCCAAGACACCAAATAAAAGGCATCTTACATGAAGAATACAGTAGATCAAAGGACAAAACAAGTGTGATTTCAACAGATCCACAGGATTCTGATCATTTAAAGCAATACAAAAAATACCTTGGTTGCAGAAACCTGAAAGATACAACAAGTGAGCATGTTGAAGAGGGGTAAGTGGCATCGACCAAATTCAACAAGAAAATACAGTATCCAGCGAAACAAAAAATAGATCCACAATAAAATGAAGATAGACGAGCAACAAATAATAGTAAATCCGAGGCGAGCAAATAACAATCCAATACGAGCAAAGAAAATACAGCGAAGCGAACATTCATACAAAATATAGACCAAGAAAAGCAGGCAAAACATAATTCATCAAGATACGAAATAATAAGTTATAGAGCGGTCTTGTCATATCAACTTACCATGACAACCTCGCAGTATTGTCCGTAGTTGTTGAATCCGCCTGGAGGTGGTCCATAAGTAGTCACTTGCTATAGCAAATATCAGTATTGATTTCCATCAAATATTCAAATAAAACCATATAAATACTTACACGTTGAAATTGCTGGTGTTGAATGATTTCATTAACCATATGTTGAGCAGTAGCAACAGCATGCTCGTTTCCATAAATAGTGACAATTCGAGTGGTTGCACCCGGCTCAGTTTCAGTTTCTTTTGCAACAGTAATTCGAGCACCACTCCGTTGTTGTAGCGATTTGATGGTTTCACCGCCCTTGCCAATCACTAGACCAACTACAGTATTCAAAAGTGACCAATATATATAAAAGAATAACGTTAAGCGTGATTTTGCTTGACAGAGATTGCTGACAAAACCAATCAACCCACCATGAGCTTGAGGAACCTGAACATGAGCAGTAATGCCTCCACCATATGGTGTAGCGCCATAAGGTGCTGCAGATTGACCGTATGCACCATTACCACCCGTTCGTGGAGTGCCATTGATGATTTCTTGAACAGCCTTGCTAGCAGCCTCGATCTCTTGTAAACCACCAGTAATAATAGCCGACTTTTCAATATCACCACTGGGTCCCGCTAATTAGATGAACAAGAGCAATTAATACACAACACAGCAGGTGGGTTTGACACCAACGAGACTCGATCAGACAAATTTGAACAGCAGATCCGACTTACATGGCTCTAGCTGGATACGAACACCAAATTGACGCTCAATGCCTTTGAGAGTCTCACCGCCACGACCAATAACAATGCCCGCCTACACCAGTTGTAAATTAATGCGAGCGTATCAGTATAAATATCCTAGACACTGTATGAGCATGACTTACTTTTCCTGGAGGAACCACTACAACAATCTTTTGCTGATCAGAAGGTGGTCCATAGTGGGAAGTGGGAGGACCACCAGCATGGCCGCCAGCATGACCACCGGCATGACCGCCATAGGGCATAGGTGCACTGCCGTAATGACCTTGTTGTTGATACATTTGGGGTTGGCCATATTGCTGCTGATGTTGTTGAGGTTGGTATTGATTCTGGTGCTGTTGTTGTGGATCATTTCCAACATGCATATCTGGCTGGTATGGTTGTTGCTGGTTCTCGGAATCTTCCTGTCGGCGATAGCCAGAGGATGGAGCAGGACGAGAATCATGATCAAACTCGTCATTGGGTCGCTTGATACCATGAGATGGTCCATCTTCTACAAGATTAAACAAGTTCCAGCAATGTCCATATAAAAATGATGTTTACAGGGTTAGTCAGTATTACCAGTATCATGAACAGAGTATAGTCGGTCAGTAGATTCATAAAGTAGTCCAACTTTATTACGATAATCAACTAGATGAATCCTACAAGGTGAACAGGTCACCACTTCAAATAGCCGTCTATACTATCCAGCACAAGCAGACTGTTTTTGAAAGGAATATGGAACCATGATCATTTGTGATTGAATAGATACCTCGAGGAGCCTTTGCACCAGCAGCAAAACGAGCTGCCATAGCTTTTGCCTTTTCTAAAGCATTGCTGAAATCCTAATTATCATTATAGGATAAGTACAGACTTTCAGAAAGTACTAGAACTCCTGATACTTACACCGGTAGTGTTGTCACCACCAGGCAGCGAGTTGCTGCCATTCTGGTTATGCAAATTACTGCCGTCTGATGCCATTATGTTTTACGTTGAATGGAATTTCAACAAAAAAGAAAACTGAATCGCGTTTGACATTCAATCCGAACCGTCACTTCATTGAATGGCAATCAGTTCAATGGCTGCGTCCACCTCACCATCTGATATCGATACATGTCTGTCACCGTACATTCCATTCATGTCACTCTGTTGAAACATCATCATTGCCTTTCGCATTGTTTCTCTTGCTCGTTGTCGATCCTTGTCAATTCCTATTCCCAACCATAAACATCGCACCATCGATATCATTGCCATGCCATCGCGTTGCTCGACAGCTCTCTCATACAACTCAAATCCTCGTCGTGTATCCATCTTACATCCTTCTCCTGTCATCAGCAAATCCCCTAGAATTCGCATACTTTCTGCACATCCATCCTTGGTAACTGACTCGCTAAAATACTCGTACGCTTGCTCGGCGTTTGCTTTCAAATCGGACCGAGTGTCCCCATTTCGTACCAAATGAGCAATCTGAACTAACCGTGGCTGTTCCTGCGTTTCACGAGCAGATGCTGCAAAGTACTCTATAGCCTTTATGGCATCTACAGGTGATCGTTTAGTGCCAAAGTAGAGGAGCATGGCTGCACGCAAAAGTGATATTTTATCCCCAGATTCGATTGCTGAAAAGTACCACTCAAGTGGTGTTTTGGAATCTTCCATTTCTGATGGTGAATGACATACTATTGACGAGGTGGGTTGACCCAGTTGCAACAAGCCCAATGCCGCATCTCCAAGAGCACGTCTACATAATGGATCACCTTGATCTGCTGTCATGTGCACATATTCAAGCAGCCTGTTTTCAGTATCTTTATACTTTTTGTTTTGATGTGAATCACTTTTTGTTGATATGTGTTCAGAAAACAGTGTGGATTTGTCATCATTGGATTGGACAGTCCGGTTGGTGGATTTCACAAGACTCTTGTCTGATTGCAATGAATTGCTAGAATCAGCAATATACTGATGAGCCAACACTGTCATGGCCATTTTGTTTCCCGTTTCCGCAGCACGATGCCACCACTTGAAAGCAGATTCGCTGTCATTGACGGATGACATTGCAATAGCCAACTGTTGTATACTCGCGTCATCATTGAACTTTTCTGCTGCCTGAGCCCAATAAGACATGGCGGCATCATGACATATAGAAATAATACGACAATTATGGTTGGTAATGTGTGTTGGGTTCAACAAAACAAACTCGGGTTCATCATAATCATATCCCAGAATGGCAGCTAGATCTGATGCAGAATCAATCGTGTCTAACCCATATCCACAAAACAATGCAGTCAGCCATTAGTATGCTATAGAATCTCAAGTTATTGCATTTGAAATCATTATCATGATAGCATATCACTCATTCGTCTCACCATGTATTGGAATTGATGAATGTGTGGATATATCCCATAACCAGTTTGCAAGCATTCGACAAGATTCTGCCTGTGGTGTTTGTTTAATAGCCTTACATGCATAGTCGATTGCACAGAGTGGATCACTAGGCCATGCATTCATGGCTAACCACAACTGACTGGGAGAATGATGATGTATAGTGGCCAGCCGCGTGAGACAGTTTTTGGCTTCTTGAATATCATCGACTGTTGTGGATTCAGCAAGAGAGAGACAATGGCGACACTGAGAATAAAGCGTATCTACATGATCCATAGACAGATTCAGTCTACAGTTCAAATTCATGGCTATAGTATAGGCTACAAAAAACTGCACAATGAGACACTTTATTTCAAGATTCAATCTTGTCAACAATCCAAACGCATGCAGTCGATCCAGCCATTCCATTTGAACTGTTTGACATCAAGACTATCGAGTTTCTTGCTGATTCCTGGATGGTTTACACACTAACAGATAAGTGGTACCAAAATGATACCGCTTCACCTGTTCAATCTCCAAGCCAGCATCCTTTACAAACCCAAGAATGTCTCGATTCCACCAGCAACCCCAATCCCGAGCATGATCTCCAGAAAACTTGTCCAGTGCCGTATTGAGCCAATCCCACGATCCTGTGCGTCCATGTTCCAACAGCAGAATCCGGCCAGTCTTTTTACGACACACTCGTGCCATTTCCTTTAATGCTGCAACTGGATCTGTATGCGAGCATAACCCAAATGTGTCCACCACTGTATCATACTGTGCAACAGGTTGTTCTTGCTGCATCATGGTTTGTGTTGTGTCTAGAATATGTTGAGAGTTCATGACTATGAATTTGGGTGGAGTGCGATGGTAACGATGTCGGTGATTACTGGTTTGGAATTTGGTATAAGCTTGTTTGAGCATCTCTGGTGAACTGTCTGTAAGTGTCAAGGATGTAATATTAGATGTATTGTAGTATTCCAAGTTGCGTCCTGTTCCTGCAGACACTTCCAAGACATCTCCCTGTTTATACAATCGAAATGAGTGTAAGCTGATCGAGTCCAATTTTATTCCAAATGGCTTCAAATATCAATTCAAACTGCATCGTTGTCATTCTTACCACTGCATGCTCAAGAAGCTGATTGCGTCGCCTACCAATACCCAAAAGATATTCATCCCAATCAATCTTGGAATCGTAATCTGGTGCAAGTGCACTGTATACATTTTGATACGGAGACTGATTCTTTGGTTCATGGCAATTGGGTGCTGGCTCTGGTGCCTGATATATTTTATACAGTTGATAGGTACTATAGGCAGACAAGCCATACATGCCTATACCTGACACTGTCAATGCAAAATTCCTAGTCAGCCTAGACATTGGTTGCTCAAAATTGTCCTGACGGATCAATTTGTATTATTCGTAAAATGAAAACTAAATCAATGCATCAAAATACATAAACAGCCAGTCTGGAATGATTAGACAGTATTGTCCTTTAAACTTGAAAAGTCATTAGTCTTTTGATTGTTGGTATGGAACAACATTTCATTTTCAATACGTTCAATTGTTGGATTTTTAAAGAGTGTATCAAACACTTAGCACAAGAGTTTGTATGGCGGATGTATTGACTCGAGTCAATTTGTAATAAGCGCAACGAGCATTTAACCATTTTTATTCCAAGCAATCCAACAAGTAGTCCATTTTACGTGAATACAGTTGTAATTGCGTATTCCCAACATCAATTCTATTACATCATGTCATTGTCCTTTATGGATCAATGGAGACTCATTGAAGCCAATCCAGTTTTGTCTGAGCAGCAACGACAGGATTCGTTTTTTCAACTAGCTTCAAGCATAGTGCATTCAACCGACTTGACTACAAGTGACGATGTTCACAACTATACCGATTCGAGTATCCGACAGCAATCCCACCTTCTATCCACTGCAGCTCTTGCTCCTCGTGCACACAAAAAGCTTCGTCTTCGAGGCCAGTCTCGCTCCAATTGGGAGCTTGACAGTCATACTGCCGTAAACTGTCGCTGTGATCCTACTCAACACCATTCCTGTCATGCACATCCTGCTAATGCTCATATGGCTACTAAAGCAATAATAGTGCTTGGATTTCCCGTATGTATTGGCTTGAATTTTAAACTGGCATTGTAAAACAGGCGTCGAGTCTATTCTAACCCTATTGCTCACTTGTGTGTTGTACACCTTTAAACTCTTTTGTTTCTATCTATAATCATGTCTTAGCATTTTCCTACCGATATACTTTTTCAAATATTTGGCTTGTTGGATGCTCATAGCTTATTACTCGTATCAAGTATATGCAAGGAATGGCATTCTATTGTTTGTGCATTTGATATGACCTACTGGCGGTCGCTATGCAAACGTACATGGGGTATCATAACAAATTCACTTATGGCCTCATCTTGGAAAGAACTCTACATGATGCATGATAATATACATAAATGTGGTGATGGTTTAAATTCAAATCGCTATTTGTTTGCGTCCTTCAAAAACAAGTTTCAAATCCTACCAGATACTCCGAATCCTGAAACTGCTTCTAGTAAAAATCCTAAAATCACCCAATCGCAAAAACACACACCAAGCCAAAGGTCAAATCTATTTGCGTGGCCTACTAACCCACAACTCACCTATACTGTCGCAATCAGCGGAGATGTCATTTGCTGGGTCAATGCCATGGCATACTCGACAGATCTAAATGTTTCAATTCTTGGTGCACATCACACTACCATTGAAAACAGTGCATCTTTTTCCACACCACAATCGCATACTCTCGCGTCAACCCTTCCTGGTGCGTATCCTTCATCCGCCTCCACTTCATTGGTTGGTGCTGTTGATATTGTTCCGCCTGCTGCTGAGCCATTGACGTTTGGACTACCTTCTACACCATTTGTTAAACCTCAGCACGTGCTTCGTGGACATACTCGACCAGTGAGTCTGGTTTTGGCCAATCACGATGGAAATTTTGTATCGTTTGATGATTCTTCGGCTATTTTTGTATGGCGTATTTCTGATTTCACCGAACATTCTCGCATTAACCCCATTGAGCAACTTGGTGTGATTCACTCCATGAACGTCCACAAACGGCATATTGTTGGTGGCGGGCATTCAGGAAAAGTAGTTGTATGGAACATGGACACTACAGATGTCATAGCAATCTTTTCTGTCCCAGATCAATACATTGGCACCATATCTCCCACAGAACTACTCAATGTCAGTATATGGGATGACTACGTGGTGTGCGGATTGTATGATGGTACATTTTATGTTCATTCGATCAAATCTAAAAAGCTCGTGTACACGCTATCCAATACGAATGTTCCTAGAACGCTGCAAAATGGATTGAATTCTGTTGTTCAAGATCTTGCTGCAACGGCTGAACCAATAGCTGCAGAGACTATTGTCCCCGCACCCGTATCCTCTATACAAACAAGTGAGCCTCATTTTTCCACGTATACTGGCACTGGTGCACCCAATGGCATTGAAACAGTAGCAGATGCGCTAGGCGAAGCGGGTACCATTCCTGTCGAATCTCACGTAGGATCAGGCACTACTCTAACCCTGTTGCATGATGCTACTGCAGCACTCGTGACGGAACCGATTGCTGCACCCATACAAGTAATGCAACCAGTCCATGCGGTTACACACATCCCACCAGCACCAGTTCTTATTCCCCCACCACTGATATTACCTCAGCGTACTTCGCATGTTCCCATGACTCTAGCCATGAATGGTCACATTTTGATCACCAATGGTGCACATCACAACGAAATTGCAGTATGGGATATGACTACAGGCAAACCGCTTTACACACTATCAGAATCTATTGCTCTTGCTAGAGATGGCTATTCCATCCCCGATTACAGAGAAATTCGATTTGCAGAGCTATCCCACTGCGGAAGTTGTATGTTTTCCTCAGTAGCCTTTGAAGGGAATCTGGCAATGCTAGTATGGGATTTCCGACTAAAAAAAACATGCAAGCGAGTATTTTCCAAATTGGTATTGGATGAACACGCTCAGATTGAAGTTTGGATATGTGAAGAAAGTTGCTGAAATATGATGTCTGCAGATTCTCCCGACTTTTTTCGTTCTTGTCGACGTGTTCTCCTATTGTATATAACTGTATTTTGGTGATAGTCTAGTGCAGAATGTGTCTTGGTTGACATTCTATTGCCAATGTTTAAAAATAAAAGCAGGTTAAATCATAAAGGTTCATTCACAAAAAAAAGCAATAGGAAAATCGATTTAGAAATCTTCATCAACAGTGAATGCATGGTCTTCTTGCATGTTGGGTTTTGCAGACACAACAGTTTGAGTTGTATGTGTATCTGCGCTGCCTTTTTTGGCTTCACGCACATGTAAAACCGAGATCCATGGTATGGGATCTTGCACATGATACATGGCAGGGTATCCCATGGTGGTTAGACACATGTCAGTCAAAAACTCTATTCTACCCTTGAGTGCTTCCTTTGGCACTATTTTTCCACAAAGCAAGATATTTCCAGTCGAAAGATTGAACACATCGTCAATGAGCGTGTGCTCGGCTGCAACAGCTGCACGAGCCATAAGATGAACCAATTGAGTGTCTGCACGACGAACAAGGTTAGATTGAATAAGAGCAAGGAAAGAAAGATATTGTAATTGATCGTGATGGATCTTGTGCATAGCGTGAACAACACCGTGCAATAGATGAGACTCGGAACTGGTGACGGGAAGAGTCGATGTCTCAGGACCAGCAATAAAAGCAATAATATCACGAAGTGAAACCTGATGAATGGCTTGGAAAATGGCAAGACTGGTTACTCGTAGAGCAAAGGGCTCTTCAGAGCGAGTCATGTGAGTACGAGCCCACTCGGTCCACATTGTACGACTTGGAACTAAAGTATGATAAATTAGCCAAATAAGAGTTTTCCAAAGTGGTTAGAAACAGACATATATCAAGTATAGTTACAAGACACTACATAGCCATGTAAAATCTTATCGCATACGTTGTTGAATCACATCCAAAAGATCATCACGCTGTTTTTCAGATTCAGAAAACATGTCAAGAATAACCATGGAAAGTTCCGAGTGGATGTTCTTTTGCATGAGTTGGAATCCAAAAAAGCAGCGAGCTTCAGGGATTTGGATTTCATCCGAGTAGCGAGAAAGGATGGCCTCGTTATTTAGCCCACATCCCATACAGAGAATGCTGGTGATCTGTAGCATTAAAGACTGCTCCTTGCGAGACAGCTGTTCAAAGCCTAGCTCCACAAAAAAAGTACAAATAGGTAAAAATATTAGCAAGTAGTTCAAGAGTAGCCTATGTAGATACACGTCTGAAAACACAGTAGAACTAGAAGGATTGCAAGTGGACTGAGATAATCATAGGTCATCAAGAAATAAGTCAACAGCATTAAATTAAAGGATATGCAAGGCATAATGCATCACACTTTAGCAAATAATAGTAGCAATATGAGTAAACAGTTTTTTACCATTCAAATCATCGGACATTTCCACTTCTTCAGCGCTCCAAAAGTTGGCCTCCAGATTCTTATAAGCCTGCCAGATCTATTGTTACAATGTAAAATGAGTTGATTGGAAATAACATTGCAGTCACATTCACGTAAATGGAGTATTCAAGACAAAATACACAATATATAGTCAGTCTCATCAAGCAATTGATGCCAATTTATTGGACAAGCGTTCTTTCAACTTTTGAAATTGAACATTACAGTATTTCGTTTGTGAAATGTGCAATGTTTGTTTCTTGAAGTAGATTGCAAACATATTTGAGTTTGGGATACAACAGATGAGTTTAGAGTTGGATTGACAGCGTCGTAGTAGTCAAACTATCTAAATTTGAATGAATCTGGTGATCGTATAATTATACCAAAAAAGGAAAGTGACAATCAACCCAAAACTACAGTTGTATCATATGATGGAGGTTGTCTTGAAAAGGCAGTCAATTTGTAGTAGGAAAGCACAACAAATATTTAGCCATTGCTCATTCCGAAGCGGAATCGAACAATTATTGCAAGACATACAGAAATATGCATTTTGCATGAATATGGCAGTAAAATGCAGTTTGAAGAAAAATAAGTTGACCCGATAAGCTCAATATACCTCATTGAACTGGATAGGAAACAATACAAAGCGCCTAGGATTAGGTTTAAGCAAGGGCTCATCAGTAGTGTCTGAAAGTGTTAATGAGCGAAGACTCAGTTCAGTCATGTCGTTCTTGGCAATATGGGATTTGGCATTAGACGGTTCAGTTGAAGTATTAGGATTATTTTCAAAATTAGTGGAATCAGAAAGAGAATGCTGGGCACTGATCATGATCACGAATAGAAACTAAATAGTATTTAGCAATGGGAGTAATTAATAGTCAGATTCAAAGTTTGAAACCATCGAGTCTAGACACGTGACAAGACTTTCACTTGACTAAACCAGATTGCTCTTGACATGTTCGGACAATAATGATTTAGTTTGAGTTGATGTACAAAATAAATTGATTTGAATTGTTGAAACAATAAAACTAGCTTGTTAATATTTCACGTGAATCCTAACAAGAGTTTATAAGCAGATAATCAATAGTTTGTCATGAAACTACATGGTATGAAAACAAAAGCTATATTCACAATATGTGTAGTCTTTATTTTCTTGGATTAGAGTGAAACCATATGTGTAATACAACAGAATGTAGTTTGATGGTCATGATGGACGCTGTCTATTGAAAAAGCAATGTGTAATAGAAAGGCGCAAGTATTTGTTTATTCTGAAGCGAAATCGAAGCAGTGACTGCAATATAAATACAAAGATGCTCTATTTTATATGAACACGACTGTATCAATCCAAATAAAGCATGCCCGTCATCAGCTCATACTACGAGATCCTTGGAGTTTCTCAAACCGCTACGGATGAAGAGATTCGTCAAGCTTACATTAAACAGTCGGTAGGATGATTCAGATAACCCAATACACTTGATATGTGACCATTGACTGTTCATGTCTTTGACTCGATTTCAATGTACATGAATGTACAAGCTTACTAATCCATTCATTGCTATGAGTTGCCTCATATTTAGCTCAATTTCCATCCTGATAGAAACTCTAGTCCAGATGCAGCTGCTAGATTCCAGGATATAGCAAATGCTTACTTTGCTTTGAGGTACGATACTCTTGACCAATCTCATGTGCGGATTCCTTGTATTTCATATCTAGTTAGGCCAACACAGTTTTTAGTGATAAACAGCGACGACAAAAGTACGACGAATCCCTTTTAACTACCAATGGCATATTCTCAAACATTACAGTAGACCCATTTGCCACATTCGGTGGTGTGTTTAACGATCTACTTGTTCCTGAAGTCCCCAATCCAAAGTATTTTTGGCAGCCTATAGGAACAGTGGCAGGTGCCTTGCTTGGATTTATTGTTTTAAACGTTCCTGGCGCTGTGGTTGGATCGTACTGCGGTGATCGATTAGGAAAGATTCGAGATGCAAAAGGCATGTCAGTATACGAGGCATTTACCAAACTGTCGGTGGATAAGAGACGAGATATTCTTATGCAGTTGGCTGTCAAAATGTTTGGTTCTGCCGTTGGCTTGTAAATAATATTTGAACTTCAGCTTATATTACAGCGTATTGACGTAATGAGCACTTGCATTCATCTTGCAGTGATCGACTCTTTGAAATAAACAATGGTCGTGTATCTGATTACGAGAAATGTTCAGTCAGCATCTGAATCCAATGGATCGACATTCCTCCGTCAAACCTGAGTGCTTGATAGTCAACTTTCAATCAAAATCAAGTCGAGTGACATTGACAAGTTTCTCCGCTCATTGGAACTTGACTTTCAACAACGCATATCAAGCATTCATCAACATTTGATAGTATCTATGCCATTTGTTCAGTCAGTCCATGCATGTGTATGTCTTGGCCATTTTAAAAACATTGATGTTTATCAAAGAGGATTGTATAAAATCCAACTTCGACTTTACAAGCGCAGCAGTCCTTGTAATCAGTCCAGCTTAAAAGACTCTGCTGAAAAGCGTATTGATGCTCTGCCCATCCGCACTATCAAATTAGAAGAGTTTTTACAGCACCCTGTTCTAGGTATAGCATCACTTTTTGGAGTATCTAGTAGCATTGAGTATATCAGTTGATGGATGGCAGCCGCATTCACGTAAAATGGAACCTTTATATCGAAATGACCATCTCTTGCTTTGAAATATACAATGATTGAATATTCGTTGCACTCTCCTATTAGAAATCGACCTTTTGAAATACAACGTTCATCATACGATATAATCAAACTATCACTTTCTGCTTTTGGTATTACCATACACTGTACGATCACCAGACTGATTCATTACAATCCAGATATTGGGTTTGACCTTTCTAATGCCCAATCCAACTCATTGTTGTATTTGAAATCCCACATTCGCGTTCAAGTTCAAGAGAACAAGATTGCAGGAATGCAACTGCTGTTTCCTTGCCAATCACCCAATGTTTTAATGTTCAATTTTAAAAGTTGAAGACTGAACAAGTCAAAAATTTACCAAAACTGTGATGTGATTGAACATTCGTCTAGTGTTGCATTTTACATGAAATAGGGCTTTAAAAATCAAATGAGTCTCGAGTGGTTTGCAATGCTTCCAAAGTGAATTGATCCTTCAATGAAACCAGACTGATTTTTGGAGTTGACTAATCTGACACTCATCATTATGCTTCTGATATTCAACTCATGTAATCTATTATTAGAACATAGCTGGGATCCACGTTATCACATATTTCCACCGCACACTCTTGAATTAACCTCTTGTCCGCTCAATAATCACAAAAAATGCACATGGCGATGTAGTCCACATCAAACTTTTCAAATACAACCATCGACTCAGTCCGTCGTAAACCCATTACAATCTGCTACCAAACACCAATCCATGACTTCTGGATCTCATTCAGTGTTTGCATCCAACACGTTTAATTTGACTACCCAAGGAGAAACCATTCCATTGCTGTGTGGAACCATATTTGAACTTCATGATATGTATTATGACACGCAGGCGTTTGAAGAGGATACATGTGCCTATTTGGAAGTTCAGCTGTATTTTCTTTCAGATGGAGAGTAAGTTGATTTACTTTTTGATATTAACTTGATTTTAAAACATTCAGCTACTATCATACCCTCAATAGAGTTGGATTGATTTTAATCTATTTTTAAACTGTCGCACACGTTAGATCGAATGATCCAGATATGCTTCAACTGCAGCAAACTCGTACCATTCGTCTCAATGACATAATGTCTATACGGGCAAATTCATTGCACCATCATATTGTCACTTTTGATGGAACTTTTTTCTCCAATTGTGATATTGTTATTGCAACATCACCTATGGGATTTGATATACAAACAGAGGATCTATTGACTGGCTTGACTTCAAAATCAGCTGCGAGAGCCTCACTAACTGGAACATTATTAACTTCCATTGCAGGAGCATTGGGTTCATCGTGGCCTCTCAATGCTCAAACATCTGATTTTGTAACTACATCGCGAAGATCCTTATCCAACACCAATATCAAAGCTTCTAGCACATCAACACCTTTACAGCAAATTTCGCAATGCTTCTTGTCTAACCCATCAAAAAGTACTTGCTTGTCCCAATTCCTTACTGTTGCTTTGGGATGCATTTGGACACTGTTTGATCTGTATATTTACAGTAGCGAGTTGATGCAGGGAATTCAAAAGAATATTGAATATGCTGCACCAGTGAAACTAATACATGATATAATTCGTACATCATTGCCTCGTATGGATGAGGATCGTATGCCTAGCACGTACCAAATAGTGGATGAGGTATTTCCTGTTTTTAGCCGTTTGAAACAAATCACTTTGATGTCTGGAATTGGAACACTTGTTCGAAAATGGATCACTATTGAGGTATGACTGGATTTCACACCGTTTTATTGTGATACGTGTATCAAATGCGCTGTTTAATCACTATTATGGATGTGTATACATGATCATGTAGCGAAAAAATCAAACCGAAGCTGAAATATCATGCCACCTTTTTAACCTGATAAACAACCTTAAACCTCTAGTATGTACACATTCTCGTACTTGTATTACTATTTATGGCACGCTTACTTGTATTCTGCATAAACTCATAGATTCAAGAAGCATGGAAAAGTTATATAGATTTAAGTGTAGTGTGTTTATTCAAAGGACTATTGGGACTAAGGACAATATATACACTTGGTCGGCTTGAAAGAATGCACGAGAAGATTAATAATGATCAGCTAGAATCATCTTTGGAGTTTTTAGCAAATTCAAGGTATATATTAAAATGGCAATGATTTTTGAATTATGTTTTCTTTGTTTGATCATGTAATTTAAACGAGTTAAATATGGATAGAAAAAAATCAATTTTTTTGGAAGATTATCCTACAGATAGGCATCCATTACTGACTGATCTTCAAAAAAAAAATTCACATTCAATGCCAGAAATATCTGCAACGCCACAATCACTCGACAGTACATCTAATCAATCCATTAGCAAACTAAATTCTCAAATTCACTCCAATGTGTCATTATGTGGTGATTCGTTGTCGCATCTTCGATTGCAGCGCGCTTTCAGTAGCTTATATACTGGAACAGGTTTTGATGAGCTTCTAACTAGTGACCTGGAGTATTTGTCTATTCAAGATTTTGTTGACATGCTTGGCACCTTAAACTCTTCTTCGGAATATCTGACCAAACTGAGTTACTATTTAAACCAGTTTTATTGTAATGCGCAACCTTCTGATTCATTTTCAAATCCATTATTGAATACACTGAGTGGAAATCAGAGCCAATTAGACAAAGTTTCTAAAGATACAAGTAAATGTTATCTTATTGTATTTGTACATGGATTATTAGGTATACTATGCTTCAAGGTTTTGTATTAGGTTTCTGATCATTGCTAATTAATCCAAATATCATGTATTGCAGGATCTTCATTTGATTTCCATCAGTATCGTAATCATTTTAAAAGCATGTTGTTTCAGCTGGGTATTCCACTATCATCCTGCAAATTTCTTAATTCAAGTTCCTACGAAGACGATACGTTTGAAGATATAGACTCTATGGCTGATCTTTTGGTGGTAGAAATTGTTGCATTTATTGAAAGCATCCAAGAACAAACGCTACAGAGTATTTCGTTTGTGTGTCATAGTCTTGGTGGGATCATTGCTCGATGTGCGTTTCGAAAACCAGCATTAAAAAAGTATTTTGGGTTATTCAACACCTTTGTTACACTAGGATCTCCACATTTTTCACTCGCGTTGCATCAAAACATGTTTATTACTTCAGGTAAACGGTACTTGTTTGTAATCGAAAAGCGTTTTGAATAGTGGTGTGATTTGAAATGTGAATGCTGAACGTGTATCTGTATTTTTATACTCAATATACGCGACGCTTTGAATACAGCGATGGGAGTGTATCAGGCTATATCAAGATCGAAATGCATTGACCAGCTTAATTTGCGTGAACACTCGGATCCAAGACAAACACTATTGTATCAACTGGCTTCGGATTCATCGATTCAAAACTTTAAGCACATCTTTTTGTATGGATCACGCCAGGATAAATATGTTCCGTATGAAGGCACGTTGGGATTGAGGCTATCTACAAGTGAAAAGCCATCCGTACTCCAGTCTGGGTTAAACTCGTCAAGCAACTCAACCTATTCAACAAAGTCGACCCATGCCGCCAATTCATATAATGAGCACATCAAGACTATTCTTGATGAAATATCGCAGCTGTTTCACTCGTCATTAGCACAAGTTGCTAACGTGCATAGATACGAAGTACATTTCAATCACCTTGAAGATGCAGAGAATATTGGCACTCTATTTAGTTCTGATATGCTGGGTAGAAAGGCGCATTTGTCCATGATTGACGATCCAGGAATGGTTGATATGGTTGTATTGTGTTTTTTGCTTAGATTTCCTGCCAGTGATGTCCTGATAACGCACGATAATAAAATAAACACGAATGGAATGCTTGATTCCCACTGAACAATTGAAAAACTCGTTACACATGAATTTATTTCAATGACTGTTGTCAATCATCGAACTTGTGTGAATCGTTGGACTGCAATTCGTTCAACATGAATTATAATTAACTTCAAAATTGATTTTTGCACTTTACCAAGATTTACCATTGCTGATGTTGGACTTTTCAAAAAAACGCATTCAATTCAAAGATGCGTACAAACGACCACAATGGGCAGTGGAAGCTACCTCAAAGACTGACCATGCAATACATCATTCTGAAGGATGTTCTGTCATTCCTTTTTTTAATGAGAAGCGAACTACAAATAGGGCATTGGGAATTTTGTACTCTCAACGTATACTCAATGAGTCCCTTGTTACTGGCTCGGCTCATCGAGTCAGAAAACTAGAGCGGTTCCGTATGAAGAATGTGGCTTTGTTCAACAGCAAATTGTCTCACTCTATTCATTATTTTAAAAGAAAAGTACTGCTTGAATCTGCACAACGGGTTCCTTTCATCAAGTTTATACAGCCGTGGATAATCGAGCCTTCAGATGGAGGTCCAAGTGTTCCATCTGTATCCAACCTTATGTACACGCCAGATGAGGAAGATAATGAAGTTACTCGGGCTATTCAGATACAGAAGCAACCTTTGGAACCGCAGATATGTGAGGTGTCTTCAATCATGTTTGGCAGTAGTATTGCTCCAAAAAGAAAGGAACTCGACTATACATTAAGTCTACCAAACAATGCTTCTTGGGACGAGTATTATAAGCATGAAATGCAAGCAAAATGGTGTCGAGACCATTATAAAGTACTGGATGTCACTGTAGATCAAAACGCTAGCCGGTATTTTCAAGACACGTTTGTAAAGCCAACAGAAACGTTTGATATTGAAAGTATAAGACAATCGCTAAAATCTGGATGTATGACTCCAGAAGCTGAATTGGGTAAGTTTAAAATCAAGATATGCTTATTGGAATGATAATTGATTCATATCTGACCGATAATTGAAATTTTATAAACAGCTACCACTCGCTTTCAACTTCCATCAAATGTATGTCTGATGCTTTTATTATTGGATATTTTGAGTCGTTTCATTGTCTAATGGTTTGTTTTACTAGGAATTTTTGGATGCAATCATTTTTGCAACATCCGAATTTTGTTCTAGACCAAAACATCAATCCATGGTTGGTGCATTTAGCCCACAAGGACTAATCACTTTTGGTGTTCTAATGCAAGAGTATTTGCGTGATCAGATATCATCTGAAAAAGGTACTTGCCAACTTTTGCCTGTTGTTTTAAAAACATGAATTCATATGACTACTGTTTTTAGGTCGATTCTTGTCAGATGAACAAGTTGCTATTGCACCTCGATTGCAAGATCTTATAAGTAAGAAGATGGACTGGTTTATTTAATCATTTAAATGGTGAATCATTCAACTAATCATTCTATATATGTGTTGTGTAGATTCACCACAGCGTTGTAAAGTATATAACATGTATCTTTACAGATATATAAAGATCCAAAAGCAACTTGAAATTGATAGTTTCCGGTCGCCTGATGATAAATTCTCTCGATCAAGTGTATGATTTTCTTTGGTTATTTTGTAGTTAGTTTTCAGGAGCTCGAGTAGTGTATTTTGGTCAACCATTGAAATGAAGTTGGATTGCCGAACCTGTATTTGTTTACAACTGCATTGTTAGATACTGAACATCTGAATTTTGACTCGAGTATACATACAACATGAAACCCCATTCAAATCTTATACTTGATACTATACACTGCGTGCCAACAAGTTGATACACAAGATTTGAATAAATGCAACGCGAAAGTTGAATTAACTTTTATTCTCCAAACTACTCGAGCAAATGGCCTCTCCCAATACATCTAAAATTCCTAATGATAAAGGAGTATCTTCTTTTCCACATAGCCCATCACGCAACAGTACACGAAATACCTCACAGCATGCAGTAAAATCTGTCACTAGCTTGCTCGAACCGCACAGACATCCAAGTCACGGCCTCGAAGTGGTGGTCGAAGGAGCGACCCATGTGGTCCACCGTGAAAATGAAACTTTTGTAACCCAGCGGGGAGGAAAAATGTATAGATAGCTAAATAAACTCAATATGAATGCACATGAATAGATATAGACCAACTCACTGTAGATAAACTATTTTTGGTATCAACAGCATCCAAGGAGTCATGACTGGACACAAGAATGAGGTGAATTGAATTCGGTGTGAAAAAGAAGATCCAAGTTTTAAAATCAATCCAATGGTCAGGTTAACTACTAATCATATAAACACCAATGATGTTGTTTATAATCGAGTTTAGGCGTCTACTATGCTTGAAAACCGTCAGACATTGCAATCCACTCTGCTTCTCCAGAAAAAGCGGGAGATGCATGCCATTCAAACCCTCCTTGAAAAAAAACGAGTTGAATTTTCCAAACGCATGGAAGAGTGTCGAGAAAAGCAAGAGGAATTGAAAGCCAAGGTAACGAATATGCTTTACTCAACTCGACTGTATTCCCAGCGATTCGATTCTGTCTGACTCGTGTAAGAATAGCAAAAACAAATCAGAGATCGAGTGACGAAATTTGAAAAGTTTCTCAAAGAAAACGATGCAAAACGACAACGAGCAAATGTGAAATCCATCAATGAAAAAAAGCTGCGTGAATCCAAGGCAAGATTTAGATACTCGAATGACTTGCTAGTTTTCCAATTCACCAAGCTTGATGACATGTAGATTTAAAATGCAAATTAAGTTTATTTTTTGAACAAGTATAGGAAGTTGAGTTGGGATTGCTTCAGCGCCAATTGCAAGACGAGCAATCCAAAGGAGCTCAAATACTAAAGTTGATTAGTTGAGTAGTTCAGTTTTTGTATACACGTTTAAATCACCGCTTAACTGTTATCATTGCATTCAACATAGATCGTCACAAAACATATGAAAGATACCTCCAATCCATAGTGGACTCTTTACCACCTGATTATCTTGATGTGAACGAGCCCCATATCAACGATATCATCATGCGACATAAAACGCTTGTAGAAACCAACGATGACCTGAAAAGTGTCGTTCAATGCAATCAGGATGAGGTTGAAAAACTTCAAGCAAAGCTTGCTGGTTTAATTAAAGTAAGCCATACTGGATCCAAATTTCTTGAAAATTTGGCAGAATACCGAGAAATAACACTGAATTTGACAAGGACAAGAATGACTTGATCCTTGTCTACAACTCAAAATTAGGTACACAGCAAAAGTACCTTGATAAAATCAAGCAGAATAGTGCATATCTTGAACAGCGTATTGAAGAGCGGGACAACTCGAGCAAAGAGAGAATGCGAATTATTAGTGAAACCAAGCTTGCTATTGATGATTTGTATGATCGAATTGCTGTACGATCTCGAGTGGTCAACGTGGTTCAGAGCGACACGGTCGGCGGGGAAGGCAACGATGTTAATGTGCAGGGACCGAATACGGTGCCGGTGACTACTGGAGTCGCTGCAATCATGTCCATGAGCGCATCTACAGAGCAAAAAACACTGACAGAAAAACTACACGCATTGCAGTATAGAGTGCTTGATATGCAAGGTAATCACCCATATATTACCATCCAATTCCTTTTTTACTGACATCCTAAACTATTTTTTGAACACCAAAACTATCAGATATCACACAGGTTGCTGAAGCAGATAGAAAACGACAGGCTGTATAGTAATCCAAACCACATCATAGTAATAGTAGCACGAATAAAAAATGATTAATACTCATTCACCAATTTAAACCCATCCACTTGGTAATGATATATTTGAAGCTATCAAGCATTTACTAAAACAAAAAGAAAGGCTAGAAAATGGATTGTTGCGCTTGTGAATGAAGGTATTCCAATCCATCGAGCACCGAAGAAACTTTGGATAGATATGATTTAGCAGAGCTGCATTTTGCACCAACAGTGCACGTAATAATGTGTCGATAACGTTTCATATGAGAATTCATTGTGGATTCGGTCGGCACACTGGATGACTGAAATATATCCGTCTGATAAGGACTGTTGCATAGTTGGTCAGCTACCTCGGATCCAGGTAGTAAGATAGGCTCAGTAGAGGGTGAAAAGCTATTGTCGTCACCTTGAACAAATAAATCCCCGCTCGTATTCAAACTCATGGGCACTTGACTGGTGTTACGTCGCGAGTGTCGCTGATCGTATGCTTCTACCAGGGGAGAGTTGCTTCCTGCACCCTCTAGCCGACGACTACGATTTTCGCGAACCGCCAATCGACCCAAATATTCAAACATGCATTCATCAGATCGATCATTTCCAATACAAAGTATAAAGTCGATTCGTTCAAAGCGCGATGGCGTTGCACTTCCAAATGACTGCATGGGTTGCAGCTGCGACGAATGAAAAGACGCAGAGTGGCTGGAATGCGAATCTATGCTTGCAATGGAAATAGTATCAGTGCCATGAAAGGATGAATTTGTTGTGCTAATGGTTGCTCGATTGCTATGATTATACTCTGTGTCAGCTGGATAATCAAAATTGCTTCTACCAAGCAAAGAAGGACTTGGCTCAAAAGGCTCAAGATTTCCTGAAAATAAATAAGAAGTGTCAGCAATATGATCAGACAACGATAGTTGAGAGTTGAGGCCAGACGGAAGAGATCGAGACTGCATATTGGTAGGAGCATGCAGTGGCGAAGAAGGTTGCTGAGGATGTAGTGAAAAAGAGTGCTGGCGTCGCTGTGATCGAGCTTGATGATGCTCCAAAATGCGCTGTACCATTGTAGCTTTACTAACATTTCGAGGCATAACCTCGACACATTTTTGCTTTGCTAAAATATGCACGGGGTACGTTGCTGTGACAGTATTTTGCAAATGATTCTGACACTCTGCAGCTTGCCAAGAAGCAAAGCCTTTATCGGCAAGCCCATAATGCCACAGTATACCAATCTCCTTTTGCTCGATAAATGAGCCGGGTGTTCGACTATATTATGCATTTCAAGTGGTTAATTACGCACTCGGTGTTTAAAATTTAAAAAAAGTATTTGGGCGACTTACTCTGTGTAGTACTCGAACACTTCAAGCACTTTTTTACGCCACGAAAAGTCTTGATCTTGAAGTACAATTTCCCATTTGGATCGATCCGAGTATTTGATAAACGATCCATTTTCGGCACTATTTCAAACAAAAATTTGTTGGAATAAACAAAATGACTTAGATCGCTGTGCATTTTAGTAACTACACATAGCAACGAGGCTTACCAAATACCAAGGGATGGTATTTCAAAAAAGGCTTCCAAATCACTTCGCCTACGACCACTCATCAGATACACAATGTTGTGTTCATTTTCGCATAGATTCCGCAGAAGCGTCTTGGCACGATTAACCTCGGCATAATAGGCCGGAATGGTTGAACCTAGTGAATTTGAAAAAAGCGTTCCTTCATCATCCAGAAGCTACATATAAAAGTGCGACAACGATCAAACATATAGAATAGGTTATGATACCATTATTATATCGCCCAACACTTTTGAAAAACATGTCATTCCAATTCCAACTTACAAATAAGCGAGAATGACAGGAGATGTAGTCTGCATAGAGTGATTTGAATGACAGTCGTGGAATGCTAGTTGACATGATGGACATGTTTTCAATATGAACGCGAGCAGTATCTGACACAAATGATTCCACATACGATTGTGCTAAACACCATTTATACTGTGAATTAGTCAAACATTACAAAAAAGTCGACGTAGTCATTATTAGAATATAGTAGAGCACATACCTGTATTGGTGGAAACATATTGATATAGCATAGACCATCGATATTTTTTTTCATCTGCTGACATGGTGAGAGCTTCATTGATTGCATTGGCTACCTCTTGACCGTCCCATGGATTAATCTGGATTTGGTTAAAATGCAATAAACCCCCATTACAGCACGAATAACAAAAACATTTTAGCGTAGATAATTATAAATACTCAGACATGTATGATTACCCTAATTGCAGCTCCAAAGCTCCCGTACGTTCCAGCAAACTCGCTAATAATAAGAGGACTGAATTTGGTCTCTTGACAGACCACATATTCATGAGATGTGAGATTCATACCATCTCGAAGGGATGTGATAAGACAAGCATCCGCAATCTAAACTAGTGGTATTAGTTTCAAATTACAAAAGCATAGCCATTCAATGTAGAGTTTGATCGTTGAGCCAATAGGAATAGCAATGACTTACAGATAAAAGAGCAAGATAATGATTGAAGCTGATATTTTGCTGCAGATACACTACAGGTACATATCCAATTGCTCCAAAACGCGAATTGATGCGAGATACAACATCCAATACGTGAGTTTCAAGTTCATTTGCTTCTGTAGTGGACAGGACGACTTGAATTAAAACAACCCGATTATGCCACTCGGGATGCTGCACCAGAAATCGTTCAAATGCAAGAACCTTTTGACGTACACCTTTAACGTAGTCGTTCTTGTCTCGTCCAATCACAACATGCATTCCATGGTATTTTTCCTTGAGCGAAGCAATGATTTCTGCTACTTCAGGATGAGCTCTGTATGAATCCAAATCCAGAATATGTAAGCATAAGGATTAGATTGCTGAAAAGTATTTAACAAGCGTGATTACCTTTTTGCATTAAGTGATGACAAGTCAATTCCTAAGCATTAATGTATAGATTAGTGATAGGAACTCACCAAACATATAGACAAACACTGTAATATGAATCCAATTAAAACAAACCAATAGGATAGATCCCAAGACCAACGACCGAGTTTTCCAATTGGATTCCCTTTGGTGTTGTTTCTAATGCGAGCAGCCTAGTACAAGTCATTAAAAAATGCCTCATGAACGCATAAGTCTATACAAGGAATGTGACAATGAGTTTAGCCATGAAGACAGGAAACGATTGATAGATTTACAGCAATAAAATACAAACTTGGAATCCAATTAGATCTGCACCCAATAGCCCTTGTAGAATTTGCTTTCGAACGTGCAAGCATCGAAATATTTCAGAACTTGGAAAAGGAATATGCAAAAAGAAACCAATAGTGGCAGTGGGTATCATACGCCGAACCATTTGAGGTACAAGCATCAAGTGATAGTCATTAATCCAAACTGGACAGTTTACAAAAAAACATTAAAATTGATATCACATTGATGTTGAGTTACTGAACAAGAATATTGATAGTGACAGAAAACCACACAAGATGAAGATTTAAGCTTACCAATATCGTTGTCACGATAAACTTTGACGATTTCATCAGCAAATTTTTGGTTGACAGCTGTGTAATGTTGCCATGCGGCTTCTTCGTAACCCCTGGGTTTTGGATAGTCAGGCAATTGGTAGTGAAATGGCTTCCAAAGAACCTAAACAAAACAGAATCAGTCAAAATGTATTGTCAAGAGATTGATGGGATTCTCCAGCACATGTGATAATAACTGGATGGATTCCAGTCATTATTTCCACATCAACGAAAAGCAAATCCAATGCATGAGAACACCCTGGATATCTGATACAAGTCCAGTTGATGTCGACTGTTACCTGTTTGCAAAATTGATTGTAGTGACCATCCAGTTCATCCTGACGAACAAAAACAGGAGTCGAAGAATACTTGGAGATGAGCCTATTTCTTAAACTATCGAGCTGGGATTGTGGAATATCGTCTGTATTGATACCGACAGTTCCAATCCACATACGGTTGATAGTATTGTCCTTGAATGCATTGACAGCATTTTGGAGTCCAATATTGCCAGCACCCGAAGAATGGATCATGCATTCGTCAAGATCAGAACAAGCTATCCGGTCTTTCTGACGTTCCGCTTTGGAATGAATGTTGGAATGGTCATTGAAGACAGAGGATGGAAATAGATTAGTAGGATTCTGTAAAGCCTTCATGTTTGCCATGGTAGAAACCAGACTTAAACGACGGGTTAAACTCTGTAATGGAAGAACAGTAGGTTGAATGGGAACAGTTGGAAGATCAATGCATGAAGGAGTGTATGGCAAGAATAACGAGACGACTAGCAATCTACGGGAATCCCATAGTGTATTCTGATCTGTATTGACCGAATCCAGTTGGTTCATGATAGCAATCGAATAAATAAAGTTGACCAGATAAAAACTCGAAAATCTCAACATGACAAACAGTCCAATTCCACTGCGTCCTGCAAGTCTCGTTCAGAACATGAGTTCGTCTGCCTTTGAAGAGAATCAACAACTGTTTGAGCCCGCTTCGTCTGAAGAGCCAAACTGCACAAGAATCATGCAAGACCATGTTCTGGATAACTCTGTTTCTCATCATGTAGATGGTTCTTGCACTGACTGTATTCTAGTCTGTCTGGATGGTTCGACTTCTGCAGAAACTGCCTTTGACTGGACTTGTCACAACCTCACTTCATCAATCCCTGAAACAAACAGTTCTTGTAATGCTATCGTATTACTCAATGTGGTCTCTTCTAAAGAACTTTATCTCTTTTGGAAATCCAGATGTAAGTCCATGTCCAGATATCTGTCTTGGTATTCAAACTAACATGCAACTAGCCTCCATGTGGATGGATGCGGATCAAAGTGAACCTCGCAGTTCAATTGGTCGTCGCATGGCTCATTCTATCGAATCAGAATATAGGAGCAAGATGGAACCTTCTTCTGCTGACTTGAAACTTGCATTGGACCAACTGGTATGATATTACTATTTGAATCCCTTTATACTATCCTGCTAATCTCCTTGTACATTGATGTTCAAGACTTCGGTGATCTTGGATCGGTTTGTGCTTCGAGCAGAGTCCTTTGATAAATCTCGAAACTGTCGGCTGAGAGTTCATGTTGTTCTCTCCAACTCTCCAAAAGATGCCATCTGTTCAACTGCCGCCAGTATCCATCCTCGCTGCGTGGTCATGGGTCGCAGAGGAACTAGTACCATCAAGTCATTGCTTATGGGATCTACTGCTACATACGTGCTTCGACACTGCTCATTTCCTGTCGTGGTTGTCCCAGTTTAAACTCGCGTCTTGATTGCTTTAGAATTGGTTATTGTCGTTTAAAACAAAAGCTTAATTTAGTTACATAAAATAAAACACTTGCATCTGCACTCAAGTTTTGTATTCTAAATGCTTTCAAGTTTGAAACGAATCTTGAAATGCATGAAAATCATTTGCAGAAATACTAGCCAACTCCAATGGCTTAAACAATCTTGTTCACTTTGGATGTTTATTATACACTCTTATTCAATGGTCTATGCATGTGAATAGGTTGGTCTTCAATTCCAGTCAACCCAGTATCACGTGATATTCCCACAACTGCTTGCACAGTCATGCGTGTACGCTTTATATATCAGAATTTTGCACAACCCATTTGAGGATTCTTCGGGACCTCATCAAAATAATTGGATACAAACAGAGAAGATTAGCATGGCTCCCTGTGCAAGGATGACACGCAAAACTTGAGTGGATTGCCCTTCTGGGCAAGTTTTTTTATTGGATGATTGAAACTTGATGGTAGGTCTATTGCTATGGTATATTTTAATAAAAATGCACTTGGAATGCATGCAGCAACTAGTGAATCGTCTTGATATATTTTTCAGGTGAAATACAGCTGTAAATTTGAGAAAATCAGCAAGATTTGCACTTTCCCCATATCGAGTATTACCAACTGTTATAGTACTCATGTCTGCATTAGCTCCCTGTGAATACAAGGTACAATGCTTTAGCCATGTTTGTGAATTATACAAATTATTTCTTGCATCGACCATAGCTATACGTTTGGCTACAATCCTCACCAGATAGACGTGCGATACACTTATTAAATAGCCAGCATGCATACACCAAATCTTGATGCAAACAGCATGGCAAAAATACAGTCTTATGAAAACCATATCAATCCTATCAACTCGAATTAGATTCTGTGTCGGCCATTCACTTCAATTCGACTGCCGTATTATCAAAATCTACACAACCCTGACTTGCGCACTAGACTGCATTCCACACCTGCATGGCTGATTCATTATATCAAGCTTAAGCATACTAATCATTTATTCTATTGTTTTCTATAATTTCTGTCTTGATTACACACAAGACGGGGAAAACCCTAGGTCAAGGTAGCTATGCTACTGTCAAGGAAGCTGTCAAGGTAATAGCTGGACTTGTTAGATTGAATTCCACCTATTCTATCGACTGTTTTTATGCAAGCATTCATTTGAATCTTGCGCTATTGCGGAATTCATGTTGGATGTCGACCGTTGTTTTCAGCCTCAACACCGCCTTGCTGATCTCGACCAATTAGTAATGGCTTGCTTACCATTCGTATCTGCTGTTGTATTCAACAATGAATTTTCATTTGCAAACAGATGAAGACAGGTGAGCGGTTTGCGGTCAAAATGATCAGTAAAAAGCTCATGCAAGGCAAAGAACACATGATTCTAAATGAAATCGAGGTTCTCAAAAGAGTCTCCAAAGGCCACAAAAACATTGTTACGCTATGGGATTGTATGTCCATTTAAACTCGTGATGGGTGGTTATCAATGTGTCTAACTATACCCTGGATCTGTGTTGACCTTTTTCAGATTTCGAGACGCCAAACAATCTGTATTTTGTCATGGATTTGTGTACTGGTGGCGAGCTGTTTAGTCGGATTTGTGAGAAAGGTCAGTTTTACGAAGAGGATGCTGTCAATATCGTACGGACTGTTGTCGACTCTGTCGCATACCTTCATGACCAAAATATTGTTCATCGTGACATCAAGGTGAGCGGCAAATAAAAAAAACTACTCTCCACTGCATCAAAGGCAATACGCTAGTATGGACTAAACTAAACTTTTATCCCTATTTTAGCCAGAGAATTTACTATTCAAAACCAAAGACGAAAATAGCGAACTCATGATTGCTGATTTTGGATTATCCAAAATCATTGATTCCGACAGACTGGATGTGTTGCGAACAACATGTGGCACCCCTGGCTATATGGCTCCAGAGATTTTGAAAAAAGCTGGCCACGGAAAGCCTGTTGATCTGTGGTGTATTGGAGTCATGACGTACTTTCTGTAAGAATTATTGTATTGATGTGTTTGTCATGGCTTGATGATCCTGACTCATCGCCATATTTTTCCCGTGTCAGTCTTTGTGGTTACATGCCATTCGATCTACATACAAAGGGTACACACGAGGAAATGGAGAATATCCTGAATGCAAGATTTCGGTTTGACGATGAATATTGGTCAGACATTTCAGATAATGCCAAGAATTTTATTCGTGGCCTGCTGATTGTTGATTCAAGTCGCCGATTTACCGCGAGACAAGCTCTCGCACATCCTTGGCTGTCAACAGCAGCAAAGGTACCTACCATGACTCATGTATCCAACAAAGATCTGTTTCCACAGGTCCTCAAGGGATTCGATGCTCGTCGCATGTTCCGCAAAGCCATCGATGTTGTCAAAGCAATCAATAAGCTTTCTAGTACTCCATCAGCAAGCCGAACCCAACTTCACGATCCACCCGCACACCCCAACCCCGGTTCACCCCAAGCTCTATCTCTGTCAAACCTGAGTCTCAGCAACCATGAATTGGCTGATAAAAGCTTGCAAGCCTCTCAAGTCAAACCCTTGCCTAATAGTGGCTCTGTTCCATGGAGTATGAGCGATATCCGTCCAAAAGAAGATCCTCTTGTAGATGGTAAACTTATGGTGATGGTGAATTGCAATTCGGGCAATGCTACTACCGAGCCTCTGAAATAAATGCCATGTTTCATCATATTATACATGTATACCATGTTTTAACCCGATCTTGCCATGATTGAAGATGGGTACTGCACAATAAGCGATCTCATGGTCGACCAAGCTTTAAAAAACCAAAACTTGCTCAATCATGTTTCAGTCACACTACCTTTGACTACCTCATTCGTATATTTTAAATCCCATACATTCTAGTTGAACACAATGACGTGAATGCGTGATAAAAAGTTGCAAAAACTACTCAAACAACGATCCCTGAATCCAATCTACAAACACATCTCAACCGAAGAAAAACAGGTACACACTGCATACACAAATAAACAATCCCAATGATTTCAACAAAGTCTGTTAGATACGATCAAAGACATTATTTAGCAGTGATTTCATTTAGTAATTGACCAAGAACAACAAAATCACGTCGAGCGCGTTGCTGAGTCGATAGTTGACCTAAATACTCTTGAAGTGCATGACGAAGGTTAGGTGATTTGTCAATCAAGTCCAACGCTTGTGTTTTAGGAAGTGCTAAAATGATGGAAATGGACGATGGAAACATAATCTGTCAACCCCAATACAATGGTTGTGCAAACAGTTAATACGAATCATCTAAATCAGCACACTGTATCATTGGCATCAACCGTTATTTAAAACAATGGGTTTACCGTGCAGCATCGAATAAATCCTTGCCAAACTTGTGTATTGGCCCATATTCGTTTTCCAACTAGCCTCCCAAGAATGTTATTTACAAAACTGACAAGTCCCTTGTAAGCACCAAGACTTTGAATGGCAGTACGCATAAACAGAATGGGCAAGGTAGGCAGATCGGCAAGATGTTGTAAAGTAACAGCAAGAACTTCTTGCTTAAACAAATCAGGCATTTCAAAACAAATCGAAGTAGCTAAAATAGAAAAAACAGATGTTGAGAATAAACCCATCAGATGTTTAGTACAAAAATCAAACTTGATACCTTCTACACAACGCTTTAGTCCCACTATATCATCAATTTGGTGGATTTTGATGAGCAATTCCGCTGGAGTGAGAGGTGCCTTTTTAACTTCTCCATCTGCAAGCGAGTTGTCGGCAGAAATAAGTTGGGTCACCACACCACAAACAATGTTGTGATTTTTTTCGGTTCCGTCCAATGTCATGATGAGTTTGGGCAGCTCGCTCATGATTTGCGCCTAGATCAATAAATTGATCCAAACCATTCAAAAGTTAGCAATGCTCAATTTTCAAGCAAAAGTCGACTTTAAACAGGAATCATGTTGAAATAATAGGATCCTTACCCGCTCCAAATGTGGCATAATAATAACCAAGAATCTAGCATCCAGCTGGCGTTGCATATAGGCATCTATTGCTTGTTTTATTGCTAGAGCAGCATGTTCGGTGGTCAAAAGCACTTCAATCGCTTTAATGGAAATAACTTCTGCTCCATCTGGAAAGGTAGATATAAGACTAAGAAGTTTCTCAGGGTGTACAGACATGGCACGCAAAAGCCCAACCAGTTGAAGCGATACGATTTCCTGGATATATGCAGGGAATTCATGGAGTTGTAAACACACCCTACAATTTAATCATGGTTAAAACAGTTAAACAGAGTCGTAATATTTGATGAAAGTAGCTGCAGATGTATCATCAACAAATATAGATGCCACTTACTCGTCAAGTAATGCATCCTTGCAACTACACAGTGCCAAATACAACTCCAAATGTCGAGCTACTTCCTGGACCATCCATACTTTATGTTCTTCTGTTCAATACATAAGCGTTGGTAACAAAGGTAAAATAAAGGTACAAAAACAATACGCATTTTTCGTATACCTGCAGATATCTTTTTTTGAGAAACCAAACTGGTGTCAATTGCCGACTCATTCTCTAATGTATTGGTTTTGGCCTGATCGCTATCCTCAACTTTATGATCAGCCTCTTGTACAGGAACTTCCGGAATACTTTTGAGTAGTGCCAGCTGCTTGAGCGAAAAGGAAGAAATGGTTGCAGAAAGAGGCTTGTGATTTTCAAATAACTGGCGAGTAATAATAATCGAGGTGGAACGAAGTTGTGGATCTAGCGTTTAGATATATTAATTTAGTAGTTAAAGAATACAGCTGCGTGGTATCAGTCAGATTATAACATGATAGAAGCTCACCCGGTGTTATGCAGTATGCGAGAAGCTTTTCCAAACAATTGTCTCGAACGGCCGGTCGAGAATTTATCAGCTCTCTTAATGCAGAGACTCCAAGATAAATGCTAAAAGACAAGAAAAATAAGAAATTTGACGCAATTGCACAGGATATGATTGTAAATTCGGTAAGATATAGATAGCAAAGCATACTTGTTTGATGATTCACAGCACGCCAAAATATGATCCATTGCAATGTCTGTAAACACTGGTGATTCAATCAAAAGTCGAACAAATGCACGGTCTTCAGGATCCAAAGCTGCATGCAGTTTTTCGAATTGATTATCGCGCACAGATGTATCAATACGATCAGATGTAGGGTTTTGTAGTGTGCCCGTACTACCATTGCGGGACTCTCTATCACAAGCAAGACCATCTAGAATATTCTTGAGCCAAATTGTATAAGAGTCGGTATTGCCAGATTGACTTAGAAACTGCTCCTCATGAAGCCACAGAATTGCAATATTGACACGCTTTTTAAAGTCTGCCAAGATAAAATCCAAAAGCTTTTGGCGAAGACGATCTGCCTGCATACTCGATCGTGTTACTACTCTAATGGTCATTACTATCCAGCCCAGACGTGCGGCAAGAATACTGTTATTGTCTCGAGGAATTAATGCAGGGAGTTTGGCTCCTGCTGCAGTAGGGATCGAAAAATGCGATTCCATTGCAAAAATACGCTCCAGAGTTTCCACCACCAATTCACTACGTTCTTCTGCCGAAACAAAAGTTTCAAGTGCCAATGCACTACCAGATCCTATGGCAGCACCAGCTTTCATTGTAGCGTCAATACCTCCAGCATGATTCAAATCTGTTTCCTCTTTAAAACCAGGAATTCCAGCTTGAGTCTGTGTAACGGCTTGAACCTGTAATTGTTGTTGATGCAACTGAATGCAAACCTGAATTTCTGCCATAAGATTAGACGTATCTTGTTGAATCTGACGAGCAAGTGCCTCGGCCACTGGATCAACTTTTGGAACAACTGGCTGAGTAGCAGCTTGCATTGCAGCAGCTCGTAATCGAGGATCTTGAACGACAGCTGTTTGAGCAGCCTTTTCTTTTTCAGTTCTAATAGCTTCATTTTCCAAATGCATCTGCGACACCATTAGTTAGTAAAGATAAAAACCGAAAACAGATACCGCAGTATATAGTCAACAAAGTCACATATCACGCATCTGAATGCAATTGATTCTCTCACCTGGATATCCTGTTCAAACTGTTCTGTAGTTCGAGTGCCAACAACTTGAATAATGGTTTCAATGACATCCATTAGTGGAACCTTTTCAATTCCAACCAAAAGGATATTTGCTGCAAATGCTGCTCTTTGTTCGTATGAAGGCTCTGTAGTTCCGTGCACCTAAACCCAATTGATATACTGTAAGCATGAAACATTGACATGTGCCACGACAACTTCATAAGCAATACACAAATACGCCTACAGCAAATCTTGCTCTTTTCCAGTCTTCAATCTCGTCATCAAAATCAGCAGGTATGCTTCGTTTCATTGCACGGCGCAATCGACCTTGTATTTCGTATGGTTTAGCACCAATTTGTTCTAAAGCCTCTATTATCTCTGGTTGTATGGGTTCCAGTGAAGCAATTGTAAAAACAGATAAAAACACGACTTTTAGTGTGCGACGAACGCTCTTGTACTGGAATGAGGTTAAATGTGATGGACGTTGCTGCTTAAAAAACTCTAGCAATACTTTTAAAGCAGCCTGTGCGTATTGTTTTCGAGAAATGATAATATCATGTAGACAATTGATGATAGCAGAAGTAAAGAGCCCAGTGGCCTGAATTCTTATTGAATCAACCGAGTTAAAATCGGGCTATTGGTATTACATTAAAACAAACCAGGTATAAACTTACTGAGCATGTGCACGAAGCAATGTTAGGAATTTATCAAGTAGCGTAACCGATTCAGCAACAAGTTGTTGATTATTCATGTATGGGTGATCTGCTGGTATTAGACTAAGAGATGCGATGGTGTCGTTCTAAAACAGCAAACAATGGGTTTAGCAGCTGCATATCAGATCTGAATTTTAAAAAATAAAATCAAGACAGCAAAAACTCGAATGGACTTACATCTGTTACATCGGGTGGTGCTTGCATAATGGCTACTTTGGACAAATATCTAGCGGCATTAATCCGGATTCCTTCATTCTCATGAACAAAAAAGCCATCGATTTGGGTTTTAAGGATAGACAAGATCTGCCAGTATTTTGAATCGCCAGGTGTTACACAACTGCATAACAAATTAAATCAGTTGAATTGATACTAAACACAAGCGACCAGATCGGTTGTTTATATGGGAGAATATAGCTTACAGAATCCGAAATGCTTCTGGATACATATTTGTCAGTGTCAATATGAGTCTCTTGCGTACACTGATGGTTTCATCTGCAAACATGACGGCCACTGCCTCGATACATCCAGCAATAACTAAACAATTCAAGAATTGGCAATGAGTTGGACCATTCAGACTCATTCAAATTCAAAAGAATTCAATGATGATGCATGCCTGGATATCTGACTTCCTGCGAGCCAGAAGACAAGACAGAGCAGACTTTTTCAATGACTTGCAAGAGTTGAATTCGAAGATTGGCATCTGATTCTTGGCTAGCAAGAGGTAGAATGACAGGCAGAAAGTTGATGGCAAAGAAGTGAATATTGTCGCTGATGTAATCTACACATGCCTTGAGAGCATCTGTTTTTTCTGGCACAGATCCAGTCAGCAATGTCTGAAGCAACGCCTGCTGATGGTTATCTGCAGATGCCATGAAATGATTCTCAATTTGTTTTAGTTGTGACAAGACCAAAATCTCAATGTTTTACAAATGTTCAATTCGTTGATTTCAATCTTGTTTTATCAATTTTGTTGATCATCAAAACGTAAAATGTTTATTTATAATCCAAAAGGTGAAATCAGTCCTTTGAGATGAACAATCATATTAGAAAAAAACAGTCGACGCAAATTTCGAGTTTCTTTTTGCTTGCTGTTCTGCTGCTGATTCCATCTGTCTTTTGTAGTTTCATCTTGATCATCTCCAGTAGACTTCTTGGTGCTCTTTTTTGATTTCTTGCGTCGCTTGGGTTGACTAACTGTGCTACCACCAAGACGCTTGGCAAGATCAAGCCATCCTTTCGTGTCAATTCCATGTCCAGATAAATCATACAGGCTTTTGCTATTATATTCGAGCTCATACAAGTATTTAGATCGAGGTGTCTGGTGTTTGAAAGACTTGTCATGTGGGGTTTCAGCAGTAGATATTACACCATCTACACTAGCTGCACGCTCAACATCAGTCACTCTATTCCAGTACTCCAAGTCTGCATAGTATTGCTCATAATCTAGCAAGGTACCAAATCGCGTTGCTGGAATATTCTTGCGTTTTTTGAGATTCGGATCACCAAGACCATCAGAAACCACGTCATAGATGTATACTCGAATACCCGGATTAAAGACTGGAACGACCGAGGGTGATACAAAAATAGGCTGTGGAATGATTTTGCTTTCTTGCACAACTTTGTAATGCAGAATCAGATACTCAAAGTATAGCATCACCCAGGATGGTGACATGATAGTGACGACACCTTTTACTTGGTTTTCATCAGCATCATTCTGTTTGCTTGAAGAAAACAGAACCAGTTCAGTATTAGTATTGACACGAGTCAAGTCTGTCGATTGCAGACTCGTGGATGAACTGTATCGACGCAAAACTTGATCCGGAGTGGTGAAGAAGAAATGATCTAGATAAAGATTGTCAGCATCAATCCACACGCAGTACCTTTCTATCAGTTTTAAGCTACAAGCTTATAAATACAAAGCATGCACCAAAATATTCAACAACTACTTGCCTATATTCATATGACCATAGAATTGACCTCGGATAATGTCTCGATACTTGAATGTCAATCGAGAAAATTCAGAGTAGCAATCTGTTCCGTAATTAACTACATTAGGTGGAACATGACCTGAGATATAAACCGAAATGTTTCGATTCCTTGCAGGAATAAGCACGTCCACTTCAAGCCAGTTTAATACATCATCACCAGCTGACAATTTATGTGATGCTTCTGTTTCTATATCGTCGTTATCAAATTGAACTTTATCTGCCGAGTTTGTTTGATAAAAAGCAAGCGGCCATTTGCGACGACGACAGTCAGGAACAGCACCATTGAAGCTGGCCAGATACAACGTGTTGAGAGAAACACCCCACAACTTGTTTGGAGTGAGTTCTACCATGTATGAGCCGATTCGTCTGAACGTGGCATCTTGTGATTTTGGAATAAATGGTGCCCAAAGATCTGCAAAAAAGTTTAAAACTGGAGTATCTGCCTTTCGAGAGTATCGAAGTCGATTGTGTGGATAAATATCATTGTTTCCAATAGATGCCAGTACAGGAACTGTAGCATGACCTGGGCGTTTTGGGTCTGAAAAGGCATCGATAATATACGATGTAACAATCCGATTTGCCTCGGCAACTTCGGCCTCTTTAATTCTTAGATTCTTTTTGTCATGGCTAAATGAAAAGTAGTAAATGGTGCAAAAACAATGAGTTGGAATAGGATTGCATTCATGATTACAACGGCATGCGTGTCAATCAGGGATGTGGCATACCGAGAATTATCGCCAGTCCATACAACAAAATCAATTCCATGGTCTGGATTTTTCAAAACTTGCTTTACAAACTGAAAGGTGCCTTGAACAAGAGCAACAGGCGAGTCGCAATTTGACCCAGGAGCACCATAAAATCCTGCTACTTTGTCGGATTTCTTGAGGTTTTTTTTTGAGTAACAATCTGAAGAAACGGATGACCCTTCTTGATAGTGTCTGTTATGGATTTGTAAAAGTTGCAACATATGAAATTACATGAGCAATGCATGTGGAAATCAATCAACAAATGCCATATCAATGAGTTGCACAAACTTACACATCCAAGTGGATATCAGTCAGATGCAAAAACCTTCCCGAAAGATGCAACTCTGTCTGTGCATTGTGCTCATGGTTAAATTGGAGTGGCTGTTGACGAGATTCTACATGTGCAACTGCCGATTGATGAAGCAGAGTGGATACTACACACACACTAAATAGCCGTGCCATTCAAAATCAATGGTTTACTGATTGATTCAGTGTAGGATATGAAGCAATATTGATGGGTTAAAGGTAAAACACCGCCACATTCCAAGTGCATTTTTATTAAAATATACCATAGCAATAGACCTACCATCAAGTTTCAATCATCCAATAAAAAAACTTGCCCAGAAGGGCAATCCACTCAAGTTTTGCGTGTCATCCTTGCACAGGGAGCCATGCTAATCTTCTCTGTTTGTATCCAATTATTTTGATGAGGTCCCGAAGAATCCTCAAATGGGTTGTGCAAAATTCTGATATATAAAGCGTACACGCATGACTGTGCAAGCAGTTGTGGGAATATCACGTGATACTGGGTTGACTGGAATTGAAGACCAATCTATTCACATGCATGGACCATTGAATAAGAGTGTATAATAAACATCCAAAGTGAACAAGATTGTTTTTTAAGGATGTATCGGTTTGAATGTGCTGTCAAACGGATTCAAGCAGCTTTTAATGGCTGGTTATCTACTGGGGACGTGCCTCTTTGCTGTGGGTATATCAGCTTCGTCGGTTGGTTACGGCCGTGATGAAAGGGACGAAAATGCAAAAAACAGCATTTATTTCAGTAACCCAACTTTGTCATGTTCGAAGCCATTTTGATAGCATCAAGCAGATTGCTGTTGCAGCATTCCGGATGCGAACGCTTTTGGTTCGTAAAATTGCAGTTGTTTCAGACTAGTGTACGATTATACGAAACGCCAAAGCCCGCGTTGGAGCAAACCAACACCAAGCTCAGCAAGCTCAGCAAGCAGTCGCCGCTGGACCAAATGAGACACTGTATGAATCGAGATAAGCAGCGGATATTTCATCAAACTAGTCGTGTCAACAAACCAGACTGTCACCATGGTACAGGAAATACGATCGATGGATGATCATGCCATTCAAGTCAACAGACAAATCATCTACCAATATTTGCAGCATCACCAAAAAAGCAATCAAACAAAAAAGCAAATCCAGCCATACATAAAAGTAGTTGAATGAGCTTTATGCAAGTACCATCCCAAGCATATAATAAGACATGGTGATGGCTGCTAAGAATTTTTCATTTTATCTCCGTTTCATCCCTTTATCGCTCGCCATGAAACTGGTGCTTTCTAATCCATTCACATTTCATTTTACCAGATACAGGTATAAGCTTCCGGGTTTCAATACATTGTGCTGCTGCTTTGCAATCGCAAAGCAGCCCTAAACTGCCAAATCTGCTGACCACTTGGTTGAAAGAAGCCCAAAACAGTCGCTCAGCAAAAGGCCACAAGGGTTATTCGTTGAATTAATATCAGCTGAGTGCGCCGCTCGGTAGAGGCAGAGGCCAACAAATGTATAGATCAAATACATAATGTTGACTAAAAATGTATGGCTGCCAGCTGGTAAGGCTACTTGCTAGGAGTTGTACCAGCGAATAAGTTGCACGCCAAAATTTGGGGACAATATACATGCATAGGAGCTTATTACTCGGGTAGATTTTGCAATTGGTAAATGGAGATTCATGTCGGTTATAGTCGTCATTATAAATAGTCGCTTCATTAAATTCTAGTTGGAAAGGTTTGGAAGCAGTGTAGATTTGGGTCGCTCGATCGTAGGAGAAGGCATGGGTGTGCATATTGGCAGTTTGTTTGTACCTATATTAGCAAAAATCGTCAATGGATCAGTCACGATCATCTCCCTCAAGTCGAACTCAGTCGTATCTAATTTTCGTTTCCTACGCTGGGCTTTACAGTCAGAAAGAGGAACAGAGCTGCGAGTAGTGTCAGTTGGTAATGAACGGCTTGTGGTGCAGGAAGCGAATTCAAGCTTTTGTGAAGTTGGAAGTGTAGCAAAGGAGTCCATGTTCAATCAATAGCAATAGTGAGATTGAAAAGGAAGTATCCGCTCGAGGGAAGAGTTGCTAAAGATGTGGTTGGACAGATTTGCCGTTAAGCCGCTTTGAAACACGATTCCCAGTGAAAATACAATGAGATTGGTCGATACAGTTGGGCTGTAAACGATGGTTTAAATAAAAATAAAACTATTGTAAAATTAAAATAACTCAAGCTTTACAGGGGTCCGGCTCCTCCGTGTGTACTCGGGATTGGTTTTCAAAAAACTAGCTTATCCAGTTTCTTGTTTGTAATCTCATAAGGAAATACAACGGTACCACATACAATGATCACCAATCAGCAGCTGTCTTTAACTTCAGCGGCTACGGTTTGCATATCTTGTGAGTGTTTCATATTTTTACAAGATATTGCAAAGAGGCTACTAGTGGTTTTAGGGCAATATAAACGATCGGGATAGGCGTAGCATTGTAAAGCAAAAGCCATTTGGAAAAGGATGGCGAGTTTGCAGCCATATTCACGTAAAACGAAGCATTGTATTTGTCCCGCGGCCAGAGCCTCTTGTTTGTTTTGGAATAAAAATGGCTAAATATTACTTCCGCTTTTCTACTAGATATTGGCCATCTCTTCAATAAGCATTCTCAATCCTCCAATAAACATGACGCCCATCATATAGTGCCCAAACTATGGTTTTGAGCTGGGATTGCTCTTTTTTTGGCATAGCCATATATTGTATGATCACCAAGTTTAAACCCATATTTATTCGCTGTAATCCATATATTGTTTTTACTTTCAATATTGTCAACACACTCATTTGCTATATATTTTAAACTTTTACGTTCGCGCTTCTAGTTCAAAAAACCATTTCAGGAATACAACTGTTGTCTTCATACCAATCACATAGTGTCATAATACTCGGTTTGTAGAGTCGGGGTTTGAGCAAGTGCCAAGGATACGGGATCCACTGAAACTGAGATATGGATACTGCCTCGACACTTGCTAGAATCGGTTTATTTGGTCCGAAGGTGTGCTTTTTTGGTGATGCTGCAAATATTGGTAGATGATTTATCTGTTGACTTGAATGGCATGATCATCCATCGATCGTATTTCCTGTACCATGGTGACAGTCTGGTTTGTTGACACGACTAGTTTGATGAAATATCCGCTGCTTATCTCGATTCATACAGTGTCTCATTTGGTCCAGCGGCGACTGCTTGCTGAGCTTGCTGAGCTTGGTGTTGGTTTGCTCCAACGCGGGCTTTGGTGTTTCGTCTAATCGTACGCTAGTCTGAAACAACTGCAATTTTATGAACCAAAAGCGTTCGCATCCGGAATGCTGCAACAGCAATCTGCTTGATGCTATCAAAATGGCTTCAAATATGACAAAGTTGGGTTACTGAAATAAATGCTGTTTTTTGCATTTTCGTCCCTTTTATCACGGCCGTAATCAACCGACGAAGCTGATATACCCACAGCAAAGAGGCACGTAAAATATAGCACCACAAAAGATGTCATCGCTAAACAGTGCTCTTCAAAGTTCATTGGTCTTTCTCTCGTGTATATTTTGTATAAACAATTTAACGAATGTTCAATCACATCACAGTTCAAGTGCACTCTTCATTTGTTCAATCCTCAACTCTTCTTTCCTACAAATCAAACATTGCAAGTAACCATGTGATTGGTATGGAAACAACTTGCATTTCTACAATCTTGTCTTTTTGAACTGGATTGAAAACATAAGATATGCTAGGATACAACAAAAAAGAGTTTGGTTGAAAACATCAAAATAGTCAAACCCAATATTTGGATTGTGACGGACCAATCTGGAAATCGTACAATATATGGTTACACCAAAAGAAAAAATGATTTAATTATATCGTGCAATGACTGTTGAAGAATCGAGACTACCTAATAGGAAAACGCAATATATATTTAACCATTGTTTATTCTAAACCAAAATAGAGGCAGTGACTACAAGATAGTGTTCCTTTTACGTGAATACGACTGTAAATCCAAGTTCTCGCGTCTTACAAATAAGCCGATATCAAGAATCAAGTGCTATCATAAGCCTCAAAAGTCGTGAGAGCAATAGAAAATGCTTCAATGGGTGTCATTGGCCATCGAACATCCAGAGTAAACAGATCGGGTCCACATCTACCAAACTGAAGTACGATATGATTTTCTACATTTTGAAACCATCACACATTACAGTTATCTATTCTGTCACAAGTGTTTGCATTTTAAACATACGCCTACCATCATTTTCTGCAATAAGCTGCATATTCTTTATAGACGGCTGAGTTACCCGACCACCAAAATTAAGGCAGTGGGATTGAGTTTGCTCGTTCCATCTTGGAGGTTTGTTTTTAAGAAACAAGAGTTTGTTGGTGTTTTTGGATTTAACATCCACCATAATATCTGTTGAAAATCCAGACTCCTATATACCAACATAAAATATTCAGTTACACGAGAAAACGTGCAATGGGAATTTTAAATAAAGATGCTGAAAATCAAAGATCAAGCATACAACGTACTGCACTTTCATCAATGATAGGTGCAGGGATAACTACTTGAAGCTCGCGAGGAAGCACATTTTTACTCTGTCAATTAAAAATAGGGTTAGCTAGCTTATTCCACTCTGCTCAATGCTTGATGTGTATTTCAGTTTAAATCTAGCCATACTGCAGCCTACATAGTTGACACAAGTCAGTTCACGCTGTTTGATGGCACTGCGTGTGTCTGTCATAATAAAACTATTTCTTTTAAAATTTCCCCTGGTGTTATTTACATTGTTAGTTTCAATATTCAAGCATCAAATCAATTAGCAAAAAATCTGTTGCAATATGCTGTTTTTGCTTTCAGCCTTGAATCACGTACTTGAGTTTAGCGAGATAGTGTGGCGAGTCTTTACTAATGTCTTCTGAGCTATCAGAAATAATATAATGCACAGATTTGGATATCAACTTTTTTTTCCCACTAAGCATAAACTTGTCTTCTAGTTCGTTGTATAACAAGTAAGTTGGGTTGGCTTTGTCTAGTAGATTCTTTTTACGTGTCAGTCGACATCGAAGAACGCCTTCTTTTGGCAGTCGTCTAAATCGGTTCAATTCATCAAAGGCATCAGGTTAGTATAAAATTAAGCTGTATTAAAAGTGATCCAACATGTTTTTTTAAAAAAAGTACAAATAGCAGACCAAAGTTGAACGTATACAAAAGGATGCAAATCACAGAAACAGTCAACTCACAGAAAATAGTTTTCGACCGTTAAAGATGGCATTTTTTGCATATTCACTACAGGTGATATGGGTGATAAAGATTGAGCATTCATGGAATTTGAAGATCCGTTTATGAGGGTTGGACTAATAGGCTGAATCGCATGGAGTTTATCGTCACTCTCAGCAGAAAGATCTTTCAAACTGTCTACACAAGCAGACGATGTAGTATTTGAAGAGTTTTGCAGTGGGGATTCTATTTGGTCGGATTTTGAATTAAAAATTGACAAAGGCGAGGTTTCTATAGGGCGTTCTATTTCGGACCATCCTGGTCTGGTTGGTGGAAGCAGCTGAAGATTTACTACTTGAGAAGCCGAAGAGTCTAATGGATACTTGGAATCATCAGGTGATGGTATATCTGATTTTGAAAAAGGTTGTAAAGGCGGTTTGGATGGATCGGATATTGCAGAAAACGCGGCTCGAGGCGTCAAAGGTGTTACTGCAGGCGACTCTAAAAGCTTTGGATCAGCAAATGCTGTCGATTCAACACAAATCACTTTGGCTGTTTGAGTCTGAAGTAAAATCTTGGGCGATTGTAACTCGGATTTTAGCTGCACTGAGGATTCAGTAGAGATTGATTCTTGTGGCAGTTGTGGTAACGCAACAGCACGTCCTCTTGGTAAAGTAGATGCTGCAGGTAGCTCTTTATTGGCAATAATTTGACAACGCCGACTAATGAAATCCTGCACCTGTAGATCCGTCATACCAGCTGTATCCGCATGCTTGGGTCGCGGATCATCATCAATACGAGTTCCTAAAATCGCATGCCCTGGATCCTTGGAAAACATGTCTAAAATGTCATCTGGCGTTACATTAAAAATTAGCCATCAATATCCATGCTTTTTCGAGCTTGATCAGCAACAATGAATTCCTCAATACTAGATACCTTTGGGCTTAAAAGACATTGTGTTTTGAACATCCGTCACAACGGATGGTTGTTCTACAGCTTGCTGTCGCTGAGTCCAGTTGGAAAACTTGTTGATATTTTGTCCAAGATCAGCAGTTTTCATTGCACCAGCAGCGACTGTTTTTTTGGTCTTTGGTCTATTAGTTATTGGGATGGGAGTTGGAGCCGCGGTCATAGATAGCACATTTGAATCAGCATACGATGATAGTTTTGAATCAAATAGGCTTTGGGCTGCAAATGAAGACAGTGGTGATTGAGACTGGCTTGTTTCTGTATTCTCTCCTGACATTGTTTTGGACACTAAATATGACTTGTCCAGCACAGATGCTTTGACTGGCGATCTTGCAGCAATATCTGGATTAGATTGATCCATTGTTTGTCTGCTGCTGGATAGTTCCTGAAAAGCATTTGATGTTGCGGATCTGATAGAGTCACGGTGATACTGACTCGTATCCAATCGGGGTTTCTCGTTTACATTTTGTGCTGCTTGATCAAGGGTTGGTATAGATGCGTTTGAAGCAAACTGCACCATATCTGCGGCCGAAACAGTTTTGGTGATTTGATTTTCTTCTGCTATACGCTGTGCATCGACTTTGTCCATTGCCACCTTGAGTTTGGCATAGTATTTGTATTTTTTGGCTAATTCAGTTGCAAGTATTGTATAGTTTTAGTTAGAATAGGTCTGGCAAGCGATTCTGTACGAGGTACTAACTGACTACAGACGATACGAAACCAAACATGATTTGCGCGTTCAAGTTTTGAACCAAATACTACATATTGAACACCAATCGTGGCTGCTCCACTAATAATTCAACCAACACGGTTGAACGTGATGGACTACTAGACAGTATTACATACAGCACGAATCCCAAAGATAGTGATTGACAATCTTACCCATATCTTCAAATCCGGCAATATCTTGCTTATCCGGCTTTCTTCCATTTTCATTCAAAAACTGATGCTCCCATGCCTTGAGCTGTTTTTTTAGTGTTTTTAATTGTATTCGTTGCTCGTCAAAAGCGCTATAAACTAGATGATGCATTCACATATATGGAGTCCAATACAATTCATTGTTAGTACAGCTGCATATTACTATTCAAAGCAATAGAAACGCCAATATTTGAGATGCAGTATATACACTGCAAATCGATACAAATTAGACCGTTACAACTGTAGAAATATTTTTCGAGTTACTTTGTTTTCCAGACATCATGGTTGCTATCGAGGTATGGTTACAGTTACTATTTTGGCTTAATAGTAAATATCACTTGTAAAATATATTATTGAATAAACTGTTGATGTTTGGATGAACTTTTACTATTTTACTTTTTCGCGTGTGGATATGTAGCTAAAACTGGCTTATCAGACAAGACATGTTGGGTTTCAGGGATCTTTAAAATATATAAACATGATAGCCAGCAGAAACTCCGCCAAATTCAACTGAAAAGCGCTACTTCGTATCGCGATATATTTCCTTTAGATTAATTACATGAGGTAGTCTTGAATCATGTGAAGCAGTCATTCCCATTTGTCTATCCATGATATTATAACAATATGATCCATCATTCTTGAGGTTGTCGTGATAAAACATACAATGTGACGTGTGAAGAAATATAAATGTGGTTGACGTTCCACCACTATAGTCTCTGTCTTATATACTGTTATCCTTTACTGCTTCTACTCTTCAAGCTGTCAAACTATTTATCCTGCCTTTTGCTTGCTTAGCGAATTGAAAAAATAAACCTGTTGGTCTATAATACCCAAATATGCGTCCATCCACCTTATCGACCAATACTCTTGATAATCCCAACCCATTGTTGTGGACTGAAAACAAAACTGAAGATACACCAAGCCAAGCCACTTTATACCCCAAACCTACTCCATGTACTTCATTCACCCACCAACCTAGTCCTGGTCCATTTAACGCGACTGATACCACAGGTCAGTGTAAAACAAACAATCCGACATTGGCTCCTGATACCACTCCACAAGACTACTCCAACCTTGCAGTTAAATTTATACCGGATCCGGAAATAGACGTATCACTTCGTCGCAGATACATATGGTTTCTTCACATGCACCACTATCGGCTTCATAACACAACGTATCCGAGTTGCCCTACAACCACCTCGTCAACCTGTAACATACCCTGTGGAAAGCATATTGCAGCATTTTCGGCCCCACCACGGTTTCGGGGTGAAAATGTGTCCATGACGTTGTTGCTGTATCTGATTACTCTTCATGGAGGTGCAGATGGTGTTCCCAACTGGAGGTTATTGGCTACACACCTAGGCGTCAATGTGCATCAATCCACTTCCTACGCATTCCGATTAAAACAATTCGTATATGGTAATACCTTGTTCGAGTCCATACACATACTGTTGACACCCTCCCTCAACATCACAGTTGATTCATTATAGCATGATATTGATATTATACTTTGGTATTGTAGATCACCATTTAGATTTGTTTTTAAAAACTTCTTTTGAGGAATGTTTGAACTTTTCAAGAATATATGGCGCGTTGGGTATAAAACAGTATCAAGATCAACCCGAGCCTGAACCGAGTTATACCGAGTACGATACTCGTCAAATGCCGATATTCAACGATTCAGACCCAATCACATCCCATTCTCGATCTCGGTCTCATTCTCGATTATGGGAATCACACAATCCGTCACAAGATATATACCACTCGACCTACAGCCCTTCCAAAAGCGAAAATGATGAATGCAAGATATATACGTATGTGAATGAAACAGACATGAACGATGAATACGTTCATTCAACCGCATCATATATGAATTAAACCCAGTTCACTGAAAAGTACATTGGGCAAGAATTGTATTCGCTTTGAATGTTTTTGGATAACAGAATAAAGGATTCTAAAGTAATAGAAATTAAAGACATGTATCTTAACTATGGGTCAAGTTTATTCCATACAGCGAGGCTACGAATATTTAGTCGGGTAATACTCGTATGTCAGATGACAATTGGAGTAGAATTAAAATGCTGACAATAAATCAGATTTATTCATTTTATTTTGCTCAATTACCAGATTTATTGAGATCCAGATATTAGGTTAGACTTGTCAATTCAACTCATTTTGGTTGTGTGCTAACAACTTGTACATTCACGCTCGAGTTTAAACCAATGATTACATGGTTTGCAAGTATATCTGTCGTTTGCATGTCAGTCACTATGAAAAAGACCACTCAATTGTCAAACAGTTCATGATACAATGCTGTCCAGTAATTGATAACAATCATGTCATGAAACTGGCTGTTTATTATGTATTTTAGCTTATTTAGTGTTTCATTTGTGAATACAGCTGTAAAGCAACATTACATAATCGATAGCATAGATGGTCTTGACAAAAGGTTATAATTTAGCATGGAGCGCGAGACTTTGAAAGTGGTCTGATACAACCCTTCTTTGAACTTTTCCAGTAGCAGTTTTTGGAATGGTATCGACAATATGGATTTTACAGGGAACTTTGAAAGCCGCAAGTGATTTTCTAGCAAATACCTTTAAATCCTCTTCGGTAGTAACCTTGTTTTCATTGCCCGTTTTTTTCAAAACCACTGCAGCTTCGATTTCCTGTCCATAAAGTTTGCTCGGAGAACCAAAAGTAACCACTTCGGCCACAGCAGGATGTTGCAGTAAAACCTGGTCAATTTCAACAGGGGATATTTTTTCTCCTCCACGATTGATTTGTTCTTTGATGCGACCTACAAGCACCACAAACCGGTTTTCATCCATGCGACCTAGATCTCCTGTGCGGAACCATCGCTGGTGTTTGGAATCAATGTGAAAAGATTCTGCAGTTGCTTTGGGATTGTTGTGGTATCCTATTTGATACAATCAAACAATACAGCATACTAGTTAATGCATGATTTCAAGTATAAGATCCACTTTGAATAATTGGCGAGATTGTACCTGTAAACAAATTGGGTCCGGAAACACACACTTCGCCAACAGCAGTTCCAGACAACTCTTTTCCATTGTCATCAAGAATTCGTACATTGACACCACGACCTTTGCCAACCGATCCAGGTTTGCGTATACCAGGAGGAAGAAAATTAGCTGTCATTTGATGCGAGGCTTCTGTCATGGCATACGCTTCGATAACCGGAGCGTGGAACCGCTGCTCCAATTCGAGCATAGTGGCAGGAGCACTACATGTATCAACAACAAGTCAAAAGTTAATTTACAAATCACCAATTTCCTAGATGATCCAAACATTAAAACCTACAGACTTGAGCTGCAGCTACGAATAAAACGCAGTTTGCCATTATGTTCCAGATAGGTTTCATTTGCTGTGATCAATAGCATCTGATGGATTGTAGGAACAGCAGAGTACCATGTAGCGCCTAAACCCACCACATCTACCCAAAATCGTTTTGGAGAGAATTTAGGTGGAACTATTACAGTTCCACCCGACAGCATGGTAGACAAGGTCACACCAATCAGACCGTGAACATGAAAGAGTGGCATGACCAAGTAAGAGAGATCGGTGGGTTGAAGTTTGTAGGCATCGACAATATTACGCATAGATGCAAGAATGCCTCTGTGAGTAAGAGGGACACCTTTCGGTCTACCAGTTGTACCGCTTGTATGAAGAAAGAGAGCCACATCATCAAGAGAGTATGTTTGACGCAGATTGGATAGTTTTAATTTATGGGATTCTGATGATGCGATGGTAGATCCCAATCTATGTGTTGCCAGCACAACATCAACGTGTTGAATAGACGCTGCAGTGTTGTTAGGAGAGCGTAGCTTATGTTTGAAACGAGAGTTAGTGCTGGTCACTTTGGAATGCACAGCAACCACTTGCATACTCAGTTCATATACAGGAATATTGGCTTTTGAAGCTGCTTGTTTGACAGTTTCCACATTGGCAGCATCTTTGGCAACCACCACTACGCTGGGTTGAACATCTTGCAAATAAAACAAGATCTCATCCACCGTATAGTTTGGATTGAGAGGATTAGCCACTGCTCGTTGTGCAAGGATTGCAAAAAAGACTGTAATGTACTCGTATGAGTTGGACAGTAGGAAAGTGACTGCAGTTCCAGGCTGAAGATGGGAAAACGGCTCTTGCTGTTGAAGATGCTGAATATGAGTGCGTAGCTGAGAATAGTATAATTTGCAGTAAGATGGCTTGTTTGTAGAAGAATCTTGAGTATTCTCAGTAAGAATCACAGCAGGAGAGAATGAATCTGATAAGATCTCGACCAGGTTGTTGAATGGGTGCGACATTGATGGATGGATTGAAGGGATAAACTTGAGCTTTTACTGTCGTATTCACGCAGATTCACAAGTGTAAAATAATAATTCTCATCACATTACCGATTATTGTGTCGACTGAACTTGTTAAATTGATTGTCATGAAAACAATTATTCCTCAAACGTGCAATCGTTCTTTTAAACTGTATTTAAAATGTTGGAATAAAATGAGGTTTGATAATATCAAAGCAACCCAACTCAAGGTTTGGATTGTAATGAATGAATCGGGTGATTATCCAGTTGATCAACTACACTGTTCATCTTGACAGTGTTGGCATTTATTCAACCAGTCGTATATATTCAACACTATATCTACATATATTTTGATCAGAATACATTTATATTTATTGAAGCAAAAAGCTACATAAGTTATTGGAGATCATCTATTTTAATAGTGAACAAATTCACTTTTGCGGATCGATTCAAGAATCCATTATAGTTGCCAGCGATGTCACCATGGCTACAGACGTAGGACGAGAAGTAAATGTAACAATTACAGGAGGTAGATTGACAGTGGTTGATGGTGCAGGAGGTGGATTAACGATGATTGGGATTGTAGGAGGTAGATTGACAGTGGTTGGCATTGCAGGAGGTGGGTTAACAGTGGTTGAAGTTGTACGAGGTGGGTTAGTAGCGGTTGAATTGTTTCTGCTAGTTACACTTTGTACTGTCATCAAAAAGTCACCAAACTGCGATGGACAAGGAATCTGCAATATTTGAGATGAAATGCCTGGAGCATAATTCCAAAAGAGAATTTTCTTGTGCATTACAAGAGTGTAGTTGACTTGCAAGGTGTTGGATTTGGACGCCACAATAGAATCGCTGTTTTGAGGTCCATCTATGGTATCTGCACCGGACAAAAGCGAGGATGTGGAGGATGGTGGCGGAAGACTGCAATATTTGGCAAGGGCTGAAGTGAAAGGTTCGCTGCTGTTCAATGGCGCATTGATGGACCAATAAAAGAATATTGGCATATTGAATGTGCTTGAACCCTGGGGCACCGATGCACCAGCAACACTTCCAGTCATATTAAACAACGAGCTTGTGGGAAGTGTTGATCCATCCACCAAAGATATCAGACTGCCTGATAGCTCTACTGATTCAAAGACTAGATTGAAAATATTGGATGATTCCACTTGGATAGTTAATCCCAATCCTAGTTTAGTAACAAAGTTGAGGTCTCCAGCCTTCATAGCCATTGCCGGAGTTGTGTCGTTGTTGAGATTCAAATAAGTTACACTGCCAGGAATGCTTTGAGATGCACCAATTGCTTTGATGGTCAATGGACGAGGAGTATATACAAATGCAAGTGCCCCAATGACTATGACCAAGACGAAAAAAGCAATGATTGAAGCAACACATCCCATCCAACTGCACATTCCATAGCAATATCTTCGAGCTTGTGGTTTGGATTGAGATAAAATACCATCCAAACCACCATTTATAAAAGCATCACTGTATATAGGATGCTTACTGAGTGAGGCAGTAGAGGCTAATGTAGCATCACTGTTCATATGAGTAATTCCTGTTTTGTGACTGGGATTGTTGTCATCGTCATTTGAAAGAATTTTGAGTGGTGCCTTTGCATTGTGTCTAGGTCTGTTGACCATCATTGTCGAGTATTCTGATTGCATATGCGATCCAACAGAAGGTCTTCTTATTGAGTTTGGAATGGCTGAACGTTGAAGATAACCAGCATCACCATACTGATTTGGATCATTCATGGCAGTTGCATGCAGTGTAGAATGATTTGGATGGTCATGATAGGTACTGAGCATAAAAGATGGTACAGGTCTTTGATTAGATGAAAATGGTGGCATAATATGAGATGCTCCCTGACGAGAAACACCTATACAAGGTCGTTGAGATTCATACGGAGTCGAAAGGTCCGACACTGATAGTGATGATTGAGATGGGTGGGGCTGCGCGAGTCTTTCGGATTGAAATCCGGAAAGTGGTGAATTGGGCGCCATCATGTCAGAGCCATGAAAGTCTCTCGATGCATCCCTCATGTTCATAGTCGTATGTTTAGAAGATGCAAGTCCATCATGATGATAAGCCAATTCAACTGCTGATTTGCTTGTAGGGTTGGGCTGTCTATCCAACTTGTTTTGAGTTGACAATGCTTGGCTATGAAGCTTTTCATGTGCTTCAAAACGACGATCATTTTGTATTTTCTGCTGCCTAGTTCCAGACAAACCAGCCATGTTATGCTGTTGTGAGAGTATTGGTACAGGATGCTCTGTGTTGGATTCAGACAAAGACTCTAGTTGAACAGGCCTTGGTGGAAGTGCTGCTGTTGGAGGAGTCGTCCTGAATACCTTGGCTGGAATGCCATTAGCTGGCTCTGTTGTTTGCATTGTAGCTCCAGCTAGTGGTGTGTGTGATGACTCTACCAATTCTTTATAAACAGTACTAGGACTTGCTTTGGTTGATCGTATGTCCTCTTGACTCAATGTATTGCTGATTGCTGATGGTCTAGTCGTCCGTGTTTCCATTATAGTCAGGCGACAACTGTTCAAACGCCCACAAAACAAAAAGGCAAAAATCAATCTGTTTTGAACCCCTTTTTCTATTCAGCCTCTTGCGGAATATTCCAGTCCGAAATCTCGAGTGTATTACAATGACTTGTCTAAAAAGCTTTGAATCATTTCAAATTGTTTTATATATTTGATACATCACTTTCATGTACATCCACGCCTCTACCATTGTTAGAAATCAATCCCACAGGCGTAGTAAATGATCGGCAGTGTATACGACCTCGTAGTCCGTTGCCACCCATTGAATTCGATGGTTCAAATGATCGACTCAATGGTATATCATCACCAAGACTACTACCTACAACAGAGTCTGCTTGCAATGATGAATCCTGCAAAGCCATAGAGAGTGACGCACTATGGTCAGATGAAAGCGGTAAACTACACCGTCTGCTATCTCTATAATTGCATAAGCAAACTTGCGAAGATGCAACATATCCTTCTTGTGTGGATGTTGGCAAGCAAGTGGGTTCAGATAAAAGTGGCTTAGTAGTTGGATCAGAAATCAGATTGCGTGCAAAAGTAGAGTGATGGTTCGATGCTCTGCATGACAGTTGAGTAAGAGATGTGGATGAATTTACTACAGAGGTTGGTGAAACGACCAAGGGTTCTGAGCATGACTGCTGCGAGGCTTGACGCTGGCATTCAATACCAAGCAAAAGTCCAATAGGATTATCATCATCGTCTTCAATCATTTGAATCTGTTCAGAAGTCTCCGTGTCAAAGCGAAATGAATTATTGGCCGTTTCTACACTCGCGGTATCATGTACCAGCGAAAAATTTACAGTATCTTCACTACTTGACAAACCATCATCAGTAGCAATAGTTTCATGGTGTACATTGTCAGGATTAATTATTAGAGATGAGACATGGGTCTCATCTCGTTGGACATTTGGTATAATATGTGCATGCCTTGATAGAGTGTCACAAGAAGCAGATCCGTACGCCATTGATGAAGACTGGATAAAATTGTATCCAGGCGGGCTATAGGGAGGAGGATAGTCATCATCATGTTCAGCAGCAGTAGAGGCATCACTGTGAACATCAGTCCGGCGTGCACGCTCACGATCACGAGCCAAAACTGCAGTTTGTAGAATTCTCGTGCGCTCGTGGGTAAGAGTCGCTTGATGTGCCTTGAGTTTGAGTGTCATGTCCTGTAAATGAATCTGTCTCATTTGAATCGTGTATGAAACCTGACTATATATTGCGCGGATATCATACACGAGTCGTCCAATATCCTGCACAGATCGTGTTCGTGCTAATAATTTGGGTTGCATCAAATAGACAGTCAGCAAATCATTGCAAATATCCAATCCAAAGTCGAATGTTTGATACTAACATTGAATCATAATTTTCCCAACCAGTGTTCTATTTGACCCAATCATTTTTCGTTTAGAAGTAGCAGGAAACCGTGGAAGACTTGGCTGAAGTTTTCTCGCTTGTGTGTAGTCAAGCTCAATATTATCCAAAGTAGACTGAAGTTCTATTGTAAAGTCAAACCATGTCAACTGTCAGTAATATATCAAACTACAATAAACACTCTGAAACAGCATCATACCAGATATGCATGGAGTTTCATCAGAAATAGGTTCAACAGGATTCAAATGCTTTAATTTAGTCCATCGTTCTGTTAGTGCAGAATTCATACGCTGAAGTATACATCGAACAATATCCCATAAGCCCACATCTTCTGATAGTGCAGCAACTTTGGCTTGAGACTCGAGTACCAAATCTGCCAAATGCGCTTCTATTGGGAAATCTTTGCGAGTTTCATTAAAAACACGCTCAAAAAGCAGTTGCATTCTATCTCGAACGTGCTTGAGACGACAAATATTGTGCTCGACCATTGTTTTCTAAAGTATCCACAAACGCATTTAGTATGTATATAATATAGCAAGAAAGCAGTACACTGAAAGATGCATATGAAAAATCAACACTTGGCATACCGTAGCAGACCATTCTTGGTATTGTGAGTTTAAAGTGTTCATATGAGCAGATACATGAGCCTGTTTGATAATAATACGATCTATTTCCTCTGCGGCGTCTGCCTTTTTTGCTCGAGTTACAAACTATACAATATTTAGTAATTGATTAAGCATATTACAGCTGTATTCACTCAGAATGGAATGCCAGACAAAATACATAATAAACAGTTCATCTCATAAAGTGATGAGTGCCAATTCACATCAGATAAGATGGATGTTGTATCTGCTGAACAAGCAGTGTGATCGATGTGTAGTAGAGTGCAACGAATATTCAACTATTGTCTATTCCAAAACAGACGAGGCAACACAGCAAGATACAAGTGTTCCATGAATGTGGCAGTAAAACAAGCTATGCATGGTTTAAACCAAGAATCTATACTTACTGGACTATTCAAACTAAGACGCTCTCGTTCCCTGTCATTCGATAAACAAAAGTTTAAATTTCTAATCACTACCAAATATACAATGCAAATCTAGCATAACTCACAGTTGGTTCTGTAGATACGCCGCTTCATTTTCTGTTCCTCGAATCTCTGCGGCCAAATGCTCTACCTTTTGAGTAACGGCTCTGATCTTAAACTCTGACGGAGCCAATGAATACATATGTTCGTCTAATCCAACAAATTCGGCAGCAGCCTCACGCAAACGCACTGATGTCGCTAGCGACACTTGCTCTTCATCAAGCAGAGCCATAAGCGGAGAGTGCGGGACTAGAGTGCTGGCAGACATGACAGGATCGGAGCCAGGGGTAGTAATAGATAGAGACAACTTGGAAGTAGGAGAGGGGTGTGATGTGGGTGTACATGTAGAGGAAGATACTGAAAGTAAGGATGTGCAAGTCTGTAGTGGATATGGAGTGCGATGGACATGTGCGATGGATGATTCAAAAGATGGTTGTGCTGGCTGCGACTCGCAAGACAAACGAAGTAAAGCAACTCCAATGGGAATATCCTCTTCATCGTCATCACTATCGTTGACAGTTGTATTCAAATAATTATAAACCCCATCATGACTATTGGAAAACATCGGGTCGTCAGATAAATGCGAAGCATTCAATCCATTGTGAGTGGAAGTCAGTGATAGCAGTTGCTGTTCAATATGAGCAACAGTATTTAAGCTTGTCATTGGGAGTGTTGAATGGACTTGCTGCGTTGGTAACTCTGTTATCAGTCAACCTAAGCAAATCAACTTTACTTTGAATGTCAAGGTTTGACTTGCATTCAAATCTCTACGCCACGATCAGGTTTCATCATTCAACTGCATTTAAATCTGTATAGTGTTAATTCATGTATTTTAATTACTTGTAAAACTCTATTGAAATGTTGGAAATAAGCTTATTTATTACTAATGAATTAAAACTGTATTGTGATTATCGTAGAGTTTTACTATTGAATTCATTCAAGACTCGACACTAGTAAAAGTTTCGACTCATCAATTCATTGAATCCTTCTCAAGCATCTTCAGTTGGCATCCATAAGATTCTCGTGTGAATTCCGATGCCAAGCTCTGCTTCAAATTCATTGAAACACGTAATACTCTGAATCAATTTGTTTCATTTGTCAAGTTTCAGTCCGTTTGACAGTCCGCCAACATACCTGAAACTACCAATTACTTTTCTGACTCAACTAAATCCTTGATTTATTATTACTCATCCAATCTGAGCTTAAAACATACTACTTAATCTTCTTCTGCTTCCTCGTCGGCATTATCTTCGTTATCGCTTCCATCCTTTTTCCCCACCAAGTCCTTTGACTTTTTCTCGTCATCAAATTCCTTTTCTTGCTCTACAGTAGGATCAAGTTGCTCATTAAGTGGATCGGTGTTTTCTTCGGTATTTTCTCCTGCTGAATATTCCCTTTGAATGTCTCCAAGGCGAGGCGGAACAAATCTATGTGAGGTATGACCAAGATCCTTGATACCATCACCAATATAAATATTTGCAAATTTGTCATTGTATGCAACAACAACTGCTCCTGGCCATCGATTACTACGAAGCATTACGGGTGAGAATTTACTCGGCGATAAATTGGAGCATACTCTTGAAGACCAGGATGGAATTTCTCCATGATCTAATATCTCACAGATCATGATTAGCTTAATATCACTGCATAACATGAAAAATAATCAAATCTAGTAGACCTAAAATGGTATAGTTTAAATGATTCATGTACCTTCGTCACCAGAGATAGCAGTAAGCAGTGCTGGACCTGTCTCTGGCTCAACAGTTTCATCGCCACCTTCATCTCCAGCATCCTCGTCATCGCGTTGTTCATCGTCACCCTCTGCACTCTCTACACGAGCAGTTGGGTTTTCCCAACCTACCTTACCCTGGGGAAGAATGTAAGGTACATGGTGAACCCAATTAGTAAGATTCATAAGTTGGTCATTAGGAAATCCTTCAAATTCAGGATTGATGATAATAGAAGCACCGTCTACATGAAATAACAAGCACAGCCAGCCATGCATATATTGAATTAGTTTACAACTCGATGCGTTATATGCTTATAGAAGCTTACTGAATTTGACTTTTTAATTATAAATAATATACATGTTGAATAGCTGAAATACATACTTTGACTTTCTTCTCCTTCTGCCTCTTCGGCGTCAACCATATAGTATCCATTGGGACTTAGTACTGTGGCAGATGAAATTCTGGCAATTTGGGCCCGGAGGTAATGTGATTCTGTACCGGGAAATGCAGGATAACTTGAAATCTAAAGGTCCAGTTATTTAAAATTATATGATGCGTTGGTTTTTGTACGAGTCGAATAGAATAATTGTGCAAAGACTTACATGGGCAGACAGATTTCCAGTGAAATATTTGTGAATCTTACGAGAAGCCTGGAGAAGTTCAGGAATCACATCTGGAAGACGAGTCCATGGGCCACCAGCTAGAAAGTTGGCCACATGTTAGAATCGCTAATACAACACAGTGGTTTATATGAAGTGGGTGATAAAAACTTTACCAAATGGTGTGGTATAATACACATATTTGTTGACGCCAACCCGAACTTCCTTGGTAAGTGGTTTCACTGGCTTGGTTTTGGGTTTGGGCAGTCCAATTTCGGCTTCTTCTGCAAGTTTATTTTTTGTATCTGGCTTTTCTTGACCATCGCTATCTTTGGCGGAAATGGGTTCTGTCATCTCAGCATTAGAGATTGGGGGTGCATTGGCGATTGCGTCGTCTTCATCAGCCGAGCCTTCCTTGATCTCAGCCTCGACAATAATATAGTTTCCATGAGTTCCAAATACTTTGCCCCAAAGTCGAACCGATTTTAAAGGTTTCTCTTCCACAAGTTTTTTGATGGAAAGAAATAGCACAAAAGTTTCTTCTTTTCCAAACGAAACCTACAAGAATTTGAACATGCATCAACATCAACCAAGCCTTCAATTATACAAACTCGACCATCAAAGAAAATAGTACAGCTTGGAAATTGAACATCACTTACTCCTGCCCATTCCCAAAGATTCGCAAGATCCATAATATCTGGAATCTCCCCAACATCAGTACTGGCTTTTTCTGCTGCCTCTTCTGGAGTTTGTCTCTAAATTTGATGAATGCATTGTTGTAGAGAACATATCCATTATATTGGCATGTGCTACGTGGTTGGGATTAGAAATTAAATACAAAACCTACATAAAATAACCCAGCACGCTTTTTGGCAAGTTCAGTTTTGCCTGAAGGAAAAATAGTTTCCTAGTTTACAAAGGCAATATCGACGTTAAAGACTGGCTGACATGACAACAAGGATAGGTTTACAAATTGGACTTACTCTCAGGGAAGTTGGTGCTCCTGGAAGTTCAGTACGGAACCGATTGCGCTTCAAGTCGGCAGACAAAGTTTCAAAATTATCTAGTGTATTAGATTCAGTTAGTTGGATAAATACACAAGTAGTTGGAATTGGGGTTGACTCGTCAAAGTTCAAACCAACGCAGCATTACAAAGAGTAGTTGCAACACATTACAAAATGGGTGGTCCTGTTTCAAGTGCCAGACTCGTATGCTTACCTAACGCGACTGGAGAGCGCGTTTGGAGGACATGATTGACAATAGTTGCAAGATGGTCGTAAAGACTAAATGTCTTGCCATTTGGCACGGTGTTCATAAACGACTTGGCCAAAAGAAAATCTGTGTCTTCTGAAACAAATGACCCAGCATCTTTTTTAAACTTGGACTGACTTTGTGACCATGCTGTAGCGCTGGTTCTGGTACCATCAACTTGGTCTTTGAATCCAACACTCGCTCGACCTTGAGTATTGCCTAGAGTCTGTGCATTGCTAGAAAAGACGTCCGACTCTTTTGTGTCATATTCACTCTCATCTCTTTGCGCGGTGTCATAGTCTGTCATTTTACTAACACCAATAAAAGTACTGAATGCTGTTCAGATGCTCTTGAAATATCAGGTTGGACAACTGGTCGAATACTTTCAAAATATCACGTGATGCGATACTTTGACCAAATCAATTCAGTTTCATTTGGCCAAACAAATTATCAACTAATCGGTTGGATTTCATGAGCAGCGCTCATAAAGCCTTTCAACCAGAACATTGTGATGAATTGCTTAAACAGTTCATGTCCTGTTTTCGTTTATGTTCCACAGACCAAGCTCGAACACTATCTGTCTCCATTCTGCACAAGATCTGTTTGCTTGCAGAATCCGCTTCGGGTTGGTAAGTAGATTTCATCGTGTATTCTATGGATAGTTTGTATTGAAAGAATGTCAGTAGACAATTGCATTTTAATAAAAACATTTAGTTTTGGACATGCACCTCAATCTGTATAATCATATATCTATCTAGTACTGTGTATTAAATGTAATTTTATTAATTATTAGCCAAATATCCGACGACAAACTGTGGTCAATAGCAGGTGATGTTCATCTTGGAGCACCACTCAAGCTAAAGTACAAATCTAGAAACCGTAATTTAATCCTCAGCCAGCCTGATTCAGATCAATCATTCATCTCGTCGAATCAATCCAATTTGTATTTAAAACCTCTTATTATGGTAGAAATTATTTTAAATCCATGGACGCCTGCCCATATCTTGCAAGAAACCTGGTCGATGGCCTTGAAACTCTACATGGCACAAACACAGCCATTACTGCCCACTTTTAAAATCCTGTTCAAATCTTTGTTGCAGGTGAGCTATTGCTTTGGAAATACTGTTTCGAGATGTGTGATGTAAAGCATACAGTTAATTTTGAATCAATTTAAACAAAATGTTGACACATCTTTAAATAGGATCGATTGATTTCTGGAACAAAATATCAGTGTGTTTCAAACCATTCTTCTGATTTGGAAAAATCTTTGGTGAAACTCCATTTAGATCGATATCAAGTATTTTCTGGTCCAATGGGTGTATTATCTGACAAAAGCTACAGAAATGCGCTGCTGGACGAGAGTTTTTTGTCCATCAGCCATGCAGACTTGATTGTGGTCGAGTTTATGTATCGATTTCATCCAAATACAATACTCAGTCGTGTAGCTGCCCGTCATCTATTGACTGAATTTTCCACTTGTATTTCCCAATGCAATTGGATTGAATCTGCAGACCAGCTTCAGCTGAAGCAAACCATATACAGCTTTTTTGATAAATTCATGCCACATGCTACAACTTCCGAACTAGTGGTAAGATTATGCTCAAGGTTTTTGTAAAAGTGCTATTTGATTCGAGTTCATTCGTGTTAATGGAAAATTGGCTCTATTGACCAATAACTACAGGAAATTATTGCAGTCATGATGCTCTTTCCGCCAGAATCATTAAAATTAGGACGCTTTATATCGCACCCAATTTCGCAATCAAAGACGTATCATTATGCTCAACCTTCAATAGTAGCCCAAATAGTCGAGATTCTTCAAGAATGGATTCTTTCACAACATCTACAAAGTGGACAAGTATGTCTTTGGAGTCTTCATCCGTGGCTACTAGCATCATTGAGTTCAACCCACTCCATTATATTTGAAGCATATGTCAAGCATCTGATTAAATTGCTGGCGAACATTCAACGATTCATATCCGATTCGTTTATTGCTTCCAACCAAAATGCGGACTGGGCTAGCGAGGCTGTTGACATTCGTACAAAATTGCTTCTTTTATCGAAACTTGTATCTGATCCTTGTCGGCAGTATCTTGCCCAGCATATCCAATCATTCACAGACGATCTAGTAGAGAACCAATCTGCTAGCATACGCAATTTCTGGAAGTTTTTTATAGGTACATTATTCACTCATAGTTTCAATCACAAACAGGATGGCAGCATGTAATGAGTCACGAATGCTGCAGTCTTGTATTTATTCTGCATTGACTATTTTGGAATGGATATGGTTGAATATCCGTTGCATTCTTTTACTACACATTGACTTGAGCATTCTCAATTCTTCAAAGCATTTTCCATCATACAAAATCGAACCATCATTTTGAACTGGAGTTTTTTTTGGTATACCGTGCATTTTACAATCACCAGATCCATGTATGGTAATCCAGATGATGAATTTTGATGTTTTTAATCCAATTCGTCTCTATTGTACCTTGAAAACTCGTACGTTTGTATCGTAATTCAGAAAAACAATGATTGCACGTTTCAGGAATGCAACTGTTGTTTTCATGCAGTCATCCAATATTCGAGTCAAAGGAGAATTGGAGATTGATAAATCAAGGATTTCATGGGATTGGCTGTTTATTATATACTTTTCTCGTGTTTGTATTTCATTTCACATGGATACGGTCGTGACTGAGACTTGTAGGAGCAAGACTATTTGGTCAACGCCATGTACACGTTTTACTTTTTAATAGTAGTTATATTCAATTATACCCCAAGCTGGTTTGTGTCACATACAGTTGGTTAGAAATAAACTCGAGATTACAGTATTTTCAGCCATGATAAAATTGTATATTGATGGTATTTAAAATCATTCTGCTTTGTTATGTAATGATCACCAAAACAGTGAGGATGTAGCCATCCATTACTAGCTATTGTAAATCTGATGTTAGAAGATCAATATAGTATGACTGATTCATACAAGACCCAACTCACCATCAACCGTGTAGTATATCATGAATAAGGTAAATGTGAAGCATCATGGCTGCTATTTGTTACGAGATAAGTGTTGTTTAAAACTGGAATGGAAAGCGTATCATTCACCATAGTAGCTTCTTCAAACTGTAGTAACCAAAGCTGTTAAATATAAACAGTAATATGATAGATTCAGACTTGAGTTTGACTTGGATAGAACAAGACAAGTTTAGGGATTTGAGTCAATGTGTTGCATTTCAAGATAATAATGTTTAGATTACCACATAAAAGACTGCGCCAGTCCATAGCATGAGTATTCCCATGAGACATGTTTTGAAGGCTACACATGACTGGATTTGACCCAACCCAAATAGGTCTATGATGGTAGGTTGTCTATTGTGTAAATCCCAAAGTTGACCTTCAGCTTGATCGGTATAACTTGTGCTTGTATTTGGTGCGATTTGAATCTGCACTGGTGCAGGCACTCGTACAAAACTCATGAGAGTCCAAGACGCCTCAAATAATGTTTAAAGTTTAGGTGAAGTTGATTGGATCATTTTTCAACACATTCGTGTAAAATGAGTTGATTGTCTTGGTTCCACTTTGACATACAATTGCATGTCAAATGAAGCGATTGTCTTGATGCCAGTCATTCAATATTTAAAAAAATTGAACATTCGTCGAGTTCCTAATACTTCACTTTACATGCATACAGTTGCAACACGATGAATAAAAAACTATAATGCCTTTTTGTATTGGATAAAACAATGAGTTTGATATTATTTGGTTGAAAATCATGTAATGCTCGACATGACAGCAAGAATAAAAGTGACGAAATAGAAATAAGCGATGCAATGAGAAACTGGTTCAAATTTGAATTCTATCGATTTTGAACAGAATGTCAAGATTAACTCAATACTCGACATCATGCTCATCAAACAAACGATGCAGTCAACATTGACAAAAACCATTCTTGGTAAATGGCAACAACTCACAACTGTTCGTTTTGTATCTGAATCGAATCAACATTCTATTCCACCACAAACCTCTGCAGCAACTTTGAGTATTCAACCAACTCAGTCTCAAGTACCAAAAGAAGTAAAAAAACGACTGCCAGTACAACTTGTTGAAACTGATTTGGTCGAAAAGTTTACTAAAGGATCTGGTCCAGGCGGTCAGAAGATTAACAAGTGTAAACATTCTGTTCAGTTATGGCATACACCAACGGGATTATTTGTCGAGGTAATTTGTATATCAATCCAATCCAGTTTATACATTCATGTTTGATAATGCATTGCCTTGACAACAACTAATTTGCCAACGATCCATCATGTATAGACACAAAGGTTCAGAGAACTTGCATCCAATCGTAGAGAAGCAAGAAAGCTTTTGCTACTGAAACTGGATCAGCAGATTAATGGAGATGTATCCAAACTGGCAGTTAAACTTGACAAACATCATAGACGAGTTGCTAAACAGAAACAACGATCAAAGAAAAAATATGGTGGATTGAATGGATCACCTCGAGACAAGACTGATGATGATGAATCGGTTTAGTCAAAAAAGCATTTCTATCAGCTCTGATCAACTTATAGATTCAATGTATTTAATAAAAGTTGGTATTGCATGATTCGTTACAGAAGATCTAGACTAAACCAATGGTCTAGATTCAAATACTATTTGCAAAACCATTATAGTAAAAAAGAAGAGATAATTCATATAGATCATATTTAATCAATAATTTCTTCAGTCTCGTCAATAATCTCCTCAATCCATTCTTCAAGTTCTTCGACATTTTCAGATTGGCGACTATTGATATCAGGATCAACACCGCCATACAGAGAAATACGAGTAGGACGATCTTGGTTGTATTTTTCCTGACATTTGGCCTTGTATGCCATCCACGCACGCCAAAGTGCAATACGCTCTTCTTGAACTTCTTGAGATACCTTGTTGGTCTCCATAGCATCCTGACGATCAAATCGAGCACTGTACTCTTTGAGATTCTTGCTGATTGTCTTTTGTTGAGTAGCACTGAGCAGTGTCTTGGGTCGTGGACGCCAGACAAATTGCTTGAATTGGTTTACGCTTTGTTTGGTAATCTGTTGTCCAGCAAAATTCCACATGATGAATCCGTTGTCGCTTTGAACACGCCATGCCGAAATGGATGTTACGAGGTAGCGACCAGTGGGATCCCATTCAATATCAGTGCACATGTAATGGTCACCCGTGTTGAGAATGGTCAAATCATCTACATCCCAAAACTGAAGATCACCCTGCATACCACGAAGGCCAGCCAAAACACAGAATCTACCCTTGGGAGACCAGCTGATTTGATTGATGCCCTTCACTTCCTGAGACTTGAGCAATTTGGTGCCAATGTTGGCCGAAGTGCTTGTATGAGGTTCAACTTCGTAAAAATTGATAAATGTTTTTTGGGCTTCGGTGGAGAGTACGGCAAAGCGGTTGCCATGAGGCTCCCAAAAAGTAGACATGACATCTTCGGTTTGCTTGTGCTCGACGACATCCACAGGAATCTCCTTTTCATTCATTCGGAAAATCTCAAAGCTAGTCACGGTCTGCTTCTTGGTTTTTTGGCGAGTGATTTGTACCAGCACATATGCACCATCGTTTTGCCAACTGAGTTTACAATCAATGACACCAAACAAATTTTTTGTACGAGTGATCTTGCGGGAAGGCATTTCTATAACAGTCACACGCGCAGGGATGTTGCCGGATTCAGGAGTCCAGAATCCAAGGCGATTGGATGATGGAGACCAATCAAATGACTGGATGTTTTCTACTTTGATGCTCTTCTTGTCCAGCAATCCCATTTCGGGAAGTTCGTAAACGCTTATACCGCCCTGTGGTCCTGTAGTCATTCTTGCAATATATGAACTATCGAATGACCATTTGAACACGGGCCAGTCAATTTTGATGGTGGTAGCTGGTCCTGAACGAGGCTCGTTGGGATTTATACCGGTGCCTTCATTACCAAAAGTACGCAGCTGGCGTCCAGTGCTGACATCCCAAACAATAAAATGCTACAATTGGATCATCAAACGGGTTAGTCATGCCATCACACAAAGTGGATGATCAAGCAAACAAGTGAATATAGAGGATCAGATCTCTGTTCTGTATACTATTAGGATCATTCTAAACAACACAAGTCGACCGCAAGAATGCGGGATCAGGTATCAATAGTCACAACTATCCTCAAAACGTAGTCAATGAATATCATCATCCCTCTTCTATTAAATAATTATGGAGATCAAGACACTCGGATATAGCTATAGCCAATCTTGATTTTAAAATCTCAAGCATTGACAAATAGAAATGTGTATTGTCATCTCAAAATGGATCGTTTCAAATGAAAAAAACAAGTATCACAACCAATGAGAATTACCTGGAAAGCATTTTCTGGGGTTTTAAAGGGCTCGTGGCTCCAAGTCACAACATACTTTTCGTTGGGACTAAATTCAAGCATCTTGACATTTGGATGTTCAAAACGACAGAGTTTATTCCAGCTAGGACCTCCCCATAGAGCAATTCCTTGCTTGTGTACGGTGACGAGGTATATGCCTTGAGGAGACCACGCAACGTAGGAATCTGTCCATTTCTATTGGAGACAAAGTGTTAGATATGTCAGCAATAAAAATTGAAATAGAAAAGATGGGTTACCATGCGACTCTCGACTTTTTCAGGTTTTTCAGCCTTATTATTGTAGTAAACAGTGACTTCATCTTCCTTGATCATGACCCACTGATCACGACATCTGGGATCAGCCAACCAAGATTTTAAATGTTCTTTGGGCTGAAATGTTTTTTCTGGAGGAGGTATAAACTTGTCTGGAACATTGGCATACATCTCTACATCATCAAACTTGATAGCAGACAGAGTGTGATTTTTATCCAACTTGAAGCCATTGCCAAGAATGACGGCCATGTCAGCAGCCGCACCAGTTGAGAATTCAATAAACGCATATCTAGAAATACGGCAACGAGATGCAAGTCAACAAGAGATTAGAGTGATGCAATGGGATCAAGATTTAGAAACAAGGCATTACAGACAGAACAGATCCAGTCAGACTTCAACACACCCTTTAGTCATATTGGTCTTATTGTCTTTGGGCATAGATATGCCACCAGTGATGATTCCACCATTGATTTCCTTGAAGATCTTTCCAATGGCATTGGTTAGTTTGACAGCCTTTGCTTCATCAACGACAGGCAAGCCATCAAGAATGATGATTTGTTCAAAGCTAGAATTAGGAGTAACTTTAAACTCTTCTTCCAAGTCGCTAAAGTCGATGGAGTTGATATCGAAATCATCAGTCTCTTCCAGACTCTGTTTTGGATGAACAGCTGGCATTATGGAATGATTTGTAGAATAAAAGAATAAAAATATTTCGTTAAAACCCACGCGAATCCCCAGGAAAAAACGACAAAATTGAAGATTTCAGCTCAATGAGTTTGGAATGGCTGATGAACGTGTTGAGACAGTCAAACTGGTTGAGACAGTCAAACTGGCTGAGACAACTGAATCGGTCAAACTAACTGAACCAGCAAAACCAATGACAATCGAATACACTCAATCCAAGCAAGATACTCACTCTGTTGCTGTTCCCATTCTACCAATTAATCACAAACTGCCTTTGGATGGACTAGGACCTGTGATTGTGAATACTGTATGATATCTTGTAGACATATTCTAGACTATATTACTGTGCTAATACTGTCTGATACTAGGATGGAACTTTGGGTCGTATTACAAATTGGACACTGTTGTCTGCACATGAACAAGCCAACACTTTGAGAATCATCTCATTACGGAATCAGAGACGGTTGAAAAACTTGAATGAATAAAGTCAAGCAGACATAATGCTCATCTTTCAAATCGAGTGTGTTGCTTTATTTTAATCTAATTTTCAGATATTATGGTATGGCTTGGGCAGTGTATTTGGATGTTGATGTGTGATTTTGTGTGGATATCTGAAATTGAGAATTGCAAGACAACCCCTCATAGTGTAAGCCATGACAAGAACATACCAGTTTGTGTATTGACTTGCTGGTAATACAACTCGTTTACCAGAATACCTTTTAGACTCGTCAGAACGCGAGGTTTAGCTTGTATTCTTATTCTGTAGATCCAACAGGTGGATTGACTCGGATCAAACCACGAGCCACACTGGTCAAACCTTTTCATCTGTCTTTTGCAGTGTTTTTTTTTGGTTGATCAGACCATCCACAAGTAGATGCTCGAGTAATGTATTGACTAAAATCAAGTCTTTATTGAATTGAAGAGTGGAACGCTGCAAGACTAAATCAACTGAAATGCAAGTCGAGGTGGAATCCAACAGTCAACGCGCTTTATTCTGTCAAAAGTAATCAATTGCATTCTTCATTTTATTGCAGGATATTCTCGCTGATAACTTTTATAGTAGCATGTCTGGCTTTGTGCGAGAATACAAGATAGTTGTTGTAGGAGGCGGGGGTGTCGGAAAGGTATTGCCCTTTTGTATCCTTGTTTGTACAGGACTTGTCTAGTGCTGTCTGGTCTTTCCGCTCTTGGTCTTTATCAAAATCATATTCAATATGATGCACCATTCTCTATATCACTCTTGTATGATATCTTGCCGAACATTGGTCTGGAATGCTTCTAGCTACTGCATAGATTCAGCATTATTATTCATTGGACTTACAGAATATCGCTAGACTGCAATTGGAACCTGACCGTCTGCTTGCTACGACTGGGGTGCTTCGGCTTTGTCTATCATGACCTTGTCAATCACTCCAACTCTTTGAATTCGTTAGCTGAGCCATTCCATCTCTTGTCATTCTTGCAGTATATTTTGGTCAATGGGAGCGTGGAGTGTATTCTGCTGGTCCTTGTCCATGCAGTCAATGATTCTATCGTCTATTTGATATCATGCAACAGACTGTAATAGCATGTAATAGCATGTTGTACATCTCCACTCTCCATGCATGCCGCTAACTAAAAGGCTGTTACATTTAGGCCCGCTTTGTCTAGAGATTGGAATGGCCCAGCTACTGACAACTGAGTGTCTGATGATCAACTGCAACATCTTAACCTACACTCAATCTTCATGCAACTGACATCATGCTTCTCGCTTGCTGAAGTTGCCATGATTCAATGCCACTCTGCATTCAGTTGGCTTCTCTACTGGATGCTTAATTGGCAACCAATCCCAATTCATTGTTATTCTACTTATCAAGACTGGCATTGCAACTCTGATGTTGTTGACCCTTCTTGAACCAATTCTTCAATGCTGTGTGCATTCCAAAATTGCAATAGTTTATTCCAACTCTTTTACTAGTGTAATGATGGATTCCATTGAAATGCAAATTGACTAACAAGTATTCTTGTTTCTAATACAACCTTGTGTAATGTCATTCTACAGTCTGCTCTTACAATTCAGTTTATCCAATCACAGTTTGTGGACGAATACGATCCAACTATAGAAGACTCTTATCGCAAGCAATGCGTCATTGATCAAGAAACAGCGCTTCTTGACGTTCTAGATACAGCAGGACAAGAAGAGTATTCAGCTATGCGTGAACAATACATGCGATCTGGAGAAGGGTTTCTTCTTGTATACTCCATCACCTCGCGCTCATCGTTTGAAGAAGTTCAGACATTTTATCAACAAATTCTACGTGTCAAGGATCGTGACTGGATTCCCATGGTACTCGTCGGAAACAAATGCGATTTAGTTGCAGAGCGGACAGTCTCTACCAACGATGGGCGAGAGTTGGCTCGAACAATGCGGTGCAAGTTTGTAGAGTCTTCCGCACGTAGTCGAATCAATGTCGAAGAAGCGTATTATCTGTTGGTGCGGTCGATTAGAGATGAAAACAAACGAGCGTCTATGATGGATTTGCAGGATAAAAAGCCTAAAAAGAAAACAAGAAAGACAAAGTGTCTGTTGATGTGACTTTCTACCTGTGATCTCCATTACTTAACTGCAAATACAAACAGTATCTTTTCTACCGCTTTCCTTTTTTGTTTAGTAAAGACTGTTTTGGCTGAATTGACATTAGCCTTTTGTCTACTTTGGCGTCTTGATCGCTCTTGCTCGCGCTCATCTGGGCCAATGCTTATGAATATCAAACATTTTACCCAATCATGACATGTAGCATTAAAGGATTGGTAGTCGGGAGTGTCTAAAGCACTTGTTTACAGAACATGTAGATATGCAAACAATTTGGTTTTGAATGAGGTGGAGATTCTACGACACATTCAAGTTGATTTAGAATTCTCTATTTTAATCCACTCATTCCTACGATTCAAGAACAGCAAACATCCAGCCAATTTGCAAGAGTTTATCCTGATTCAAGGTTGGATTTCACAGCATGCAAAAGACATCCATCATCAATGCTTATTCTCAATACACAGCTAATCATTATAAAGGTGTATTTACCTCGATTCATCCATTTTGAATCTTGGACATTTAAAATGATGTGCTTGTATCCATCTGAAACAAGAGTGTCGTTGACAGGTGGACTATACACTGAATAGTAATGTACAAATTGGTCGATGCCATCAAGTATATATCTTGCAATGGAAAAATGCAATTGTTTTTCCATTGTAAAACGAATGATAATTCATGTACTGAATATTGCTCAATGGCGCAGATAAAATAGCCGCCAACGTAACACATGATATGGCTGATCCTTGTCCACTCTAACATGAAAGCCGCTTAGTCCCGGCCAAGCCCAAGCAATCCTATATTCCAATAGCTGCTCATGCCAGTCGGAGTGAAGCCGGGTATTCATCAGTTTCATCCCAACATTTAAGCACCTGCTCTTTAACCCAACTCTTGCTATCCTTTCAATCCTTCATGTCTGCACCATCACAACAGTATGCAGGCACATTTCCAATCTTTGGGACCATCATTGCTGTCAATCTGTTCCTTGTGGTCCTCTGTGTCCTTGGCATACTATGGAGAAATTTCAACCGGAGAGTACCACAACCCACAACCACAGAAACAACCACAGAAACACCAATGAGATTTAGTGAGCAACTACCAGCCTATGAGCAACCACCTAGATACTCCAACATGACTGCAGTAGCGATGCCTCCGTCACAACATCCGGACCATACTGCAGTGATTGTTTGTTTAAACCCTCCAAGACCGCAACGATCAAAACCTACACTCCTATCTGCTTTGAAACTGCACACTACTCAGTCCATTCGCATGACCAGTATACCTTTTGTTATTTCCTAAACACTCTCTAACCCGAGTTTTACGCTGCTTGGGGCTACCATCAAGCCGTCGTTGCATAGTTCATGTTTATTCCAGTTTGTATATTTAATGTATATTTTACAGCCGTATTCACGTAAAATGAAACCAAGCCAAGGTACCAGAATATATAATAAATAACCAGTTTCATGACAATGGTGGGTATCAATTATCAAATTTACTGGTCAATGTTGGGTTTAAACTCCTTGACAAACTCATTCAAGCCTAATCGTGTTCTACAGGTATGGGAATAAACCATCAATTCGGTTGATTTAATCCTATGTTTTTGTGATTCGACAATCTATGTATCGGATGGTTTGTTCACTTGATCAATCCATAAAGTCGAGCTGTTTGAAAGCTTCTTTTGAGAAAACTCTCCGACAAACCAACCAATCACAGTCCATCGCGTGATACGATAATACTGTTGAAAAACTGAATATGCATCGAGAATTGAAATTTGGGCAAACGCAAATTTCAGTGCCAAAATGAATTTTGGGAATTTTTAGTCTCGTTTTTTCTTCACTACAGAAAAGAAAAAACTTTTTACACAAGCAATGGGATTTGGTGCGTTTGTTTAGCTGACCCACTGTTTTGATGGTGTTTGTATGACCTTGTTATTACACTATTACATTCCTGTATATTTACAGGAATGTAATGGTGAAGCTATGGCTGTAGAATCCAGTCTTGACAAGACTTGTTCAAGTGATTGAATGTAAAATATTTTTATGGCGTGACTAACGATAATTTTTCCTTTTATTACTTGATGAAATCTGGTTCTGCGCTGTTTCAAATCTCCTGTTGATGTCCTTGTCAATGCATACCATCACTTATTGCCGTTTATGCACTGGATGTTTTGGGTGGGATCTATTGTAATCTGGACATTTCAACACTTTGCTGTTTCTATCACTTTGATCGCTTATATTAGAACCAAGAGGACGTGGTGGTGGTCGTGGAGGATTTGGCGGTGGTCGTGGCGGATTCGGCGGTGGTGATCGCGGAGGCCGTGGCGGTAGTCGTGGTGGATTCGGTGGTGGTCGTGGTGGATTCGGCGGTGGCCGTGGTGGTGCAGTGTCCAAGTTTGGAGGTGGTGATCGTGGAGGCCGTGGTGGTGGTCGCGGTGCTCCAGGTGGCCGTGGTCGTGGCCGAGGTGCTCCAGCTGGCCGTGGTGGTGCCAGAGGTGGATCCAAGGTTGTTGTTAAACCCCATCGTCACGAAGGTGTGTTTATCGCTTCCGGTAAAGAAGACATGTTGTGTACCAAGAACCTTGTTCCTGGAGAATCAGTCTATGGTGAAAAGCGAATCTCTGTTGATGTGAGTTTTTATCGAATCGGCCATATCATGGCATTTCTACTTTTGCTGGATCTAAACTAATTTATCCTGACATTTTATTTGCTTATTCAACTATTAGAACGCCGATGGAACCAAGACAGAATATCGTGTGTGGAATCCTTTCCGATCAAAGATCGCTGCTGGTATTTTGGGTGGTATTGACAACATTCACATTGCTCCCGGCAAAAAAGTTCTTTATCTTGGTGCAGCAAGTGGAACCTCTGTTTCACATGTTGCTGATGTTGTTGGCCCCACTGGTCTTGTCTATGCTGTCGAGTTTTCACATCGTTCTGGACGCGATCTGATCAACATGGCCAAGAAACGCACCAACGTTATTCCTATTATTGAGGATGCTCGTCACCCTCACAAGTATCGCATGCTTGTTGGAATGGTAGATGTTATTTTTGCAGATGTTGCTCAACCCGATCAAGCACGTATCATTACACTCAACTCGCATCTGTTCCTCAAGAACGGAGGACACATTGTCATTTCGATCAAGGCCAACTGTATTGACTCTACTGTAGATGCTGCCACAGTATTTGCAAAAGAAGTCAAGAAGCTTCAAGAAGACAAGGTGAAACCACAGGAGCAGCTCACACTTGAGCCCTATGAGCGTGATCACGCTATTGTTATTGGACAATACCGTGCTCCCAAAAAGACAAAGTCGGCCTAGGCCCGGGGTTAGATATCTTGTTTCCCTATTATTTCTCTTATAGTTTCTCTCTGATCCAACACCTCCCTACACCTTCATTCACTGTGCAAAGCAAAAACATCGAGTCATTTTAAAACACTGCTGTGGCTTGGTTGATTGACAAATTCAATAGCAATCTTCTTATTTTTACTTTTCAGTTTTATAAACTTTTCGTAAATCTGTGTCTTCAAGTATACATTATGAGCTAAATATGATATTGCAGATATTGTGGGTTTATTACTTGAAATCATGTGAGTAATTGAAAGATGAATGCAAGCATAATATTTGTCATCCTAGATCTTGAGAGAAGCAACATCTGCAGCTACCTAAATAGTCAAAGTTTGCTGTGAGCCTACATACTCGAAATCCATTCGATTCACATGTCAACAACACTTTAAATTCTTACCTTGAACGAGCCTGTTACAAAAGGCAAAAAGTCTTTTCCACCCATGTAATTGCGAAGGGGTTCAGGCACCACCACACCCGTTTCAGTTTGAAAGTTTTCAAGAATACAACAGATGGTACGTTCCGTAGCAGTCAATGTACAGTTGAGTGCATGGACATACTTTTTGGACACATCATTTGCCTAAAGCCATAGAGGATCGAGTGAGTTTAAAATACAATGGCTGATGCATGTAAAGCCTATTACCTTTTTAGTGCCAAATCGGATTTCAAGTTCGCGGGATTGATAGTCGGTGCAGTTGGAGCACGATACCAACTCTTTATAAGTGCCCTGGAAAGGAAACCAGGCTTCAAGATCATACTTTTTTGCTGCTGAGTTATTCAAGGCACCAGAAACAATCGAGATGACGTGGTAAGGCAAACCAAGCTACACATGGTATTCCATACATCATTAGATCAAGACATCAATGGGTCTACACAGTCCAGACGCACGAGTTTCTTAAATCGATCAGTCCCAACTTACACTCTTGTAAAACTCCTTGGCAACCTCTATCATTTCTTCGTGCATTTCCCAAGACTTTTCAGGATGAGTGAGTACAAATTGCTCCACTTTTTCAAATTGGTGGACACGGAAAATGCCCCAGGTATCACGACCGTGTGCGCCAGCCTCTTTTCTAAAGCAGGTGGATGATCCAGCATACCTGTTTGACATTGAAATAAATTATACACAACGGTAAACGGTACAGCCTGTTAGACATGTGCAGCAAACATTGGCTCAATACAAAAGCTTACTTTTTAGGCAGCTCATCGGCTTCAGAAAACCACTCTCCAGAATGAAATGCACTAATAGGTTGCTCACTGGTAGCAATCATGTATTTTGCGTCTCCCGCTTCACCTTCAACACTGTAAAGAGCTTCATCAAAATCTTCCAGCTGGGCAGTCTTGGCCATGACCTCACGCTTCATAAAAAACGGAGTCCATAGTTTAGTGTAGCCACGTTTTTCAAGAAAATCAAGACCATAGTGCATCAATGCCAAGTTGAGATCAACGCCAGGTCCGGTCAAAAAGTATCCGCGATGGCCAGCAACATTGGTGCCTAAGAGGTCGAATGAATTGGTATTTCAGCATAGCATGAAAAAAGATTAGACTTGGTGTATACACTTTAAATCTGCTGTACATTACTTGCCTCGAACGGGATCGTAACCACCAATTTTTTCCAAAACCTCATGATGGCTATATAGTCCAGAAACGCCTTTGCCATCTTTAATCAACTGGGCACGACGATCTACTTCTGCTGCCTCAGTACGATCCTTTGGCCACCACTTTTCAATAACCAAATTGTCCTTTTCGTCATTGGATACAATGACACTTTCATGAACAGTGTTACCAATCAAACGCAGCTTAGACTGCAGTAGTTTTTCTTTTTGAACAGAAAGTTCAGTGAGATCCTGTTTCAGTTTCAATAGATCTTCCTTGTCCTGTTTAAGCTTCAATGCTTCAGGAGAGTCCAGTTTTTTTGCCTTGGCAAGTGGAGCAATGTCCTTGCCGATTTGGTTGATTTTCTTGTTGAGTTCATCAGCTTGAAACCGGGCTAATGATTCGATATAAATTCAACCCAAATGTTAATTTTGGATTGTCATGGTGAACATGGAATGATGGTTGATATCCAACCCCATGCAACCATCTTGGATTCAAAATGGTTAAAATCGAACATTGAAATTAAAGAGCCAGAATATAACCAATACCAAACAAAATGGGTAGTTTGTAGTAGTAAATCATATGGTTCTAATGCAGTGTAGAATGCATGTCACTGTTGTTTCCTGTGTAAACATGACAAATCAACAGCAACCAAGATTCATGGTCGTACCTTTCTTCCATTCATCATCCAGAGTAAGCACTTGGTCAACAAGAAGAGCTGCTGCATCGCCGCCTCGCTTTCTTTGAGACTCTCGAATCAGTTCTGGGTTTCCGCCCTTGTCAGCTCTCAGCAGGTTAATGTCAATCATATTGTTGAGGCTGCTATCGAGGTGTACAATTTAAAGAATAAAAAATAAATTATTCGTGAATGTCAATCAACATTCCAGCTCGCATTATTCTCAGATTCTCATGCAAGTCGAATGAATTGAATTTCTTTATTCATACCAAACGTTTTTAAACAAGTGATGGATTTAAACTGACTAATTTCCAAGAGATTGATCAGTGCAATCCATTCACTGTGTGATTTGGTTGTGTAGTGTTAACGTCATTAATCCGGCAATAATCCAGAAACATCATCTTGAAAACTAACATCATCTTGTGTTGATTTTTTCTAAAAGTTGACAAGAGTTAATATAATGCATTTATACAACCATTTTTATCAACAACAAAAATCTCTAGTTCAAATCTACTTCAACTATTATCAATCGTATCCATTCAACTTACTGCTACGTTTCCGCTAAGCTTTCGAATCAATGTATCGTTACCTCCATGTACTTTGCTGGCCGATTCGTAGCCATATTTTGCAGGTGGTTCTTGATCAACATTATATTTGCTGGCTATCCCTGCCGACGACTGTCTACTATCAGTCATGGGTGTTGTAGCCAAATTTGTAGCACGATTACCAACTGGTTTATTGCTCAATACACCTTCGCTCGGTGGTGAGCTATTCGATCCCATTGTTTTTTCTGCTCGACTAAGTTTTGATGCGTATTCTGTAGCCTCCTTCATCCCCAGATCGGTGCATATACGAACCAAAAACCGTAAGCCTGTATTCGCGTTAAACATGGCAATATGTCAGTCAAGGCTTTGTAAAAATAGTTTAGAACCTGAAAAATCTGAAAGTTAATTCAACTTACATTCAATATTGTCGGGAAACTTTTCGTGAATTCGCTTATATGTATCAAAGGCTTGTTGATAGTTTCCACTTCTTCGATAGCAGCTAGCAATCATAAGTGGCCATCGGACCTGATTTGGCTGAATCAATATAGCACGCTCAAAAAATTGAATGGCTTGTTCGTACACCTCGCAGTCTACATAGTATGCACCTAACCACGAAATAACATCCATATTGCATGGATAGTATCGATAGCTTTCAGAATAGTACTGAAAGGCTTGTGATTTATCCCCGTCGCGTTCAAACATACTTCCAAGTTTTTCAAGTACTGATGGGTCTGTTGGCACCACTGATATCAATATATTGAACCATTCCATGGCCTGTTGCGTGCTTCCTTGTTGGTTGTAAATATCAGCTATTTGATAAATGACTTCGGGACTGCTTCGTAGAATCGAATGTAGCTTTTCAAACCACTGCAGCGCCTCGTTGTAATTATTCATTCGTTTGTACACCAAACCAAGATTGTACATGGCTTCAGTGCAGATAGCATCTACATTAATAGCCTCGTGATACCGATCTCTAGCTTGATCATACTTTCCCTTGACAAAATCACAATTGCCTCGATTGGTTTGCGCCTTGGCATTGTATCGATCATGCTCAATGGCTGTGTCGGCGTATCTTTCACTCTGTTTATAATCTCCTTCTAAAAAGTACAGGAATGAAAGATTTGTTGCAGCAGTACCTACCAGTTTTGGATCTTTTTTTTCAAAAGTTTTTAAAGTCTCTATAGCTTGAGTAAAATCTTTGTTTTTGAGGTAATGAATTGATTTTGAAATTTCTAGTTCGGATGCCATATCAAAATTCGAAGCTGAAGTTTTTAAAGCGTCAATCACCCAGTTGTAACCAAGCGTAAATGTTGTATCGATACTGGGTGAAATGAGTTTAGCTGCTTGTATAATATATCGCTCAGATGCTCTTGCACGATCACGAGCAATGGAACGAAGCGCATCTTCGTTAAATACTTGGTGATCTTCAATTGGCTCATCTTTAGTTGATGGATCAAGAGCATCTTCGTTTTGCTCAATCATGGGCGTGACAATTGAAATAATACGCTGAAATCCTTTCTTCATCTTGTCCTTGTCTCCAATTGCAAAATAGCATAAAATCAAATTGAATCCTAATGGAATGGGTTTATGGTAAAGGTTGAATGTTGATGAGTGTGTTATGAATCTTGTAGGTACATTCATGGTTCATGTTTTTACCTGTGTGATGATCTGGATTTCCTTCCATGATAGCTTCCAATGATGTAATGGCATCTTGAAACTGTCCCATTTTAATGAATGCACTTCCAATATTACGCATAATTTTCAATCTGACACAAAATGTAAGCAAAAGGCAGCGTACATGAATTGCAGTTCAATCTCACCTAAAATCACGATTTGTGCTAGGAATTTGATCTAAAGCCATGCGATACATTTTAACTGCTTGACCGTATTTGCACTGCTCAAAGTAAATATTCCCCATATTCACGCGCAGTCTTCCACTTTGATTAAACAGCTTATTTTTTACAATCACCGCATACGAATTGAGCGCCTCTTGGTACATTTTGTTTGAATGGTACTGATTGGCCAAGTTAAATAAAACACAATAGGTTAGATCTAAATTGATTTGATCGCCAAGGTTGAGTTCTTCGCGCTGCTTGGAAAGTTGCCGTTCTTTTTTTCCAGCCTCTTTGGCTTTGTCGAGAGCTTGTTGAAAGTTGCCTTCTGCTGCTAAAAAGGCAGATTCTTCAATAATATGTCCAACTTTTCGCTCAAGAACCTTGATTTTCTCTTCTGGTGACAATTCAAGCTGTCGGTCTTGGGTTTGTGAAGATTGCCCTACATATATGTATTGGTCACAATTTAATGGTACATCCAAATTCAAAATAGCTTATTGGTTAGTTTCAGATAGAGCTGTATGCATTTAAAACCATTTTACTTGTGCAAGCATGTTGATAATAAAACAGACTATAATTTTGCATTTAAATATTCATGCCTTGGTTTAAAGGATCAAACGTTTGTCCAGAAATCATGCCAGGTCTACCCCGGCTAGAGTATCCAGCAGCTCTAACAGATGTCATGGGTCGACCACCACTGTTTGAGTCTCCACCATAAGACGACATCATTCGACCAGTACGAGGACCACCAAGGGAGAATGTCGGCTGTGGTGCGCGTCCAGCTGCTGTTCGTCCTGACCCACCATACGCGCCTGTTGTCTACAAGTTGAATCACGGCATGAACAAGTCACCAACATATATTTCATCAACCCCATACAAAATAGGTCGTGGTATCAGTAATACATGGTTATTAGTCACATGAATTACAATGGTTGAGCTGTGTCGTTTCTTCAATTAATGAAACCAACACTACCTTTTTTTCAAATGAATACAGGTCATCTGCTGCGTTTCCTGCAATGGTTTCGGATGAGCCGCGCTGGGGAGGATTGGATAGTTGGGCTCCGCCATATCTATAGTCTGACATATTTAAAGTGCGGCGTATCACTCACCAAGTGAGTCAGCGGCCAAGTTGTGGAGTTTTAATTAAAGGGTGTAGAAGCAAGATGAGCTTGAAAGAATACTCGACCTTGAATTTCAAATGTCAAGACTCAAAAGTCCGTTGTGCAGTATTCTCCTTGAAAACAAACCGTGTTGAAATGTACATTCAAAACAGCTGATGGGTTGAAAAAAGTTGTGAGCATGATAGATTGAATGCAATTTATTGGACAATGTTTTATCATATTGATGTGTTGCAGAACCCAATCTATTGCTATTCAGATTCAAGACCAATAGCATTTATTTTTTAAAGTACTTGTAAAGTCTCTCTAAAGCAGTTTCAATCGTGGCACGATCCTTGCAAAAAGCAAAACGTACCAGATGCGATACCTTGCTTTGATCTTGGGACTGGTAAAATGCAGATACAGGAATACCAGTCACGCCAACTTCGGTAGTGAGGAATTTTGAAAAATCGCCCTGGATGTTCAACTCCTTTTGAATCTTGCTTACATCAGCAACAATAAAGTAGCCTCCATCTGGTTTCATGGGATTGAAGCCAATAGACTCGAGGCCTTCGTACAATAAATCTCTCAAGGATTCGTACTGACGACATGTGTCTTGAAAATAGCTGGTTTGTTGTGCAATTTTGAGCGATTCGGCAACTGCTTCCTAGATACAGAATTAGGCAGACGGGTTAGCTAAATGAGCACCTTGTAAAATTAGTTTTATAAATTTTAGAGAACATGCCTGGAGAGGAGTCGCAATGGAGAATGGAATAAATTGGTGAACAAGCCAGACTGCACGAGAAAGTGCCGGAGGTGCTATTGCCCAGCCAATTTTCCATCCAGTAACTCCAAATGCTTTGCCAATACTTCCAAGAGTAATAGTGCGCTCAAACATTCCTGGAAGACTTGCTGTGGATTCAGAGAGCAAATGTTAATTTGATTGTAGAATTTCATAAATACTCTCACATCAATCACACACCAAACTTGATAAACGGCGAACAGCTATCAGAAAACGTAAGAGTTTCGTAGACCTCATCAGCAACAATCAGCAAGTCGAATTCGCGTGCGATTGTCGCAACAGCCTCCAATTCCTTTTTGGTAAAGACCTTGCCTGTACATTATTTGATGTTATTTGTTTTAAATGTAGACAAAAAATAAGACAGTTTATAGGTTCCAAGCCATCGATGCTTACCAAGTGGGTTATGCGGGTTGTTGATCATGATCATTTTAGTTTTTGGGGTGATTGCCTTGCGCAATTCATCCATATCAAGCGTCCAATCGCTAGCACGACCACGCTTTCCAGGAGTAGCAGAAAGAGACACGACGATGGGCTTACCACCTGCAAGCAAGATGGATGCAGGATATGAATCATAGAATGGCTGCATCAGAATCACCTCGTCTCCAACATCCACAAAGGCTTGAATTGTCGAATAAATAGCTAGTGATTTACAGATACCAATATAAGAATTCAATTGTTCAGGACTGAAAATACTAAGGTTTGCTAGTGCGAATTCTTATAACAATGTATTTCAAGAGATGCAAATATACCTTCAGTAGCACCAACAGTAGTAACAATCTCAGTTAATGGATCGATTTGACGGCCAAGCTTGGAGCTATAGAACAATGCAAGCTCTAGATCATCAAATGGTATTAGCAAGACATGCAGATCAATGATGGGTGATCTTGACTCTCAAGATCTGCCGCAAGTCATTTTTATTCCGCCAGTATGATATAAATGATCAAGATGACATCATTCTACCTTGAACCAGCTTAGGATGTCCTTCACTACGAGTGTATTGATGTAATATTCCCTGAGTAGATATAGCCTTGGCAGCTTCCTGAGTAATAAAATCAGCTACGGGAAGAGTAGGAAATCCTTGACCCAAGTTGATTGCCTTGTGTTTGTTGGCCAATGCAGTGAATTCTGCAAATACCGTCCCGCCTGGGTTTAGTGACGATAGTCGATGAGCAGCCTGTTGACAAGGAATGCGTAGGTTTAGTTTTATATGAAAAGAATGATTGCCATGAGGACATACTGATCAGCATGTGTTGTACCTTGGAAGAGATCCGAGCAGTAGTCATTGCAGATGTTACTGAATGTCAAGATAAGAATATACAATTTCAAATGCTTTGCATGAAATGCTGCTTCATGTTCAACTGTCAAGCATTATCATATTTACTAAAATACTGCGGCATTCATTCTATCAGTCATATCGATCAAGTATTTCCCCTCTTCATGTATTCATAAAAACATACTTGTATTACAATGCTTGTATCAATACATGGTTTTGAATATAGAATGAAAACATCTCAGAGAACGATAGCATACATGAATAAAATAAACATAGTGGATGAGATGGATGTCAAAATAGCATGCTGTCCTGATACAGATTTGCCCAAGTTACTTGTGGGTAAAGTCGTTTGTACTTTTCCTACTGTAGGTGGAGCTACTATCACATTAGCAGACTCAACAACACCGTTTAAAACAAAGGCTTTTGCACTCGAGTTGGGAAACTGATCAGATACAGGAATGGGTTGGTTCTGGCTTCGATCGCTTGTAATCAAAGTGCCTTCTGGAACGGTTGGAAGACGAACACATCGTCCAATTAAACTAAAATATTTTCAGAGTAAACAAGTCAGTAAAGCAATTAACGAGTGATGGCCAAGTTTAATGAATTTTAATTACCATACAAGACCTCGTTCACACAATTGTACCGTGCAGCTCATACCCTCCCTCGCAGTTATTATAGGTGGGGGTCTTGGTACTGCAGTAGCCTTTGGGGGTGGTCTTGGCACCGTAGTAGCCTTTGGAAGTGGTCTTGTGGCAATACGAGTATTTGGTAAAATAGGTACAGTGGTTGAAACAGGAGAAAAAGTACGAATCACAGTAGTTCGCAAAGCAGTGGTAGGTTGATTGACAACCTGAGCAACTGATTGAATTACAAATACTGCTTTTAGAATAGCAAATACTAGCAGTAGACCATATTGATTAGAACCAATCCACCAATGCATAACTCTAGTATTAGCGTATTCACGTAAAATGAAACAAAATAAGGGTGCCAAAAATACATAAATTGTCAGTCGGTTTGATTGGCGCTCATTCAATCTACCCCGAATTTACTAAACAGTTTATGCCCACCAACTCATCAACAGTTTGCTGGGCTTGGCTCATTTTTATATGAACAAATGCTCACATTACAGTCTGTATATTTCTTGTTCAATCTCTACTTTCCTTGTCTACACACATTGGGTAATTGACATGTTAATGACATTCCTAGAACCTGCAATCATTGAACTAGATCGCAAACGCATCCGTGGGATTAGAATACAGAGACGAGTTCTGCTACAGCATTAAAACAGCTGAATCCAATATCTGGATTTGAGTGAATCTGCAGATTGTACAATGCATGCCAAACAAGAGCCATCTCAGTGTAAAACTATAGTCTAATCTTGTATGATGGTCGTTGTGCTTTGAACAACTAGAAGCATTCAAGTTAGTCCCAATATCAACGAATATTCAGCCATTGTATATTCCAAAGCAATCATCACTGCAGGATAATTACAAATCTTACAATTTACGTGAATACGGCTGTGTAAACTCCAAACCGCGTTCGTGAGGACCAACTGAACTTGTCCATCTTGGATCATAATGCCTATTAATGGGCAGTCTGTCCACCCAATAGACAATACACTTTCCGAAAATACTCAACTGCTTGAATCTCAATCTACTTTACCTAAACAACATGCTCTGCTTTCAAAGACTCCTGCATCACCTTTAAAAAAAGAGCAACTCCAATTTAACCCTCCAAAAATTGACCCAGTCCCAAATAGCCCATCTACAAATGACGATTCTTTAAATAGTCCTCTACAAGCTACTTTGCAGCAAGATACATCACTACAAAAAACAAAGCCTCATAAAATTATTGTCGACACGAATATATTGCACCCAACAACTCATTGGTCAACATCAAAACGCACTCCATCCTCAAAACGTTTAAATTCTCATCGAGTGCGACATTCTGCTCAAAAAACACCCCATTTCCCAAATTACTCTCCAAAAATTGTTGGTCCAAACTACTTTGGTGATCAAGATGATCAACCTGCGATCCGAAAAGTCAATGGCAAATACGAAGAAATTCCTAATTTGCTCGACGGGTTTAGAATGGTAATCGTATATTTAACTTTGATGTATAATTTGATTCAAATCTTAAAACTCAATTTGTTTTTAACCAAACCTAATGGAATGTGCCAATACAAGCTTAATCGAGCACCAGCCACGGATCCAGAATTTGTATACTCGCTCGACTTGTCATCACAACAACTCATATATGTTGTTGAAGATGATTTGACGTTGTTTACAAAGTTGCATACTTTGCGTGCAGGTGAAAACTCACTGCCTTTTGCTCGACTAGGCACATTACCATCTCTTAAAACTCTACTGCTTCCATGCAACGGCGTGACATCTCTTGATCTGGAGTCGGAAAGCAAATTTCAAAAGCTTGAACACTTGGATTTATCCTTCAATGCCATTGACATATCAGCTCAAATCGTGCTTGCTACATTTCCACTTTTAAAGCACTTGGATTTGACAAGCAACAATATATCAAGGCTAGCTACGACCATCTTGGATATGGAACATTGGCATGATCGCGTAATTGAATTGGTTTTGCCTCATCAAGTCGCTGCATTGGACGCAAATCTATTCGACGTCTGCCAGACCGATCAAACACTGCTTCGGTCTGATTTGGATGATGCTTATAAACCCTACCAGAAATCATGGCCAAATGATTCAACGCAAACAGCACAGTTGGCACACGAAAATGAATTTTCAAGCGCAGAAAGTCCTTCCTTGTTTCACTCATTTATCGAACACAAAATCTTGTCTGAAAAACTTGCGGCTCAAGCCAATGTTCTGGATAGTCCTGAAAACAACACAATCACATCAAAAGAAACAGACCCATTGCACTCGACAAATTCTGACAATATTCCAAAAGTAAATCATTTACCATACCAACATAATGACAGTCATCTGAATAAGATGGATCACGATCTCAAAGGCGATGAGCCAAATCAAAAGCATCCAGAGAATGAAAACGCTGGTGAAATTCAATTAAACAATACACAATCTCAAAATTCGTCAAAATCGCAAAACAAACTCAATAATTGTCAATCTACCAGAGCACCAGTGGAAACTATACAGCCTGACACAACTGTCGTAAAACCAGATTTAAATGCAATGATTACTCTCAATGCTTCAGTTGCAGTTTCGCCTATAGGATTCCAGTCATTAGAGGTGCTGATTCTTGAAAATAATAGTCTAGGCGTGCCTGATCATTCAAATTTTTGGACAATACTTCAGGCTCTCCCACGACTCCGTGTACTCAACCTCAGTAACAACTTTATCAAATCATTACAACCTTTAATCCCAAGTCACGTCCAAGATCAGTGCTTGGAATCAAAATGGACACCAACTGATCTTTTGAAAACCAGTCCAAACATATTGACTAAGCTCAATGGCTTCAAATGTCTGGAGGAGCTATTTCTGATAAAAAACAAAATTAGCACTTTGGACGACTTGATTGGTATTATATGTCTTCAGCGACTACGCAAGGTGTTTTTACATGGAAATTCAATCATGAAACAGTATGCTCCTAAACATCTTTTGCCAAAAACACCAGCATCTTCCGATAAAGCTGTTATGGATATATTTCAGTTGTTTTCTACATATGGAATCATTATTGCAGATGTGTGCTATCAGGTGCCTAAATCTAGTATTGAAGCTGAGCTAGTTATGGCTGGACCGTTGAAGCCACAATCATCAACCTTTTCTCTGGCCCAGTCGAATGGAAACTTTGGACTCACGTCTGCTATCCACCGCATAGATCGGCACAACATCAAACTGCCAATTAAAAAACCACAACTTATTGGTCGATATCGTGCACAAGAAAATCAAACCTTTTCCTCGTATATTGCTGCACCTCACGTGGTTGATGAGCCCCTTCTTACTGCGTCTAAACCACTTGTAGAAGATCGCAAACGACGGGTAAAATATCAGTTTACTGACAGCGATTTGCAAGAAATTGTTAAATGTGGGAAAATTCCACCAGTTAGAGAGTTGATAAAGCTTGCTAAGCTACGCGAATTTCAGCTACAAGGAAATGCAAGTCAACTTTCTATAAATTCTAATCAACCTGCCATAGGTAGTACGGACGTGCACAACCATATCAAGTCTGATGTTCACTCCAGTCATGCTGATGGTGGTAATGTATCTGGAAATAATCAATGCAGTGGTGATTCAAACAAGACAGATACAAGTGGCGACATGCATCTTTCATACAAGGATGGTGACATCATGTCGCAACTACATGATACGAGTCAGCCAATAGAAGTTTCCAACAATGATTTTACTTCATCAACCAAAAAAATCCAATATGATCCAAACCATATTGATGATACGTTTTTGACTGGAGTGCACATTACTGGTGGTGATCGTGAGGATGAATCATGCTTACCAAATGACTATAATCAAAGCATGCCATTATCTACATCCGCGACGCTTGATAAAGAAGGCATCAGGCTTAATGCTGCTTCGCCTAACGACAGTGACACATCCGAATCATATAGTTACACAAGTGAATCTCAAACCAAAGATGAGTCAGACAGTGATCATAGCAGTGTGGATAGTCTTGCAAATCATAAAATAGAAGCAAAGGTCAGCATGGTCTATCCACTTCCAAGCACAATTCAAGGATCTGTTAGAGCACTCAGACATGCTTTGGCCAATCCAGTTTCATATTGGCGAATTTTAGAAGAATCATATGCACGACCAACTTATGCCAGTTTAAAACGAAAAACCGCATTTGTTACACAAGATCAGTTGCGCGACGATGCTATGGATGCTGTCACTGACATTTGCAACGAAACCAAACCTTTTTTGACAGATTCTGATGATAAACATCTGAATCAGAATCCACTTAATTTGAAAACATGTCGACAGTCGGAGAGTTTACAACAAAATGTGTCAAATAATCTGCCAATGCCATCACACACTCCCCGACAATTCATGGGTACACCGGCAAGTAGCATGTGGATGCTCACAGAAAGCAGTGACAATTTTGTTACATTGGCCGACTATGTCCCGCCAGCAGATACATCAGCAAAACACCGTATGGAAGTAGGGGAAGTGTCGTATCGTCGTAGCAGCATAATCTCAAACGGAGTGTTAGAGTCAATGTCATCAACGGGTGCGCGACAGAAACTCAACCTTCAGTTGGACGCTAAATTCCGACAGCAACAAAGTAGACATGGTGTGATGAGTAAGGATGCTCAACACGAACCATTGAACATGGCCAATACAAGACAAAAACAAAAGCTAATGAAGCAACTATCAACTGTCGCAGCACTTCAGCGAGCCCAAAAAAGTGGACGCTTACAATCGCAAGACGAGTTTGAAACTTTGAATGATATGATGTCGTTGGTTGACTCCAAAATCAGCACTATTGAAAGTAATCTAGGTAGTGTCTTGCAATTGATATTTAATTTTGATTACACAGATGTTTATTTTAACTGATTTGTGTTTGTATATTATGGAATATAGCATCAGTGTTGAGGAACAGCCAGCTGGAAGAACGGCTACCACAGTCGCGTCAGTTACTGAATGAACTTCAACAAGAGTATAGCCGAATTAAGAATCTATATTTGAATGATGCCAAGGCGACTGTTCACTATGAGCCCCTTTCTCATTGACTTTGAGAACTTGGCGTAGCCATAGTGCTTTCTTGATTATATTATATAGACCTTGATACGGTGGCGAGTACATTAAATAAACTAAAGTTGAAGCATATGCATGGCAGCCTATTTACATAAAATATAACTTTTGTATTTATCTTGCAATCTATTTTTTGGAATAGACAATAGTTTAATATCCGTTGCTCTTTTCTGTTAAAAATTGACTGTTTCTGAAACACGACGCCCATTATATGATGCAGTCAAACTATCACTTTCCCACTTTTGATATTACCACACATTGTAAGACTACCATACTCACCCATTACGATCTAGATATTGGGTTTAACTTGTCAATTAGGCTCAGTAAAACTCTGTTGTGTTTTAAAACCACATATTCATGATCTATTTCAAACAACAAAGATTGTATGTTTTGGGAGTACAACTGTTGTTTTATGCCGATCACCAAAGACAGGTCAATTAACTTTAACGAGTCTAAAGGTACAATGCTGTGGTCGATCTGGCATCCATCATTCCACACGACTGGCAGTTTATCAGACTGTTATGTAGTGTTTATTATGTGAATATGGCAGTAAATAGATAATGAGCGATTAGACTATTTTAACAGCTTAACTTTATGGGAGAAATGAGTATTGATTCAAGCTTGTTACAGCTGTCAGAAACTGAATGGTTTTGACGAGTTGAAAGATTGAACATGAAATTCAGTCTGTCAGCCAATAGCAGTGTGAAAGCACAACTGTCAAACCAATATTTTTGTATAAAACCCCAGTCTTGCAAGTCCGAACCTGGTACCACAACTTTGCTCTACACTAAGCCAAAATGTCCTCTCGGTTTCTCTCTGGAGGTTTTACAAAAAGTTCTGTATTTTCATCGTACTCTTATACGTCTTCTATCACTAGTTCGTATACTCGTTATGATACTGTTCGCTCCCCCTTTCTTTCATGTCGTCACTTGGCAGGACTCTCTACTTCGAAACCAGGCAAGTTGTGTTGCTTGTCATAGTACCTTTGACTCATATTGATGTCCTTGCTAGTCTACGTGCTCAGAGTCTACTATTTATCCCTTGACTGTTTTGTTGAGATTCACTGTGGCCAGTTGAACTAGATGCTACCTTGCGTATTCCATGTTTCAACTGTATAGTCTCGTGTTATACTATGAGCTACTACTCTTGATTTCCAAACCCCCGGGTGTTTAAATTATGCTGCTATACTTTGTGTATTTCGGTAACTGATCTGCCATGTGTTTAGTGAACAAGGTTGCTCTTAAGCGTAAGGTGACCCAGAATATTCTCAAGAATATGCCTGCTCTCCCCCAAATTGTTCCTCCAGTCAAGCCAGGAAACTCCTACTCTTTCTTTGTAAAGAGTAATGCAGAGACTTTCAAGGACTGTCCACCTGAGCTTAGTGCTAAAAAGGTTGTGTGGGCCTCGAAGAAAATAGCCGAGATGTGGCACAATACATCTCCAAGCGCAAAAAAGGTAGATCAGTCTGTCTTGTGTAAATAGTTTAATGCCCAACTAACTGGTTTTGCTCTTGGAATATCAAGTTGTACTTCGACAAGGCTTCTGTTGCTCTCGAAAAGTACAAGAAGGACTATGCTGAGTATCTCAAAAAGCTTACTCCGGCTCATCATACTCTTATTCGCAAGATCAATGTAATGCGCAAGGCTCTTGGTAAAAAAGTCCAAAAGCCTCCAGTTAACGTGCATCTTCCAAAACGCCCAACCTCTGCTATGTTCTGCTTTATGCGTGATGCTGGGGCTCTCCCTCACTCCAAGCTTGCTGATCTGATTGGCGAAAATGCCACATCGACACTGGTAAAGCGTACTTCTGCTCTGAGCAAGGTGTGGAATGGAATGAGCTCTGGGGATCGTGAAAAATATACCGACGAGTACAAGAGAGCATATGAACAATGGTTTAAGGAAAATGCAAAGTACTTGGCCAACACCAAAGAATCGACTCAAACTATCACCGATATGATGGCTGCTTTGACCAAAAATGCCCGTGCACAGGTTATGCCTAAAAAAAAGCTTGTCAAGAAAGTAAAAAAGATTGTTAAAAAGGTTGTCAAGAGAAAGCTTGTTGTGAAAAAGTCTACAAAGAAGCTAGTTGCTAAAAGGACTGTCAAGAAGAGCGCTAAGAAGCCAGCTGCCAAAAAGACTACCGCCAAGAAGACTGCTGCCAAGAAGACTGTTAAAAAGACTGTTAAAAAGAGCGCCAAGAAGCCAGCTGCCAAGAAGGTCGCTAAACGCAAGGCTTAGGCATATGGTGGGATGGTAGATGAACAGATATAAATATGTTTTGAACACTTGGCAGGAATAAATTGATCTTATGCTAAAGATTCAAACATTTTGCAGTCATCTCCATATAAAATGGAACATCTTTGTATTTATTTTGCAGTAATTGTTTTGAAATGAACAGCAATTATAAATGCTCATTGGAAATTGGTTATTGTATAAAAGCTTTGTTGCATTCTAATATCAAATAGATTTGCAATCTAGTTCAAGATTACAACCAATCATATAATATTGAAAGTCGGAGATTGAACAAGTAGGGAATATATTGGAACAGGAATGAGCAAAGATAATAAGCTAAAAGAGTTTATAAAACAATGTTTGGTAAGATTGGTACCAATCAAACATAGAACGGGTCGTTTATTATACTCTTATTTAGTGTTTTACGTGAATACAGCTTATATTGCTTGTTGAATATTGTATTTGATTGTAAAGCATGGAGTCAAAAGACTCTTGGAAAAGTGATCTACTTGAACGACTGTGTGCATATGGCTTAAATCATGCATTGACCAAGACCACTCTCGTCTCGTATCTCTCCACTACATCATTAGAGAATACCTTTTATTGCAATACAGATACTGATTCGTCATTAAAGCCTTTACCGAATAATCCTGTATTGAACTGCAACCATGTGCCGTGTTGCATCCAAGACAAACTGAACATTGATAAACTCTTATACGATATTTGTTTCGAAAAGTGTTCTGTTTCATGTGCCATGAGAGATGACTTGGATTGTGTCTCTCACATTCATCTTTCAGATCCAAACATTGAATGGTTCGAGTCAATACAACGCTCTAGCAATCAATTCATACTGGAATCTCCTATTGTGTCCCTTTCCCCTTTTAATCGGACTAAACGAGATTTATTCCATAAAACTATTGCCAGATTACCAACATTTACTACTTGCGACTCGTTCAAAAACAAACCGTTGCATCAAATTTTACAGTCCATGTAAGATCACATATCTCCATGACACTTGAAATATCAGGCTTTTTCTAATACTATTTTATTGTGTATTTTCAATAGTGTGCATGACTGTTCAGATCATTTACAAACGGTATCATTGGTTTCAACTACCTCGGTCGAATCTTTAGACTCGACGTTGTTTCGCGAATTGTGTGTTGACAGATCTGACGTTGAATTTATGGAACAAATTATACCAGAAAAATCTTCATGTTCATTAAAAAATGAACCATGTATCAAAGTGTCCACCATGAATATCTCACAAATGAGCGAATGTGATGCAGATCAACTCGTTTCCGACCATCAATCGTTAAAAGGAATGTATACTGCTTTGCATTACATGTCTATAGTATATACAAGCACAAACATTAATCTTGAAATTTAATTGCATTATAGACGTTCTTGTAGAAAAATCGAAAATTATAGATACTACGGAGTTCAAAGTCTTTTTAGCACAAGATCGTGTTCATGCTGAACCACTAGGTTGTGTTTATTGTGAAATTGTATAAGCGACCATCTGTTGCTACTAGTTCGATGATGCTGATTTAAACTAACCCGAGTTGTAATGCTAGAACCACCCTTGTCGACAAGAAACATCAGCACAACTCATACTGGAAAATGTACTTTGATGTTGCATAACATTTTAAAATCAGAGTCATTGTCCAGTGTATTGGATATCGATCATATCTTCTCAAACAGCTTAGAAGAATTTGATTCAATGATTTCAGATCACTCAATTGCTCAAGATCTACTGTCGTGTGTTAGTCATGTACCAAACGTGCTTTACAAGGAAGTCCGTGATGCTGCTTTTGATCAGCCATCCACGCATAGGCTTAAACGTAATTGTGGATATTGACTTGTTTTTCCAATTTATTCTAGATTCTTATTGAATAGCTTATGTTTGGTGTACATAGAAATAACAGAAATGCCAGCATTATGTTTGGCGCAATCAAGTCAAAATACACCACCCAACATTAAATCTACCATTACTTTGCTTGACTTGAAGCCAATGAAAGTATCTACTACTTGTCAACTTGAAATGCTTTCGTGGGACCTCACAAACGCACTCGTCACCATCAATAAACATAGCCAGATAAGCTCAACCCATTTCAAACCTTTGGTAATATCTTCAACAGTATGGCGCAAAGAACTACTTTTGGCTGAATATGCAATGGATGTGTTTTCACACTCACGAAAAGTGATACAGCAGTTGATGATAAAGTATGAGCCGTTGAAACATTCAGATCTGCAATTTCTAGTAGATCAGGTCGCGACTACATTTATTTCGCAATTGTCCGAATTGCCGATCGGTAAAAAGTACACAGTATCCGACGTCGGCAACTCAATGGCAAATAAAAGAACTCGTAGTCAATACGAAGATGACATGACAGGAGGAATGGATCATCCAAGTGTATGTCTGCAAAAAAACACTGCATCTATCGTTCAATTTTCTGTTTCCGACTCTGTAAATGACTATATTCGGATTCGCGATAAATCAGCCACAAAAGTATTCTCACGTTCAATGGATGCACCATCACCATCCATGTCCTTTATTCATATCCAATCCCCAAGCCATTTCAACACGCATCCTCCATTCATTCAAACCGAAAATGTGGTCGACTCATCAGAGCAGTTATATACTTCAAGCCATATCTATTTGGCTACACCGGCAGTGTTTCTCAATGGCGCATTGGTTAATCACCTTGCGAATCGCTATCACATTGAACTTTATGAACGGTCGTATGGATTATGCAACCCTAAATCAAGTAACTCGGTCCAGATCATTGCTTTGGATGAACGCAATTGTACCATGTAAATAGATCATTTGACATTTTCATTTTGAATGTTAAATAGAGTTTGAATCCAGTTGACAAGTTTGTTTTAGATTATACCCCATCCAAATGCTATCGCAGCAATCCCAGGTGCAAATTCAACATATTGAGAGAAAGTTTGATCCATCACTGGTTTTAAATTCTCCACTGGGAAATATCATTTTAGATGTAGCATTGCGATTTACGCAAATCCATCTCATATTGACAGGAATCTGTAGTGGCAATGAGGCATTTGCCATGACACCTCCTGTACAACATGTATTGGCTCATCTATGCGTGTTTTCTTCTGTGCTAAAAGAAAAAGTTGGGACATCACTCAGGTGGACTTTGGGTGGCAGTTTAGATCATGTAGCTCATTCAATTAGGTAAAGTTTCTGGGCCGTTTTAATGGATTTGAATTGAACAAGCGCCAACACTATTTAAATTTTAGAAAGCTGGGCAATGATATAGCATTGCTGATGGATTCAGAAATCAACTCGGATGCCATGGTCAAGAATGAATATATGAATGGCAAACCATGGAGGTCACAAAGCATGTGGGAGAATAGAGGATGGCTGCATCACGATCAGAATCCAGTTGAGTTTATGGCTTTTAATCTAACCACACCTGTCAAAGTATTCCACCCATACTTTTTAAATACTGCAACTAACCCGCTTTTTGAAATGAATGACATAATAGCATAGTGTGTTGTTGTGTATGTTTCCTACACTCAATGCCATGAATGTGGAGATTATACTTGCACAAAACAGTCTATATGAGCTGGCTCAGATGCATGCCGAGTTGGTGATTGATGAGCTGAGTTTGTGGGTAGAGTCGGAACGGTTGAGGGTATTTCTCGAATTATTTTTGTAAAATGGGAATCCGACTCGGCGCAAGTCGGTGAGATCATATATAAGCGGAGTACCAAAAAGTGTAAAGAGTCGGAGGTTTGAATGGACTGACAAGGAATGCCAACCAGAAAAGTTGGCTAAAATAGCAACAAAATAAGAATGAATGTCAAGGTATTGATGCAAGTATGTTTGATATAAGTATATAGATACTAAAGCACACACAGAATAGAATAAAGCCCATTCTGGTAGTAGATGCTTAGATGAACATGACGTTACTATAAACGTTCCCTTTCTCATAACCACCCCATTATATAGTAGTTTTTGATTCATCCTGAGCAAAAACAAGGCGGAAAGTTTGTTTCAGTGACTGACATGAGCGAGTCGTTGGACACGATTGATCCACGTGTAGTCAGCACCAATCACGCGCGAGCCATGCACTAGTCAACCTGACTTGAATTAGTCGATGGCATTATGAGCCATTAGCTCATGAGTTTATATTCCATGGTTTTTAGTTATTTGGCAAGGTATTCTAGTTATTTAGACTGCTTGTTGATTAAAATCCAAGTTGTTTTAAAGCGGTAGTTTGTATTGCTCAACATATATAGCCCAGGTAAGCCAATAGATTTATACATGAACTCGGGTTGAATTAAGCACGCACTTGTAAACCGTGAGGTTATAATACAAGGTCGATACTCTAGTCGAACAAGACCGTGTTTGCAGCTTTTGTTACATCTCAACTCTTCCAACTTTAACCCACGTTTGTTCTTATTCTAGTTGTTAATATTGTATCTGTACTATTGGGTACATAATGGAATCTCAGGTCGTTGATCCTCACTCTACTCCATCTGCATACTTAGAAAAGTCTGTTCGTGTGCCTGCTGTAAACATCTATCCTTGCATCAACACCGATGATACTGATAAATCATCTACTCATAGCTTGACTTGCAACCACTCCCTTGCTAACGTAGCTGTTTTTTCTGACTCTGTGTGTGGATCCACCGCCATTGCTGCCGAGCAGGCTTCCTTTGTTCCATTAATTTCTAGCTCATCTTCAACACCTGGAATTGTGCGTACCTCCACTGGTGCTGCTGTCAAGATGAACCATGCGGAAAATGGAGCAACTGTTGCCTCACTTACCGAGTGTCCTGTTAAGCCTGCCTCTACTACTTCCTCCCCTGTATTGGTCGATATAGCTTCTCCCAAGCTTATACCCACAAAGTCTCGTTCTGGCTTGGACGCCCGCAAAGTTCAGGAGGGCGAGTTTGAAGCGGAGCGACATTTTTACCCGCGAGTACTTAATGCCAACATCCACCCACTCGTATCATCGTTCTTTTCACTGGGCAATGAACGTATCCTTGCTAGATATACTCATCTGAATCCACAAGTCAACCTTGATTCGTTGAAATCGCTTCTTAAATACAAACCCAAGTATTTTCAGTGGGCTGGTATGTCTCTTTTCCATTATGCAGTGTTTGGATTCTCGTATATCGATATCTAGTTTAATGTTGCGTATTCTATGCATTTGTTATAGGATCTGATCTTTTTCATGTTACAACTGCCGAGGGTCAACGTCAAATGATCATTGTTGAGACCAACTCATGTCCATCTGGTCAAAAATCGATGCCCCTACTCTCTGAAATTGGCGAGGAGCACGAACACGGTGGTTATGGCATTGTGATTGATTCCACCTTTTGCGAACTGGCCGCTAATGCTGACAAATCACTTGGTGATCTTGCTGTGGTGTGTGACAAGAACATGATGGAGGCATCGGGGTATGCTGCTGTTCTTGCCGATACCGTCAAGGAGACGGTTTGGCTGGCAGAATACTATGTTGAAGATCCTGATCCACCAGTCAAGTGGATTGATGGTCTGATGTACCTGAGAGATGAACACAAAACATGGCATCCTATTCGTGCTTGTTTCCGTTACGTTACTCAAAAACCATGGAACCGTATTCCCATCAATTCGAAAACCATTGTTCTCAACAGCATTGTATCGTGTCTGGCTGGCGGACGCAATAAAATGATGGCCTCTCGTGCATACGATTTCTTCAACTCGGAGCTCACTGGCACTGGTATGGCAATTCGCATGCCTGAAACCATTCGCAACGTAACCAAAAGCGAAATCCCACTGTGGATTGATTCTATGGGCGGTCATGCCGTGCTCAAAGTCCCCTACTCGAACGCTGGCCAAGGTGTTTACACCATTACCAATAAGAAGGAGCTGGATGATTTTATGAACACCGACCATTTTTACGACAAGTTTATTGTGCAATCGCTTGTTGGAAATGCTTCATGGTCTTCTGTTACTCGTGCTGGCAAGTTTTTCCATGTGGGTACGATTCCCAATAAAAAGAACCATACGTATGTAAGTGACTTGCGTATGATGGTGACTGCCAATAGCAACGGGTTTCGCCCGGTTGCATGCTATGCGCGTAAGGCTCGGACTCCACTATGTCGCAACCTTGAAGATCATCCCGAATGTAAGTTCTTGTATATAGGTTTCAGCTGTCTACTATAGATTCGAATGTATTTTAATTGCTCACATTAATTCCAACTCATGGTGTACTAGTAACTTCATGGGAGATGCTTGGCACCAATTTGTCGGTTAAAACAGATGGTGAATGGACTACTGAAGCTCAGCGATTGCTTCTCATGGATCGCAAGGATTTTAATCATCTTGGTATTGGAATTGATGATTTGATTGACGCATATATTCAAACAGTCTTGTCCGTAATTGCTATTGATAAAATGGCACAGCGATTGATGAAAGATGCACCATCTACTGCTCCTCGAGATCCAAACTATCCATGGTATAACGAAAAGATATTTGATTTTGAGCTTTTTGAAGCACTAAATCCTGACAAGGCGTTACTCGACGAGATTGTCATGTAGTTCTCAAAGTCAATCTGTCAATACTTTTTGCCTTTTTGATCATCGTTTGTCAGCTTTGGTTTTATGTACATACTAGTCAGAGTCTGTTTAGATTTTGATATTTCATTCACATTTATCTTTGCTTTTTGTCGTCAACTGTTTTCCACATCATACCAAGAGGTCTAGATCTAAGCTCTTGCATAGTCTATTCCTCTTGCATGCTTATTTTTACTTTTTATCAGTTTCTTTACTACTGACTTGCCACGGAATGTGTTTTGCATCGACTGTCATGTATGAGATTGAATTGATTAAAACCTTCAAACCCAATTAGTCTATTTTGAATCTTTGTAGTGCGAGTATTTGAGTTCATTTTTCAGTATGTGTGCTATAGTTTTAGTGTTGATTCAAATGACATGATTTGAATCCAACATTTGCAGCCAACAAACGATTTCAACCCACAAAGCAGTTGATTTCGGCTGTAATAATTTATACATCTGACATCAGGACTATTATTATAGTCGGATTGACTCTTTTTAAACCAACAGTACCAAACATATCCATTTATGGACTCGGCATTAGTGGCATGTGTGGAGGAAGTAGCATTTGATGGCATTCAAGGTACACAACCTACTCGATTCGAATGCTGTTCATCTGGCTTGTTTCCTATCAAGTTATATCTGCTTTAACAACTCAAATGTTAGGTTGCTCTTTAAATCGGCTATGGAGTCTGCTCGAATTACGGATTTCAAAACAGTGTCAGAGTTTGGATGAATCATCCAATGCATTTGAATTTGAAGCGAAACAGTCAATACTGGAAAATGAGCCAGCCAAGCAAGGTAGTTCTAAAGTAGACTGAATCATTGGATTTCAAATACAAACTGGATTATCTTCTTGATACAGATGATGCTGTTTAAATCTATAATGAATATTCATATCGTAAAACTGACTGGCTATTTATTGATTGGACTTGCCAACTGATTTTATTATATCTGCATTGTGGTCAAGGTATGCTCATTGATGTAAACATGCGACAGTTTTTGTTTCGACAGATGCTCCAACTTCGAGACCTCGCTTTCCATCACGGTCCTTTGAACCCAAAAAAAGATGCTCAAATGGTACTACATTATTCTATTTATTTTCCTATTTTACTGTTTGACCTGCATTAATAGTTTGTTTTGGAATATATAGTTGGAAAGATCTGATTTGTCCAATATACCTTTTAGTCAACTCGAGCAAGCGTATCCATTGAAAATCTACTTGGTAGCAAGTGAAACCGCCCGATTCAGGGTTTTGCAAATCAACAAAGTAGGACTGGACTAAATTCACCACTTTGTAGTAGTTTATGCATTCTCTGCTGATCACATTGTATTTCTCGGATTGTTTGTGTTTAGAGTACCGTTCCAATTAGCGACAATGTGTTTGAAGTGTTGGATGTGATTGTCAAGGGACGTGAAAACGGTGCGTCCCAATCGGAAATCTCTAAACTACTGGCAAAAGATCCACGATCTACATTTTACACTATCAAGGTTCTCAAAAAGTCAAATCTCATGTACGTTGTATACACAGGCATCTGTCTGTTTTGAAATCATCTTGAATGATATTGAATGCATGTCTGACTGTGCTAACACGACGAGATCTGTCATGTTAGTTTGAATTACCCCATAGTCAAAAATAAGATTCGAACTCAAAACTGTGTTCATCGACGATTCATTGATGAGTGCAAAGCATATCACACATACATGAAAAATATGGGATTGATTGCTCAGCTTGGAAATGCAGGAGAGTCGTCCAAGCTGATTATAGACTCCACTGCCAATAGTAATGAGCAATTGGAATTTGTTATTAATCCTGATGGCATCAAGGAAACAATCATGTCTCTTGTAATGGGATCGGCTAATCAAGTTATGGCTATCGAGGATATTTTTCTGGCACTTGTAAGTCGTACTGGATTGCTATAGTGAATCAAGTAACAACCAAAGTGGTTTAAACTTAAAAGCATTATGTTGTCTTTGATTATCACATGTAGAATTTTCAAAAAACTAGACAAGCCCGTAAATCATTTTTTCGTATTATTTGTATATTGGTCAACAGCCAGTATTTGGATCGCATTAACATCGTTGATCCAAAAATCAAAAATGGCACTCGCACAGTTAAATGCGTGCGTGGTAATCGCGCATACATTAGCTCCAGTAAATCGACTCTCAATCAAAGTGCACTATTGTGCTCGGAAACAGCCCAGCCACTTTCTCAGCCATCTGCATCATTATTAGCAGACCAAACTATTCACACCAACCATGTGCCAGACAGTATTGTTTGTTCACAACCAGCTGGTCGATTTCTTAGCAATGTGCCTATTCAAAAACAGGTCTATGATATTATAGAATCGACTGGCACGGAGGGTATTGTCATATCAGATATTTGTAAAGCACTTGGAGGAGTTTATCTCCGCATGCTGCACCAAATTACGACCAAGATGAGCACTAATGTTTCTACGAAAACGCCATTTTTGACCACTATTGCCGATAATCAGCTTAAATCACATATGCTGCGCATATATTCATCTCGAATGCTTGGAATGGTGGAACTTGATCGTGCGCCTTGTGCTACAAAAGATGCAAATTCTGTGATAGGTGATGATGATACACGCCTTAAAAATCACCAAAATGTGCATGATAAGACTGCCAATCCAACAGCCAAATTTGATTTAGATACACCTCGGAATCTCTTGACCAAGTCTAATACCACTTTTGATTGTCCAATCATAGCTACTGATGCGACACTTGGCTCGCAATCTTTGGTTGCAGAGCATAGCCCACTTTTAGAATTACCCCTTCTGCCAGCTGTCGAGTCTATTCCAGCTCCAAGATCAAAGCGGAAATCAAGCCGTAGACCTGCTCATGTATCTAGTTCGCTTACTGATGATAGTAATACACGTTCAGCGTCGAAAAAGAAAACTAGTGTACATGCTTCTCAAAGTGACCATCCGGTGAATAATAAAACTGCTGTTTTTGATGGCACTGATTGCATCCTTACGCCCTTGCCTATGGTGGAGCACACATTGCCACCTATGACCACTCGACAATCTACTCTTACACGTGCTTGTAGCACTGCCTCGGGCAAAGTTGAATGCCGTAATGGAAACGCACAATTGGAGATAAACGCTCATTTTCAATTAGATCAACCCCAGCAACATAAACAAGACGATTCAAGCCCAACAGTAAACTATTTGACTCGAAAAGAGAAAAAACGATCACTCGAGACTCTTGGAACGCATTCAGGCGATGCTTTGTTTTCAAAAAAACAAGCTTTGGCTCCACCATCAAACGAATCTGTCGGTACGGATATTATAGATAAAGAAGCCTCGATTCATACTCCAAGTGAAGCAATAAACAGCACTTCCGATACAGAGAACACTCTTCAATTCACCAAACCCATTGTTTTAATATCTATCGCACCCAACACCGAGCCATCACCAGGTTCTTCATCTACTGGACGTGCATGCGAGATTTGCCATATGCCTATTCCAAAAAACCTTGATCCAAGTGTTGTTGTTGTTTGTTGTTTTGGATGCAAAAAATGGTACCATGGTCGTTGTCGCAAATACAAACTTAGCAGGACACCCATAGGCAAATGGGTCTGTTCTTCAAAATGCAATCCATCTCAAGCATCATTATGGAAGCAGCGTGTACTTTTCGATCAAGTGGTTAGACCACAATTGGTTAAGCGTGCCACTGACTCGAAAAACCTATCTACTACACCTTTAAACAAAGTTGCGCAAGTGGATAAATTGCTTGATGAAAATAGCTTGAGCGGGGAAATTCAAAACAATACGTCTACTCAACCTGATACACCTCTAACCAACACACCGCAAGCTACAAGCCCCTCCCTCACTCTGAGCAATAGATTAAGAAAATCGACTGTTCCCAATACACATTCCTCACGAAGTCAGATTATTCTTGAATATCTTGAGGCACACCACGTTCTTGTTATTTCGTCAAAATCAGGCGACATTTTGAAAAAGTTTGAAATGGAACGAGAAAACGGAAATTCTAACTTGGCACCGGTTAAATATAGCAAAATAGATAAACGAACGGTGGAGCGAGCAGGCAAAATGCTTCAAAGCGAGGGCAAAATTAAACTATACTCTTTTTCCATCATGTCACTGACTGGCCGAACAAGTATGAAAACAATTATGCTACATGGTAGTTTGACACCACAGAGCAAAGTAGTAAAGGATCATTTAAAAATACTACGAGCAGAGGCGATTTTAAAACCGCAAACGGTTATTAAAAAGGTTATGAGAAGCAGCCAGATCCAAGTGCAGCGACTAAAACGTGTTGATCAAGATGGTCGAATTATAGATTCAACCGCTGATTACGACAACAAAGAGAGTGATGATGCAATGGAAGACACCCTTGACGGCACAAAGACATTTGGAAATGATCAGTTTAAAGACTCGATGGCAGATCTACAGTTGAATGACTCACATCCAAGTAGCCCCTTTTTAGCGCCTTTTGATCAGAATTTTGACCTGAACCGCATACCTAATTTCAACCTCAACTTTGATTCCAACTTTACAGCAGATGAGAATATTGCCACTGGTAGTAGTTCAGATCAAAATATGAATGCTCTACAGTTGCATCGCGGATTTGATTCAGACAATGAGTCTAGTCAACCTATTGCTACACCATTGCAGTCTAACCTATCTGAAGTAGCAAATACGTGTTTAGTGCGTTCTCAGCAAACTCCATCTTCAACCCCACAGATTCTTTCCACGGTAAATAATGTAGTTGTGGGTGATTCAGCAGATATTTTAGAACCACAACATACGACTGAAAAATTGGAGACTAGTCGAGCCATTGCTTTCAACTATGGCTATATGGATGCCAAGTTTATTCGTGCCAAAATTTTCTACGAATGGTTGTTCACCATAACTGTTCTCAATCCTATTATGTCGTCACATAGCAACAGTGCTGATGAAGGCCATGCGGCAGAAAAAGACGGAGTACGCACCAATCGTATTGTGGAGTCGTTGCGTTTCTTTTCAGAGCTTCCATTTGACATTTTTGTAAAGTGTATTGGACTGTGTTCTCAATCCTCAATCGCTGATGCTATCATGTCAAGTCCAAACTATTCTACCCTTAGCATTGGCAACATTGAGCCATCTATTCGCCCCTTGATATATAACTCTAGACTGCGAAAAGGTCTCAATCTAATATTAAGCGATTTATGTAGCCTGGGATTAGTACATGCTTCCGACGAAACTGGAACTGTTGAAAAAGAGTTGGAAAAATCTTGGATGATGTCTCTAGCCAATATGCCACAGTTTTTCCGAGTTGAGCGACGGGCTGGTCTTTTTGATTATTCTATGATGCCGCCACTGCTGATTCGACATATTGATATACGATCGGTGTCTGATGTTGCCTCGTTTTGGATTCGTTTGGAGAATCAGTGTTTAGCCCATTCTACCAATTATTTTGTTGATGGCCACAAACTTCAATCCAAAATCAAAGCCTACGAGTCAGATATTGATAATGCAAACGGTCAGTCTTTGGACCAGACCCATTCAACATGCGACTTGTCTCAAATGGAGTCACAATCGGGCAAACCCTACTCTTTGTCCAATGTCTTTAATATTTCACTCAGTCAATCCAAGTTACAGCATAGTCTTTTTCATACGCGCAATTGGCGTGTTACTTACCGATTTACAACTGCACAAATAGCAGTATTGATGAGCAAAATAGATAGAAAAAATGGAACTACGCCATGGAAAAACGACTTGATTTGCCATGCTCTTGCTGTTGAAACTGGATTGATTGTTCCACGAATCAAGAGCTTTTATAGAAAGTATCAAGAAAAGCTGCTTTCACAGAAACAAATGCAGCAAATTCGCTGCAAACAGCAAAATGAGAACAAGGCACGAAAGTTTTTGTTGGGCATTCGAAAGCACCAATTGTCTACACAAGCAGCATCATCTGGAACAGACAATGCTGTATCAACTCAAATGCCTACAGATGATAGCAAGAGCAAAGATATTGGGTTCAAGACTGCCCAGCGTGCACGAGTAAAGTCTAAAGTATCTCGAGTGATTCGCCCTTCTCGAATTGCGGCTGCTAATGCACTACAGCGAGTTGGATTTTCAGATGACGCGATAGCGTCTCGATTGCCCTTATCAGACTCTAGCCAATCCGAATACACGAGATATAATACTGATTCAATTTCTAAACTTCGAATTAGACACGCATGGACGCCTGAAGAAGACAGAATGATTTTAATGGGTCACACAATTTTATTACATCGGTTTTATACTGGTCGTATTTCTTGGATTCCGATTTCCAAACTTTTTGAAAGTTCAAAAAACTATGATACATGCCGTAGAAGATTTGTGAGATTGTGCAAATCTCTTGAAAATGTCAAGCTTCTGTATATGCTGCGTAGATATTGGCCAAGAATCTATGAACAGGGGCTTTCTGATAATGCTTTTGAAAATCAATCGAATGTAAAACCATCAGAGTTTAAACTCGTGGATATGGTAACTTATTTTCAAGCGTCTATTTCCGAAGATTCACTAAGGTATGTTATTTGAAAGCGTGTTTTTTAACCTAATGCATCATTGCATATTTGTATGATCATTTCATACGCCAGAGATAAATCGTACTAGGCTAAATACACACTCGATTAGATTTTACCTTGCACGAATTTGACCTATTCAAGTCTTTTATACTTACAATAATTTTGAATGCTTTTAAACATTATTTTAGTTTAAACTGTCAGCTGAATAATAGCAATTTGAACGTTAAACTCCCTTCCAACTATGAGACCTTGATGAATGAGTATACATTTAGTCCAATACAAGGAGAGCTTTCCAAAGAATTTAGAGTACCTTTGAACGATGGCCTTGATTTGTGCACCAGCACACGAATGCGAATGGCCATTATGTACTGTGTTCCAATAACACTTACTAATAGCGACTCTACAGTTCCCGACTTTCCTAAATCAACATATTTGGAGAGCATGGCTGATGAAGACTCGATTATGCAATATATTGAGCATAATAAGCTTCAAACAATTGTCAAGGTATGATTTTCTACTATATCGAGTGCTCATATGTCTAAGATCTTGATGTATAATGAGCATTTGCTAACTAAAATTGAACTTTTGATATAATATTAAATGACGCATACTTTAATGTTATTGGATGATCAAGGCCATTTTGTTAACACCATCCTCATTATACATTCCTGCGCAAGTGTTTTTATTGCTGACCTGTTTTTCATCTGATCGACTGTCATCAGCAATATCAAGTTTGAGAAGTGATGGACTAATCACTTATGCTGGCTTGGTTGACCATCGTCGTCTTCCTGGTCGTCAGTATAATCTTACTGAAAAGTTTTTGCTTGCAATTACAGGTCCGCTTCGATCACAAATGATACCAGAGACGTTTTCGGCGTGGAACTTGATTCAGTCTAAAGCCCAGAATGGTCCATGGCGTCTTAATAATTTTTTTGAAGGTCCTATGGTGGCTGCCTTATTATCTTGTGCAGTTAGTGGTGATATTCACATAGACGTTGAAATCAAATGGGACGCATCGGTTGGAGTTGAAAGTCAAAACGTTTTTATTGACGTGTCATTGACCAATAATGGACAAAACACACCACCTACATTAGGAAATACAACTACAAAACGACCCACTGCTTCACTGAAATCGGCTAATGACAATGAAGAGCTGCCATCGCATTCTAATTCCGATACTCTCAAACGTATTTGCACCGACTTGAATCAATCTTTACACCATGAATCTACATCAAACTCCAAAAATGCAGCTTTACTCAACAATCTAGCTATTTTAAAAGGAGCTTCTGCAAAAGATACGGATGTGAACAAATTGCTAGATGAGGCGTGCAGTTTTAGATCTGATGCTAATGGCGCTTATCTTCGACTTTTGTTTGATGCGATTGAAACGGCGGGAATTATTGGAAAAACATACACTCAACTTCAGGTAATGCATTGATAAAATTGTTAAACTGTAGTTTGAATTTGATGAATCGACTGCATGATTTTTTTGATTTCATCTTGCATGTGTTGAATTGCACGCTAATTACTAATGAGAATTTCTGATGATATTCTATGCAGGAATTGAGCTACACAGACTATACTGCATTTTCTTTGGACATTCATTTGGATATTTTAAAATCGATAGTTGTGAGTGTACATGTTCCCATGATTTCCAAAGTTGGATTCAAGACTTTTCAATATGTTGCATTTCCATATGCGCACCATTGGCATTCACCCATTATGCCTGATATTGAGTCTGAATCACCGAGTAGGCTTGATACCTCACTTGCATACTATCCTATTGAGGATACTGCCAATAAGCAGACTCGCTCAAATCTGTGTGATGATGTTTTGCTGCATGTTCCTACCAGACTTTGGACAAACTCGAATGGATCGCGTTTGGATGCTGTGTGGCTCGCATGTCTTGAATCGACTCTTGGAGTTATTGTATGCAAACCTGGCATCTATGAAGTATGAAATAATCGTATATTTGTTCACTCTCATTGTCCTGCCTTGTTATATGTAAAAACTGGTTTTAACTGTTTTTACTGATCTGTAGTCTCGGATTCAAAAAGGATTGGCTTATGTTTTGACCCCCGTTGAATTGCACGAGGTACTCGATGAATTGGTGTTGCGTCGTTTATGTACTCGAGAGCGATACACAGTAGGCAAACAGCTCGAGAATGCATTTGATGGACTGTTTAATACATCTTTTGCTGAATCACAAAAGTACTTTTTTCAATCACAAGGTAAATTTGCAATGTTTGTATAGTATCATATTGGCTGCTAACTTTTTTGCTGTTCACTTTGTAGAAAATTCGTTTCAAAGTAGTAATACCGTCACTGCATACTTTCCAACGACCGATTGGTTCAAATTGCATTGACTCGCTACTGTATTGACGTAAATAAAACATCTTATGCATTTATCTTGCAGTACTGCTTCTATTTATTTTACCATTTGTTATTGGGATGAGCCTTGTATAAAGTATACAACTCGTGGTTAAAAAAACTAAGTTCCGTTTCATTCTCGACGCTCTGAGCCGAGAGAGTAAGATTATCATCCATGATAAACGTATCCTTGCCTTCATCATGGTCCAAATTGATAATAAGATGCTGCGTCTGTTACCAAATCAATAAAAGATTAACAAGTGCTAGTGGAGAGTCGAACAAAAAATCTGGCTAGATTCCCAATGAATCCAAATCAGACATTCCAAAAAATCACCAACGTTGCACATACTTTGGAGCCATGAGCCTTGACATAGAGTTTCAGGCAATCTAAATGCAAATCCACGATTGAATTAATCATCTAAGCAAGCGCAGTATTTAAAATTTGGACATACAGTAATGCAATCCATTTGGTAATCTTACCGAATACGGTGTTATGGTATGGTTTTAATCCTGGAGTTGACTTGATTTCTGTGATTTATTAAAAAAATGTTCAATCGATGTAATCAAGTTGGCAAACAAACGAATAAAGTCGTCAGCTGTGATCAAGTTGATCCATATAATGCCATAAGCATATATGACTTGGTCTAATAAACAAGTATTTTATATACAGACTACTGTACTTTCTAAAACGAGGATTTTCAGGTCTTTGACAAGCATTTCTGGATCAATATGCTGAAGGACAAGGTTTTTGAATGTACGATATTCAAAAGACTTGATCAGTCTGATTGTAAGAGTCAAATGTTTGGGCTGGTCATCTACTGGTGCGCATGAGTCCATTGCTGTAGCAGCAACAACCTTTGTTACAGAATCTGGTGGTGTTTGGTTGTTCATTAATGAAATGTTGCTCAAGACTGGGGCAAGCATAGGAATCCAACCAAAAACTGTTTAGAAAACTTTAACAATATTATTTGACCAGGTGCTGACAAAGTGAGCAGCACAGATGGGTCTTGTATGAGGTTTACTAAACTCTTGATTCTATTTGATCAACTTTTTGATAAACTGTCAAAGCATTGGTCGGAGTTTGCATCGAGACTAAATCTGGCATTTGTTTCAATATTTGATGGTTTACTCGACTGCTATAAAATCCAGATTTATAAATCTTCAATATGCGCAGACATCATACTGTTACGTATTCTGTAGTCTGGACAATAGCAATGATTTTAAGCAGCATTGTATGCGACGGTTTACCAGAATCAAATAGATTTCATGAATCTTCATCCATGTTATCCAGTACCAACATGCCATCTGTTTATGGTACTATTTTTAAAAAAAACTCTCTTGATTCCAATTCAAACCAAGAAGCTCCCGTATGTCCAAATATCTATGTGACTATTAATGGTGATGATTGTAATTCTGTGGCAAAGCGATTCAACTTTTCAACGGCATCTTTGCTTGAAATAAACTATCCTGTGCTGGACTGCACCAATCTGACTCCAGGTATTTTACTGACAGATTATAATCTTATTGTCGGTGTGTTTGGTTTATTTTGTACCTCTAACATTTGACTTCAACCTTGTCAATCCGATATGAATATACTTGAAACTAGGTTCACCTATTTGCATTTACTGCAATAGTCGGTTTCCTATTTGTCATCCAACAACTCCGCTTCCACCCAACGTTCCTCCTCCGCCACCTTTATCTAGTTGTCAAAAAACATATACGGTTGTTGCAGGAGACTCGTGCTGGCAGATTGCAGCAACTCTCAAGACCACCGTCGATAATATTCAAAGACTCAATAACTGGCTTTCATGTTATACTCAGTATATCTATCCTACTCAAATCCTGTGTGTTGGTTGATTACTATCCTGCCAAAAGATCATTAAGCGTGTTAATATATTGTTTTAAAACTTGAATGGTTTTTATTTTCAATGATTTTAAACCATGGGTACAAATGGATCCTCGGTATCACGATCGCATTGAGTAGCCGTTGGGATTCCAAACTTTGTTTTTAGTGGAAACAGCAACTTGGCTGTTTCAGATATAACAAACCGTGTTTTTCCTGATTGGTTCAACACACTGTTTGCTTTTAGGTTAGCTTCTTGAATAGAGTAAAACTTTGAGCAAAGTGCATTTTCAATTTCTTCTGTAGATTTGGTAATGGATGCTACTTTAGCCAAATGGGCTTCGTTCATTTGAATGATTTTGGATTCAAACAATTGGTGCACTTGATCGATCTGGCTCATGTGGTTGGATGTTTGAAAATCATAACTGTCGCTAAACATAATTTCCGATAAATTTCCGTCGCCCATTAAAGACAAAGCTGTCGCTGCTCGAGAGTATGTTTTGGCAAGATATTTGCTATTCTGTTCAAAATTTGAACGATAAGAATTTTGCTGGGATTCCGTCAAGCCAGATCGTTTAGCTTGACCGTTGCCTAATGTTGCGGCGCTAGATATTTGTGGTGTTCGAGCGCTAGGTTTAGATGGCTTAGATGCTGAACTTTTTTGATTACCAACATTGTTATCGAATAAATCTACTTCAGAAAATTCGGCATTGACACTTTTGTTTAGCTTTTCCAAGCAAATGGTTTTGATTTCGTTCTTGTAAGCTAGCTCTCCTTGCAGTTTCTTGAGCTGTTCGCGAAGGTGTTTAATTTTGTTGTCACGGGCCTGCAAGACTTTTTGATAATGTTCTAATAGCTCGCTTTGTCTGACCCGTTGATCGTCAATAACATGGAGCACGACTACTCCCGTCTAAAGTATTATTGCCACATAACAATCGGTGTTGGCTTAAGCCAGCACATACGAGGTATTTGTGAGAGACTATTGCAAGTCTACAAACTTTTGAATAAACAACTGTACCTCTATATCAATAATCCCGTGTCGCTTCATCAATAATTGAAGTCTGGGTACATGATCGCGCAATTTAAGTATGTTTGCATCGGCATGTCGAAATAACCCTTTTCCATCTGCAATTGCATTTTCAAGAGCCATAATCTGTTGCTCATGATTGTATTTGATTTTTTGCAGTCGACCCTCTCTTTCTTTCTGTAGTATTCAGTCAAAAACAAAGGTGATTTAAAATCATTCTTATCCAACATTGGCATTTTGGATTAAAATCAATCGCACAAGATATTATCTTACCTGGACATCAAAGGTAATTCTTGCTATATGGTCAGCAAGTTTGGCTCGATATGCTCTCCTCACATGAGATACATTTTGTTCGTGAGTTTTCTGCAGTAGCTCAAGTCTGTGCTGCATATATTTGGATAGAGCGTTGCCAATCAAACCCAAATCATTCTCAAGTGTATCTTTTAAAAATTGTCTTGCATCTTCGATATCCTGAGTTTCACGATCCCATCATGGTACATAACAGTTATTCAATATGCGTCAAAAAAATCGTCTACGCAATTAAAACCCATTAAATCAAAACATGTATTACCGAAAATAAATCTTGGAACTTGTGTTCAGTATCTCGAATTGTTTCAACACCAGTTTCAGTGGTTTGCGTCGGTCGGTTTACGACAAATAGGCCAACATAGTCTGTCGCATTGAAAAACATTTGCCTGTATTTGACTGATGCCTCATTTTCAGACTGGTTTGAAACAGTATTTGCATAGTCTAGTTTTTCAGATAATGGTGGCAGCAATGGTTTAGTTGGGCGTGTATGAAAAATCGATTTGTCGGCTCTAACCGATGCTGAAAAGCGCTGAAACTGCAGCTCAATATTTTCTGACTCGTCAATCTCTTTTTCAAATGTGCTGTTTTGATGGTCATTGATTTCCACAATCGCTGAAACTATATCAATGGGGTTACTGGGTAATGTCTGGCTCATGAGGGCTGCGTGTAATTCTAGATAACTTTGAATAGATTCGAATTTCGTGTTTGTAAATCCAAAAGTTTGCCACATGTGCTCCAAACACAATATGTATAAGTAATAAAAGCATCCATTTCATATCAACAAATTACTTTTATGAATGAATATATTTTAGAGAGTAAAGGCTTTAATTGGATATTTAGCAAACTATGCAGATAAATTGTAATATAAATTACAGTTTTACTCTACGTTTAAAATTGTCAATCACTTGTATAAACAAAACCACATTTTATGGCATGAAAGAATAACGTTGCTTTCATTCAATGGCAAAAACTGCTAGGATTCCACCCAATACTTTTGAGCGCTGATCAATCAGATTGAAATCAAAACATGCATTCATATTACAGAGTAAAAAGGTAAAAATTACATTTTCAATGTAATGGCACAAGTCTGTAATTTATTAGCGACCAAAACCATTGTCGTTTTAACTAAAAGTAGTTTTGTATTTTTTTGGCGAGTGTGGATCATCAGCATCGGTAGATGAGGATTGTGGCTGAGAAAAGTTGGGTTTAATACCAGGTTGGCTGTGAGCTTCAGCAGCAATAGCAGCACGAGATTCATCAACTGTAGTATTAAAACGAGTTAAACCAGCATCGACACCTGGCCTGATTCGTTTGCGTGTCAATGTATCAGTTGTTGTACCAGAAACAGTCAATGAGGCATCACTCGAGCTGCTGACATTACTAACTTGCTTCAAATGTGCCTTGAATAGACTGCATCGAGTTTCCAGACGCAAAATTTGATTTTTGAGGGTGCAGATGGTGCTAACACGACCAGCAGACTCGTCAGATAATGTTTGATGTGCCCGTTCCAATTCATTATACTGTTCCTTCAATGTGTTGAGTTGTTGCTCAAGTTCCTTGACTTTCTCATCAGTAGAGGTATGCGTAGTTTCGATTGACAATTCTTTGGCTTGTGATTTGGATTTGTCACGTAAAGAGATGATCAATTTTGTAGACTGATCTAGCGCTTGATTTAACTCGTTGATCTGGGAATTTTGTTTTGCAAGTGCTTCCGAATTGAACCCAAGTTTTTCTAAATGCTGCTTGATTTCTGATTGCAGCTGATCACATTGAGCACGAGTTTTTGCTGCATTTTGCTCATAAACAAGGCATTGAGATGTACTGGCTTGAATCTGTTTTTCAAGTGCCATGTTTTCCTTACATAACGTAGTATTCTCGGTTACTTTGACTGCATGCTCTAATTTCATACAAGCAAGCTCTGACTTGGCGTTTTCCAGTAATAGTATGGTGCTACTCAACTGTTTCTGATTTAATTCAAGCTGCACGGTCAACTCTTGAACCAATTTCTCTTTTTCGTCACTTGTATCATTTAGTTGATTCTTTATAGTATTCAGCTCGGCAGACATCCTGGCGTGCTCAGATTTCAACAGCAACTCTTGTGAATCGCGTTTGGCAAGATCTTCATTCGCTCGTTCAATCAACGACTTGGACAGGTCTAGCTCCGACTCGCTCTGTTGTACTTTGTCTTCCAGTTTACTCAACTTCTGATTGGCATCTTCTAACGTCAATTTCTGCTGTTTGCTTTCTTCTTTGGCAGCTTCAAGATCTGTTATACATTGCTTATACTCTACTGTCATGGTCGATATTTCCAGCGCAAACTTTTCGTCTTGGGCAGCATGTACACTAATCATACTCTGCAGCTCTTTGTCCAAATGTTGTATTTTTTCTTGTAACGAGCTAACAATCAGTAGTTGTTTTTCCATCTCATTCTTATAAGATTCAGATTGCAAAACTGCCTCTTGTGATTGATCCCAGTCTATAATGTCACACTGAACTTCAGTAGATTGCTTTGGAATTGCAGTGTGTTGTTGAAGAATGGCCAATTCTTGTTGTAAAGCTTGAACTTGATCAGATCCACTTTGAAGATCTGCTTGTAGTTTGCTGATTTGCTGCTCAAGTTGGTCAATTGAATGCTTGGCAGTTGTGGCGTCAAAAGCCTGCTGTTCCTGTAGTGATAGCATGGCTACATTCTCTTGATACAAAGTATCGGCACGGATTTGTGACTCTTTCAGCAACAACTGTACTGATTCGAGCTTATCGTTTAGTTCTGATACAAGTTGGTCACGCTTAATTTACAAGCAAGAAGATAAATAATAAATGGTTAGCAAACCAAACATGCCATACATTGCTTGATACTGATAAACGCCAATACAAAAATGACATTTCAGGTCAAGACTGTGATAATGATACATACCGATTCCAGCGTATCATTTAATGATTTAACGAGTTTTTTTGATGCCTCGGTAGTGACATCATTTTCCTCGATAGATTCTTGTGCCAACTGCAATGCGGTGGTGAACTGAGCAATAAGATCAGCTTTGGCCTCAATATCGGCGCTCAGCTCTTGGATTTGGACATTGAAATCGGCTTCCAAATTCTTGATTGTTGATTGCAAATCCTCCAAAGCAAGATCTGATGTAGCTGTGCGTTCCAACAACAATTCTTCGTTTGCTAATACCTCTCGCAAGCGCAACTCTGCCTTTTCACTTTGTGTTTCTAAATCACAAATCTTGACATTTGCAGTTGCCAGTTTATCCAATGCGACAGTTAGAGCAGCATCATTATCTTTCTCCAGCACTTTATTCTCCAACACAGTGTTTATCGATTCGAGCTCGTTCGTTTTGACTAAAGCTGTATCTAATGCAGTTTGCAATAAAGTTATGGTCTTGTCACGCTCAAGAAGTTGGTTGGTTTTTTCTTGTAATTCATCACGATTTTGCTCAAGAATTAGTTCAGCTTCATCAAACTGCTGTTTTAAAGCAGCAATACCGTTTTGTGTATTTTTCAGATCTGTTTTTGTAGCTGCTTCACATTTCTCTAGTTCACTGATATGCATATACAATTTTGAAATGGTTTCTTGCTGCTCTTTGATATTTTGGCTCTGCTCGGCAAAATGTGGTCCATTATGACTTTCCGTAAACATTTTCTGCAAAATATTCGTGATAGTAGTGAAAAACTCGACGCTGTACTCTGTAAAAGCAGATAGAGTGGCAAAGTCGGATTCACTGAGCGTGGACAATAGCATACTTTTAAATGATGCCAAAGCCTCATCTTTCAGTTTAGTTTGGTTTTGCAAGTCCTCAATGAACACCGTGCACGATGCGTGTTCAGCTTGCAAATCAGCAAGCTTCTTTTGTGCGTCTTCAAAAAGTATGCCATCATCCTCTTGACGAGATTGTAGCTTTTCAATAAGCTTTAGCGAAAGTGTGTTTTGTTCTGAAAACTCGATTGCAGCCTCCTCATGGGTTTTTTTCAAAGTATCATGATGATGAATACTTTGATCCAACTTGGTTTGAATTTCCATAAGTGCAGAGTCGTGTTCTTGATGTATAGAATCTAGCGTGGTTTTTAATTCACAGATATTGGCAGAGATCTCTATTGCGCACTGATAGACGGGACAAGTAGATGATATGGTATCCATTGAATTAAAAACTGTATCTGTGAGTTTAGAAGTCCAGCAGGAAATTTTTGCAGATACAGTGGCAGGGTCATCCCGAAGTAGAATCAGTAGCGTTTCAAGTTGATCTACTCTATTGCTTTTGCTGCTCAAAATGGACTCAAGCTCGCTTATATGTTGCATAGATTGCTCAAGTTTTTGTGCAGTTTCTGAGGACATAGGAGTATTCAAAACAGCCGTATAAGCTGATTGGAGTTGTGCCAGTGACTCGAGTGAAACTTCGAGCTGATTCTTTAAACTTTCGATTTCTTTAGTAAGCGAGTCTTTTTGATTAACCAGCACGGTGGTATCGGCCTTTTGAGCAGCGTGTTTTGTAGTAAGCGCATCCATATTAGCCTGTACTAAAGCAAGTTCATTTTTGATTTGAGTATAATGAAATTTGGTACTTTCAAGTTCTGCAGTGATAGATTCAATATGGGCGTCAGTTATGGCTTTGTCAGACATGATACCGGCCATTTGCTCAAGTAAATCAGAAGTCTGTGACGCTGCCTTGTTATGCAACTCTTCCACTATTGCTATTTTCTCGGCAGCATTAGATTTTTGCTCCTCAAGTAACTCGCGAGTATGTTCCAACTCTCCAAGAGTTTGGGCAAGTTTTTCAACCGCGGTATCCTCCATGGTATTTCCTTTTGCTATTTTACCCTCCAGTTCAGCAATGTAAGCAGTAAGTGTGTCTTTTTCAAAAGTAGTTTCGGTAAGTCTCAATTGCAGTGCAGTCATGTCATCCTGCATCTGTAGAACTGACAATTTTATATTATCCACATCTGAGCAGGCTTTTTGATTGATCTCGTCAATTTTTGATTGTTGTTTCTGTACACGAGATGATAAATCTTTATGCTCAGCCTCGAGCGTTTCAATATGAGCCATTTGAGTGTCAATACTTGTACGAGCTTTTGCTAGATCATCCAACGCACATTTTTCAGCTGTGGTAACATTTAAAAGATTGGTTTCTAAAGACGCAATATGGCTAGTCATTGCATCACGATTGGTAACAACAGTATCGAATTCAGTTTTCATGATTTGAATACGAGTGTCTAAAAGTGCTTTTTCGGAAATAAGATTTTGAGACTCTTCCAAGTTAGATTGAACAGTATCAAAGTGAAGCTTTTCAAGAGCAGCATACTTGGTGGCATTGTCAGACTGGACATCTTCCAACATACGCTTGGTGCAATCCAGTTCATCGAGTGCTTGAGCAAGTTGATTTGCTGATATGGTAGCTTGTGAAGATTGTGTAGAAAGAGAATGGTTTAAAGTGTTCAACTGTTGTTTCAATTGCTCGATTTCTGCTTTAGAAGTGGAGATATCATCACGTAAGCGCGCAACAAGTGTGTTATGAGACTCTTGTTCAGAAAGCAGTTTTTTTTCAATGGCATCTTTACCAGTAGCCAGTTCAACAATTTCAAAGTCATACAACTGGCTCTTTTTCAAAAGTGCTTGATAGTGAGTTTCAACACGTTGAGCACGTTCTTCAGACTCGGTAGCTTGTTTAGAAACCAAACCCAATTGGTCATGCATAGTGTTGACTGTGCTAGTCAGATCGTCGTTTTTAGACACATAGGCATCTATTTGAGAAGAAAGATGGGTGATTTCAAGTTGACTGCGAGTGTTGAGATCAGCAAAAGCATTTTCGGCTGCTAGTATGCGAGAACGATGCAACTTTTCCACATCATCCGCCTCTTCCGTCAAAATATCCATTTGAGCCTTGAGTGTCTGTATTTCAGCGACCTTTGTTGTAAAATCGTGCGTAGTGGGTCTTTGAGAAAGCACCGCGATCTCATCCATCAATCGCTTACACTTATCTGTACACTCTTTGGAACATTGGCCATCGCGACTTTTGTCAGCACTGTTATCCAGCACTTGCAAGGCATGAACAGACTCGAGTTTTTCCTGAGATTCTTTCAAAGCCAGTTGTAAGCTTTTTATTTCGGCATCTCTTTGGTCAAGATCTGTAGCAGTCTGGAGCTGCCGAGTGTGAGTTTCGATGTTTTTGGCAAAATCCGCTTTCAATTGACAAATTTGAGCAATAAACTCGTCAGACTCTTGCTTATGCTTAAAAGTAAGATCAGATATAGTCTGAGCATTAGTCTGTTGAAAACTATCCAATTGAGAGGCCAGTTTATCTCTTTCCAAGATAGTGGATTTATTGTCCGACTCGGTGCTGCATACAACTGCTTCTAGCATACTAATACGACCACGAGCTTCCTGAAGTTCCTGGCATGCAGTACTATACTTGAATCCAAGATCAATAGTATTATCTTCAAGTTCACTAATTCTCTGTAAAAGAGCTGCTGAAGGCTGGCCACTATCTGCAGTAACACGACTGGCAAAAGACTCTTTGGCACCAATATCCATTTCGGACGTCATTTGTTTTTCTTGCTCAAGCTGCTGCTTGAAAGCTGCAATTTCCTCCTGCAAAGTAAGCGTTTGACTAACAACAAGATTAATATCCTGAACTTGGTATTATTTAAGATTTAATCAGAATAGGTGTGAATATGATAAAGGTAATCAGCAAGCCATCAGATGAGGTCAAAAACAATCTTGCTAGTTTGCAATAAAAAATGACTATATCAATGTGCATACCAATAAGCACAATTCTTATTCGGGTCCGACAAGTCGTTTGGTAATAGAACAATTCAGTACGAGTAGGACAATTAGATGAAGATCCTGTAATGTTTCCGTGGTGTTTTATCACTGTCGTATTCACGTAAAATGCAGCAGGTTTTTATGTTGCAGTGATTTCCCTTTGCTTCAGAATACTGGTTAAATATTCATTTTTCCATTAAAAATCAACTCTTCAATCATCACAGCCATCATATAACACAAACTATAATTTTAAACTAAGATTGCTCTCTTTTGGCATGCGTTGTACGATCAATAAGTTTGAAACCAGATTCATTCATTATATTCTAAATATTGTGTTTAACTGTTCTGATATTGTCAGTATAACTCTACAAACTCTTTTGCTGCATTCTGAAAGTGCAGGCACATGTGTGCTTCTAGTTCAAGAAATCAATTTCAGGAATGTAACTTTTGTTTTCATGTCAATCACCTGAAATGCAGTAAACTGGCATCAATCATTTGAAACATTAATTATACATTTTGAACATTTTGAACATTTAGCGACAATGGATTTGTTGATTCAGATTCAAAGTATATGGATAAATAGGTCATACAATGCTAGTAAATAAGTAATGATGACAATGCGCTATCAACAGATGCTTTATTCTGTTTGATGGTCCAAATAGGGTTTCAAACGGATGATCAATTGGCAGCGAATAACACGAATAAAGCTTCCTGATCGTCGTTCATGACGACAGAAATACAAATGGTTACAAGTTGATTAGCTGTTCAGTTGTAGATTCAATAATAATTCAGTGATGAAAAGTCGGACTTTATTAATAAACATCATCTATACTGGTCATCACTCTTTTTCAATGGATCGCATATCTACACCATCGAGTTGAAATTATCTGGGTTGCTGCTGAAAATTATATTGTTGTTGATACGCTCCATTCAACTGCTGCTGCTGTTGCATTTGATACTGCTGCATCTGTTGCTGATACTGCTGATCGTTTATGTTAGTATAGGGTATGACGGGTGCGCTTGGTTGTATTGCATACGTCATTGGCGGCCTTTCCATCATCTGAGGCACTGGCTGTTGCATGTTCATTTGTGGTGGAGCTGACATGGGTGGTTGATATTGTGGGTAATACGTATCATAAGTAATATTGGGGGCATATGTTACGTATCCTGCTGAATTGGCTTGAGTGTATCCCGGATTAGGCGAATAAGTTTGTTGTTGTGTATACGTTGGAAGCGGCGGATAGATTGGTGATCCAATAGCTGGCGATCCCATCGGTTTTGGTGGTTGACCCAACATTAGAATACCCTGTTGTGCTGTCACTCGATTTCGTATAATGCGTCGACGACATTGATGGATAATACACGCAGCAACTATAAATAATACTACTACTGTAGCAATTACCCAAGTAAACGGTGATGGCGTACTGCTCGAGCTACTTGCTGTACAATTGGGTGTCATGAGCGTCACCCACGCGCTCCTACTCAATACTCCCGTCAAATTCTGCAAAGTATATCCCAATTTGAAGGTCATTACACTGTAATTATTGTAAGCAGAAACCATGCCAGTATCCATTATTCTATATGTAGTGCCGTTTTGATACCATGGCCCAGTAGACATGGCTCCGCCAGCATAAAACGACTGTCTAGAGCCCAGAAAGCTTACACTCACTGAATTGGTGCTGCTACACGTACCCATACGCGAAAATGACATGGTTGTGTAAACGTTACTAATCAAGGACAGATTACAGCTGACTGACGTGCAATCCGAGTTGGATGCACATGCCAAACCCGAGCTTGATGATACATCCTGTGATATTTGGTTGCATGTGGTAGCGTACGACTGACTGTTGATAAGAGTGTCAATTGAAGCTTGCGAATGGAAAAGGGTAAAGCTTGTGCTCATTGAGTTGAATTTAGTAAAATCAAAATCAAAAAAACACAACCTATTCAATTGCCAGATTTACACGTCACAGTATTACTCGGTAAATAAAAGTACCAAAATACATAATACATTGTCAATCTCCTCCCATTTACTGGTTAGCATTGCGTTCTCGTTCGTTTCATAAAACGTCAAATGTACAATCAAGAGTCAAAATAAAGGTTTTTAAAATACTGATTTTATTGAGATATCAAATGAAACGATACTTGATTAGCTCACTCAAATTGTATGGTCAATTAAATAATCAGCTCAGCGTGTTTGTAAAAAACATTTACTTTTAAAACATGAGCTTAAAATCGATTGGAATCAGCTTGAGAAGAAATAATACTGGCTCTGTTTGATTCTGTTTTGGGTGCAGCATCTACTGAACTAGGTACATGCTTGCTCGATCTATTTGAATCCTTGACAGATAGCTGGCGTACAAAAGATCGCTTTTTGGAGTGTCGAGATTTGATTGTAGATGATCTTTTTCTTGAACTTTGTTCATTTGATGCTTCAGGTGGCTCAGAACTGCTTTGGCGTATAATTTCAACATCTGTGATATATTCGTCTGGACCAATGTTTTTAAGCTGTTTGGGATCTTCGTGAGAAATTACCGTACGGCAGATGGCGTCTGTCCATGAATTCATCTACATGTACAAATTTTATCACAATATAGTCAGGCATATATAATTTAAAAGCTACATATAAAAACGATACATTTTAAAGTCGCAATATATCATACTTTAAATTCATCTTCAAATGGAATAGCGACCATGTGATCTTCAAAATAAAGCTCCACTACATTGGTGAACCCATAATCCGTCTCTTTCATAGATCTAACACTGACAGTGTTGCTAAATCCGTGATAGAAAACATTGTTTGGGTCAGCATGAAAGCTGCATCTAATTGCATATGCTGGATCAAGAAACAAGATAATTCGAATACGTCTCCACTGCTTGAGATTACGACCAATCTGCGTCACAGCTTTAGCATTCAATATGATGATTAGTCAATTCATGAGTACAAATTATTTAAAGCAATAGTTTTAAGACTACAGCAAACTTACCAGACTTGTTTCGCAAAATAGATTGTTGGTTAGACTTCAAACGCGCAATCTCTTCCAAAGTCGCGGTACTTTTGTTGACAATCAACTGGGAAGTTCGAGTTTTATCTTCCTCATATTTTTTTTCAAGTTTATGAGTCTTGGCTTCGACTTGCCCCTTGAATATTATATTACCCAAGGTAGATGTTTCTGCCTTGGTGTCAATAAAACTCTTGGTTGAATTATTATACGACATGCGAGACCTTGTGGACCTGTTGAAGGGTTTGATAGTAAATAATGCCTTGGACGTCATTTGGCGAAGAAGCGGCGTGCCAAGAAGAATAGATCCAACAATTATCACTGCAAGCTGAATTGTACCATTCTCGGAGTAAAATTCTGTTTCAATAAGACTATAGCTCATGATACCTTGAAGGAGAGTAACAATCGCCAGCACAGTGATGATATAAATGGAATGAATGGTTTCTCGAACGTTGTTAAAAAGATCGGGAATGGCACGGATATAGTAAGCGAGGATTGTCACGGCTACTAGAAGCGCAACAATTAATATTCCAACAATCACCAGACCCACAGTTGTCCCATTGCTTTTATTCACGCATGCCCATACATATGTGTTGGTGGAATCAATGTACACTTCTGTGCTCTGGAAAGAGGCTCCGAAACTAAATCCAATCAGCACAGCCTATAAATGTATAAACTGCTTTAGACATTCAAATTTATCTTGTACAACATACGCTTCAAAAAATATACATGTTATCCTACCAGCATAGTTGCTACAATCGCAGCCATTATTCCAAACAGCGCGGCTTCTTTTGTCAGTATGGTTATATAATTACTTAATGACATGGGACGACAGAAAATTACATAGAGACGCAAGCATTTGGCAAATACGGATGCCATCACAATAGTAATACCCAATACAGTGGGAAAGGTCCGTAATTGACACGCAAGAGGTCGATATGCACCAATTTCAGTAAATACATTCAAGGGAATGATTGCCAATCCAAGCGCAGTGACGAGAAGAATGTAAGGCGACGAAGATTTAACATAGGGTTCTTTACGGTAAATCATGACAATAATGGCAAGAATAATGCAGTAGGCTGATGCTACCATAGCCATTCCTACAAGTTTTAACAGAATTTGTGGAAAAATAAAACCGATTATGATTGGTTGAGATTTAATCAAACAAGTTAAAATGTAATGTTTAAACCAACATACCAATCATGACTTTTGTACCAGTGCTCTCCCAGTGAACATAAATCTCTACAGTTGGTGTGTATGCAATTGGAGTGTCGCTGAATGATCGATTTCCACCCCTATATTTATACATTCAATGTTGCACAAGCAATTGAAAATGCTGTTAGTTATCCAACACAATTGCCTAGACATACAAGGATGATCTTGTATTGATTGCAGCTGTATGCTTGCAACTCGTTTAATGTTAAACCTGGATTTCAAAACTACAATACGAATCATACCATGAAAATTTGGCTCGATTTACAGTAAAATTGTATAGTCCGTTATTTCCTGAGCTAGATAATAACGCAACTATTGGTGCTGAAAATAGTGTAGTGCCATCATATTGGTTTAAAGTGTAAGTTTGTGGTACGAGATTTCCGCTGCTGCCAAAAATAGGTGACATGAGTGTTGTATTTATCTGGGCATTTGAAAGAATATCGGCAAGTTTGACTTGGTTTTGAAGGGTTCCATTGGATAATGCCCTTGCATCAAGTCCAGACGACGCGATTGTCTAAGTTGGACAATAATATTTTGAAACCCAAAGATTTAAAAAGTTTGTCACAAAACATATTGATGGCATGATAAAATAATAAGCTTTACAATACCTTTTCCCATGCTCGAGCAATAGCATACATGCCATCATATCCGATTGCAACCAAAGACGAAGGCCACTAACCAAAAATGCACGAATATCAGTCAGTATTCCCAGCTACTATTCTTGAATGCAAATCCAAGAAATCTATAAAACGTACCGTGTAGTTGAAATCAGAATAAAAATACAATGGACCATATGACACACTATCACTGGCTGCATTTGGATCAATTCCTCCATATAATTGAACCTCGGGACTTGCCAATACTCCACTAAGGTATGTTTTGAATCGTGGGATAAAATTCAGATAGTTTGGGTTGTTGGCAAATGGTCCATTGACTTCAGATAATACAATAGCTGATTTAAGCAAAGATGGTGAAAGTTGAAGACCACCTAGATAATATGGGCGAGTTGATTCATTTTTAGTATTAGTGAAGTAGGTTTACAAAGATTTAAGCTATTTTAGATCAAACATGTACCCCATCGCGACGAAAAATAACTGGGATCAATGCCAGCCTGTGTAGTTGTCCATACTAGATACGTAAATCAAATGGTCAATTTAAAATGCAACAATCCAAAACAGTGTTTAAATTTATAAAGTGTAATTAAAAACATACCATAATTGGGACCAAGGAGTCCAGTCAAGTTTGCCATGTGTAAGCAATCTGCGACTTGATCTGCACCAGCCAAAACATTAAAGATTCTCAAATCTGTTGATTGCAAAAAAGTAAAAATTGGCCGCAATACATCTGAATAGTTGTTGGTTGAAACAGGTGGATCTGGAATCAACACACTTGCACTAACTTCAATGCCATAATTTGGATAAGTCTGAATACTGATTTTTGCCGCGGTTCTAAATACTGCATCACCACCGTATGGCATTGCAATCTGTTTTAATCCAATTTACATGTGTAGTTTGCAAAAATAAGTAGAATTATTAGTGAAATAAAAGTAGACAAGATTTGTTGCACATGTATTCTTACCCGATCCCATCCAAAATATTTAAAAAATCCAATTTGAACATTAAGCTTTTGACTCCAAGTAGTAGCATATCGAAAAAACAATGGATATCTGAAATCCCAAAATGAATGTACAAACACAAGTTAGTACCAGCTGGGCTTGATTATTTTAGTTGAATCTTGACAAGATTCATCATATATCAATAAAAAACAAGGCACTTGCAAGGTTTTATCACTGAGCTGATCGCCAGCAGCGCCAACACTAAATCCAGGTGTCTAAAAAATAGAATTGGTATAAATCAAAAGGTACACCAATATGACTGATTTAAATAGCGGCAAACTTACAGATGGACAAGTAAGAAACACTGGCATTGCTATAGCAGTCGTTCCGGGACCAATTACAGCATATTGCTTTTTCTGCGTGCATACGACGCTAGTATAGTCGTACACCATAGCAGGATAGATTGATGGAGGAGGAAACGTGTTACCAACTCTAATTGTTGCATCGGGAAGAATATCATTATTGCTATTGATTTCATAGGCAGCCATTCGAGCACCTAAATGGGTTAAATAACGCAATAAAATGTCATAAAATATTAATAATGATCATAGTGCTGAATAAATCATTGGTTAAGAATAATGTTTTGGATAAGTGGGAGTACTAGTTCAAAAAATTAATTTGATATATGGTGAAACGATAGATAAGTCTACACTATGCGTTGCATATTACAATGCAAAACATATACTGTATTACTGTAAATCTGTAAAAAAAGTAAAACCCCAAGAATTCCTACTATAGTATTTATAGGAAGCGGATTCATGACAATACACCCCATAAAACGACAATGTGAATGAACTTACCAAACGCGAGATTATCCATAACAGGATCACCAAAGTCGCCCATAATATACAGGGACAATGTAGTGTACGTTTTCATAAGTGGTCGTAGCGCCGTGGTTTGACTTGATACAATACAAGCCACCAATAATGACTTGTATAGAGTTGAAAAATATCGCATCCTGTCGTATTAATAGGCGCTCGAATCGTGGATAAGTTGAACTCTCAAGTTTGAATAAAGCTCAGGTGTTGGCTAAACACGTCTATGCTATTGAAGATGGCAGATGTAGATGTAATTCAAGCTATCCAGGCCCACTTGGTATCCTCAATGGCGTATTAGATATAGACTATACGACAAAATTGTCAAAAAATATCTGCTGTTTACACTTTAACAAGAACACAATATCTGAAAGTGCAAGGAATGAGATGTTTATGAAGCCACAACAAACTATAATTTTGGAAAAGTATTGCGCCAAGATTTGTTTGAATTCTATTATCAAGCTTATTAAGCTGTCAACAATGTACCACATTGGCTAACAAACATTTTATTCCCAGTAATTTTATTCCGTGCAGTAAAATGGTTGAAATGTGCTGAATTGTGTGGTAAAGAATATGAATACAATGATGGCGCATTCTTGGATTCATCTTTTGGTTATCAGTGGATGTTTGATATAACATGGATATAGAACCTAAGAAAGGGGCTGATAGTATTGCAAACGTATATTGGATTCCCAAACTTGATTAAAGGAACCAAAATTGAATTACAATTGCATGGCATTGATCAGACTGAAAATGAAAAAACAACAAGAATTGCGATACACTACATGACTAAGAAGCCATGCGGATTCAAAGTCTTTTATACACAAACTATGTTTTACGCCTATCCACCTGGTATCGGAGAGATAAGCGGCTCCTTGCATTTGCTACGCTTTACATATAAATCACGCTGCATGTATTAATGCTTTTAGAATTGTCGCAGTAAAACCCAGTTTATCAATTTTTGATAGAATATCCAGCATAAAATAACAGAATAGCCAGTTTTAAAAGAGACCAACCTAGAAAATAAATGTTTATTTGCCACCCGAGGTGCCAAGACCCATAACAGACTTGAAGGTGTCGTAGATCCACCACTGGAGACCAGTGAGGGTACCAATCATAATCACACGAGTACCAAGACCCTTGGTAGCGCAGTTGAGGTAGCCAAATTCACTGGCAATGGAACCAAGAGATTTTCCCTTGTTGGCAGGCTTAGACATGAGCGACACGAGAGTATCGGCAGGATGCGACACGATAGCACAGATCACACCAGCAGAGTAACCAGAAGCAAAAGTAATACCGAGCTGAGTGCTTTTGGAGTATGAGTCCTTGGGATTAGTAAAGACCTTGGTGTAGAACAGCTGAACAATCTTTTCAAAGAAAAAGAACTTGGCAACAGTATAGGGAATCTGACGAGACCAGAGGGGAACAAGCGAGCCATAGGGGAACTTGGTTTCTGCACGAGCAGCACTCATAGCAGAGACAGCGGGGAAAAAGCCAGTGGGGAAAGTGCCTGGGACAGAGGTTTGGACCTTGACCTTGACCATCTCAAGAGGGCAGAGAGCCATATCGGCAAAGAACTCGGCAGAAGCAGAAGCTGCACACCAGATCAATCCTTTGTACTCTTGAGCGTTCTTTTCACCAGCCATTGTAGAGTACTGATCCTTGAATATTTCATATAGACCATACTTGAACATACCCTGAGCAGAGTAGCCAAGCAAGGTTGGGAACCAACCCTTCATCACGGCAGTAACACCTTCCTCGGCTACAATGGTACGAAGACCAGAGACCAATCCCTTGTACTTTTGGGGGTCGACCTATAGATTATCATAAGTTTCAAATCGAATGTGTGAATATCAGAGTAGCACTTTGTCAGGGGAAATGCCAGATGAATCGAGTATTAGACTGTGAATGGATTGAACAAGAGCAATAATCGGGTCCAAACAAGGCTGGTCATCCAAGATCAGTCATGGAACAACATGGCATCAAAACAGCATGCAATCAAATTGAGTGGGTTTGAATCGAGGCTGTGAGTACAAAGCCAATAAAGGATTGATGGCCAAGAACGAAACGGCAACAACAATCAATCAGACCAAAAGTGTTTATAGTAAAAGTAGACATTTCTACATTCATTACAAGGTCATCAATGTCTTGACAAGAAAAATTCATACTGGAGTGATCTGCACATGCCGTTGCTCAATGGCCATCAAGGGCACTGGCAGATCAAACGGAATCAACTCAATTGATACAGTAGACATGGGTCACAATATACACAACAGTGATGATCTAATGGAACAAATGCAACTAAAACATCTTTGGCCATACGAATTAAAAAACATAGTATTACCTGCATATTGCATTTGGTGACATCCAGAGGAGTGATGGCAGTGTGGGTTAATCCACAGGCAAGAACACCTCCAAGCATGCACTTTGTATAGTAGCTTGTATCATGAGGAACTGAACCAGAGAATCGAGCATCCCACTTAGGAGTAGTCATGGCAAGTGTTGATTGTAAGGAAAAGAAACAGTGGAAATTATTTTTGGATTTAAATCCGTTCGCTTGTCGATTTCATTGACTCGGTTTGTTCGTGCTACCCAAACCAAACCAACTGGTGAATTTTATGAAAAGAGCAAGTTTATTGAAATGTGTATATTTTGGGTTGTCGAGATCCACCGTTTGTATTCTCCTCAAGAGGTATTGTATCTTGCATAGATCTATCTGCATTGATGGATCTACGTATATCCAAACTAGACCTTGGGTTTGTATTCTCAAAATCCATGGCTGATACAGATTGAATTACCGTTGCTCCTGATTCACGTCCAGTTGGCACCCCTTCACCTTTTCTCTCGGACACACAGTCTTGATCAATTTGACCAGAGTCGCGGCCAGGATTGGCCTGGTCTTCCTTGCTCTGTGGTATTTCAATCACAGATCTGCTTTCAACTGTTGCAGGGGTGACTAATAATAGATTGCAAGATTCAAAATAAAAGTTGGTAACCCATTCCATCATACCATGCATCATGCAAAAATTCAAGATTTACCATTACTAGGAATGACTAATCCACCAATGACCACTTGATTGCCTTGATTGCCTTGTTGTTCTTGCATCGCACTAGCAATCTGTGCTGCAAGTCGATTGTTTTGCCATGTCGAGTGTCGAGTAATGCCAATTTCAAATAGTGACACTGATCCACCATGCAGTACAATCGAACTTAGCACCATGAAAGCAACAATCGGAAACAAAGGCTTGTAGTCAATTTGCAAATAGATGACAGCAATCATGCAGTAAAACAGCGCTCCAACTCCAATTGGACCAAACCACTATAATCCAACAAGTCATTGCACAGGTACAGTTAGATGCATAAATCAATCACAGCATTACGCAGTCCATCTGGACACATTCACGATTTCTACATGAAATCAAATACACACTACTTACACCACAGAAAAAAACCTCTTTTTGATTCTTGAGTGCAGGCATCCATCTGCTCAGCAATACGACAATCGGTAATCGGCGCAAAAGGACCAGCCATAGCGCGACCAATATCATCCTCCAAATAGAAAGCACTCCTTCAACAGCAGTGTATTCATGCCATGGAATCAACGTTCCAAACACGATAAAAAACGACATGTTGATGAGCGCATCAAGAACTTCTTGAATATGCGTTTCTTCAATTTGTCTATTAAACCAATCATCCTAAACACGGTCGGTAGCACTACATTAGTAATAAGATTCAACGCAATACACGAATTCATAACCACTCACCCAAGACAATATAGCTCCAACAACAAAACATCCCAGCACATCATCTACACCCAAGAGTGACAAGGCCCCCGTCGTTACCAATGCAATGGCGATAAAGAATCCCAAAATAGATTCTTTATCGATCCATCCATTACTCTCTGCACATTTGAGGGCTTTGCGAGACAAAGTGCCAATAATGACTCCGAGTACAATGGAAAGAACTACTTGGTAAATAACAACATTGACCAACCACCATCCAATAGCCTCTCCTGTATTGCTCATACGCCAAATATAAACAGGAAAAAATACCAATGGTGCACCAAACCCGTCATTGGATCCACTGCGCGTATTATAAAAACAAGGTTAGATTTAAAATAGTTGACCATGATTCAATCGGATTAAAAAATCACCTCTCGGCCGATAGCAACAACCGGACATGATACGGAATATGCTTTTCGGCAAATTTTCCCTTTACGATGGAATTGGCCAAAACGGGATCTGTGGGAGTTAAGCAACCTGCGATAATCAGTGCTAGCTGCCATGGTACACCACATACGACCCAAATAGCCAAAGCAGACATCAACCACATGTATAACATGACAGGCCCAAGTAGCATCGTGATACTTTGCCGCTCTTTCCAGATAAAACTACGCGGAAGAGAAATCCCTGCAACAAGACATTGAATAGCAATGACCAAGCGAGAAAATTCGAGAATGACATGATTGACTTGTCCTGGAAATAGGGCTTCTGGATTAAAAATATTGCAGCCTGCAGGACCAATAATAATGCCAAATATCGTTGCAACCATGGCTTCAGACATGTAGAGTCTGTCCTTGACAATCAGCGAGATAAGACCAAACCCACCAACAAAACCACCTATGCAATCCGTAAATCATTTATACTCCAAGTTAAAAATCAGGATATTAACATGATTCAGCAAGTTTTAGTCCCTACAGGGCTTGGCATATACACCACACCTAGAAGTAGATACGTCAAATGAGCAGTTCGTAGACCCGGGTCTTCAGGAATCAATTCATTCCATGTGCCATGTGAAGAATCGATGTGGCCTATCGTCGTATCCATTTTAAAGTTTGTAAAAGGTGAAACGTCGAAACAGCTGCTTGATAAGCTGCCGCTTGTAGTGATGAGTAACCCTTAATGGCTCGCTAATAACCAATGGACAATGCTTGGGTTCTATGATAATACCCAACACAACCAGTGTATATTGGATGTCTCGTTCTGTCAAGAATAACAGTCGAGTGGGAATCCGTAATATATGATCTTGTAGCGGAGTGATGTTAGTGTAGCTTAATGTTACTTGTGCTGGACTGTTTGGAAGACACTATTTTTACCAAGACTAAACTCCGACTAGTACAGTTTATATTAGTGTGTAGTGCTGTATCTGTTTAGCAGCAGATTCCATATCATCCAACATTCACTCCATACAGCAATGAGTGATTCCATCACGATAGCAGTAGTGAAAATACACTGAAATAATTGATGGCTATCGAGTAATAGTTTGAAAAGCAAAATGCATGGAAGCAGCTCGAGTCCAGGAGATTGTGTATAATGAGCATATAATGCCAGTTCTAGATTATGCCAAAAACCATTTCAGAGACAAACAGCTCCCAGTCTTGTCAATATAATGAGATTTAATGATAGTATATTCAAGCATATTGAAATCGTGTTCAACCATTGTAACCTGTTTCAAGGCTCAAGATTCTTCAAACCCAACCGAATTTAACCTGTATATTGTCCATTCATTTAAACTTGAAGTATTCAATGATATTTACGTCAACTATACATGCAGTCGAGTCAAATACACGGCCGACTAACAAAGCACTACAAGATAAATTGGCTGTTTACAATCACAGAAACATTGGTTTGTAATCGAATTTTTTATATAGGCATTATGTGATGTCCAGACAAAGGCAAAAAGAAATCACGGTAAAAGTGATGGATGCAAAAAGATACTGCAAGAGTAGCAGCTATTATATATTGCAGCAAGAGACATTATTTTGTTGAGACTGCACTGAGCGTGAAACAATAACTGCTGGGCGACGAGGCCCGACCTTTACGCCATGTTGCTCAAGTTGTTTAATGTCGGCATCTACATGATTCAAAATACGAATAAATGCATTAAAAATCAGAGATTGAAGCTAAAGATAACAAATGCAAGACACTTGCCAGAAAGCTGCGACACATCTCTTGACAAATCTAGCGAATTGAAAATGTTGGTACCAAGAACCAAAAAGGCTTGCTCAACTTGAAATCCAGTCTTGGCAGATGTTTCCAGATACAATAATCCATGTTTTTTTGCAAATGCCTCGCCTTCTTCCTTGGTCACTAAATCAAACAGTTGAATAAAAAACTTGCATTCCAGTCCATCATGCAAAACACTGCAAACAAAAACTGGTACCTTGGCGTTTAGCCTCCAGGTCACACTTGTTGGCAACAAGAATAGTCATTACTTTGTCATTGCCATGCTGATGCACATCATCCAACCAACTCATCAGATGCATAAATGTATCTCTTCTTGTGATATCATAAACAAGTAGACATCCAATAGCACCTCTGTAGTATGCGCGACTGATGGATCTAAAGCTTTCCTGACCTGCAGTGTCCCAAATCTGAAGTTTAACTCGCTTGTCCTGCACACGGACTACTTGCGATCCAAACTCGATACCAATGGTTGTTTCAGTTGGCATATATTCCTAATTGTAAAATACCAGGGTTAGTGTGGACGACTCAACCCAAGATTAGAATCAAAGGCTAGTTACTTGCATTGTTTGTGAATCTAAGCAGAAGACAGGATTTACCAACACTACTCCGAGTAGAACAAAGTTTAAATTGATTAGTCATGCACAGCAATAAGACTGATTTAAGCAGTTTTCATACCCGCTGTCGCCGACACTGGATCAAGACAAAGGTTGGTTTGACAGTACACACAAGTGATGGAATAGTGATTGTCAGTATTCTATTAGTCTTTATCTCTTATACAAGAGTGATTTGGTCTGTACAATAGCATCAGATGAGCATGTTGAATCAGCCCAGCTGTCACAAATGATATTCCTGTTACCTGATAAACTACAACAGGATAAATAGAAAGAGTTAGCATATCGTACTAATACAAACATGGACATACACAAATGATGGAATCGGTATAGACTGCCTTGTAGTTTGACAGCATTGATCGAATTACAGAATGCATCACAGTAACAGTCAGTAATCAAGAGAATCAGTACCTTGAACAAATATTCATACTGCTGGTTGCTAGAGGCTCCTGGTGTAGGGTTTCTACCACTCATCCGATATTAGAGTTTGATGGTTTAGTTTAGTAATGAACTATGGCCGTATTCACGTAAAGTGGAACAAATAAGGGTGTTTGATAAACAGTCAATCTCATGAAATGATAACTTGCTAAATTTATTAGGAAATAGTGTCAACAATGAGTGCTCGCATCAGTTCCAATCCATCACACACTTGTTCAATCTTGAACTCTTTTATAAAAACGCTGCAGCTTATATATGCATCATAGACATTGTTTTAAAGAGCCGAGAATGTCGAATCATTTTATAATGGAAAATCCCAACAAATACTTGACCATTGTTTATTCTAGAGCAGTCGCTGCAACATGTAGTTATAAATTCATCACCCTCAGGTACATGGAATAAACAAGTTGTTGCATTTGGCACTTGCACTGCTTACAGCACATCATGAGTGTTTTTCCAAAGGAGACCATTTTGGCCATTGCAGAGTCTGTGGGCGTATCGATGCAAGACGAAGTTGCAACTGTTCTCTTGCAGGATACTGAGTATCGCATGCGAGAAATCATTCATGTACATTACTGATTCTAGGCTTTTGTTATTCATCTGATCCAGCACTTACCATCGTATAATGTAATGATACAGGAAGCCGTCAAGTTTATGCGACATTCAAGACGACAGAAACTCACATCTGCTGATATCAACTCTGCATTGTCTGTTCGTAATGTTGAGGTAGGCTTATTTTCAGTTTTAAATCTTGGATCTATACAACTCTTGCTGACTCGCCATTAGCCATTATATGGATACATCAATGGAGCTCCATCCAACTTCAAAATGACTTCAATGGGCTCTCAGGTACTGTACTACCTTGAGGATCAAGAATACGATTTAGACGATTTAATCAATAGACCTCTTCCTCCTGTTCCTTTGGAAGCTACCTATACAGGTAATGATGTGATTGATGTCGATTCAGGTTGCTGATGTAACATGAATATTAACTTATAGTTGAATCTGAATTCTATTAGCACACTGGCTGGCTGTTGATGGTGCTCAGCCCAGGATTGTTCAAAATCCAACCCCATCTGGTATATACGATTGTTCAAACTCCAATTTCACCCAGCATAATGCGATTGTTTGATACTAACCACTTGTCATACTAGATGGACAAACCACAACAGAAACGCTTCAAGCAACAACATCTACTATTCGTAGAGGAGAGAAATCCTTGACTTCCACTAGCGACACAACTCAGCACCCACTCTTGGTAAAAGAAGTTCTTACAAAAGAACTTCAAATGTACTATGAGAAAATCACCGAGATGCTGACCAGCGAGGATCTCGAGATTCGCTCATTGGCAATTGAGAGTATATCTAAAGATCCAGGCGTGCAGGGTATTATGCCCTACTTTGTACAGTTTATTTCAGATACAGTGACAAGATCACTCAAAGATCTGGAACTCCTCTGGACGATTATGCGGTTTACTCGAGGGATTCTATCCAATGTAGATTTAGATCCAGAGCCTTATCTACACCAGCTGATTCCATCGATTCTAACGTGTATTGTTGCAAAGAGAATGACTAGAAACAGTAGCGGGGAGACAGCGGGGGATGAAGATCATTGGGCGTTGAGATTATACTCGGCCAAACTTGCTGCTCATATCTGTGTGCAGTTTGGTGGAGCATATCCAACACTCCAACCAAGAGTCACCAAGACATTGCTAAGAGCAATGCTGGATCCACTGAAGCCTTTGGCAACAGTGTATGGTGCTCTTGCTGCTCTCGCAGCATTAGGAAAGCAAGTGGTGTGTGCACTGGTGCTTCCTAATGTCGCTGCACTGGGAATGCGATTGGAGAGACAAACTCAATCTCCTGACTCTCCACTACCAATTGATGTTACTAAATGTACCGATCTTATTCAGAGTCTAGTTCTGGACCAATTGCATATGGACTTGACGGATGCAATGGTTGTTGCCAATGCTGAAACTGCTCTTTCCAACTCTACTGTTGATCGTGCTACTATTATTGCTTCTCTTAGAGAGGAGTGGGCTCATTCTCGGCCTTTAGGCATCTTTACTGATCGCATCTGGAATGCATTTGAACAGAAACAATAAACTCATTTCCACCCCAAAAGTCAAGTCTATCGATCCCTCTCACTCAATACTTTTAAAAAGGAAATTCAGAATAAGGTTGTGTATTGGACAATCCGCTTAGAAACCTATCATCATATAATTTAAAATGATTGAAACCAAATCATTCCAGATTCAACTGTTAGAACTAGAATCAACACTACAAGATTGCATATCAACTTACGAAGCTTTTGGAAAAACCACTTGTTCTTTCCAGCATTGTACCTCTCCTCAAAAACCTTTTTAAGAGCCTTGCGAGCTCCAGCACGTTGAGATGGCTCCTTGACAGACTCGCCAGTGACAATGGTCTTGAGGTCAATGTCAAGATTGTAACTACACATGCAATAAATAAGTATTTGTCAACACCACAATCAGTAGGCTTATCAAATCTACACTTACCGAGTGGGCATCATGTGGTTGAAGTTGATAACCTTGATGAATGGCTTAATCTTGGATCTCCTGGCAACCTTCTTCTGGCTCATGCTGCTTGTGATCCTGAGAGGGTAACGTTCAACGCCAGTAATAATGGCATGAGGGTAGGGACGTTCCTTGGTACCTTCATCAAAGTTCTTGACAATGACGGCCTTCTTACCAGCGTAGCGGCCCTGGAGCACGAGAACAACCTAATCATGACAAAACGGATTAGTATCCATTGAAGTATATATTCAAGATTGACAGTCCATCGAGTAGTATTGGTAAACATCCAATGCTGTATTTCTATATGCAGTGATCTATACGCATAAGAATTGATAAACAAGTATCAAAGTAGCAGTTCCATGTGATGTGGACATGCAGCGAAAAATCATCCTGAATGACTACTTGGTTGCAGGTTGGATTGGTCGGCTCAAGCGAAATATGCATCCATCCACAACAAGGTATAACATAAAGTGCATAAGCAGATGAATTCATACGCATGCATGCATGGTCTATCCATATCAATCCGTAGTGGATGGATAGTTTTGTAGTTGCGATGTATTGCATGTCCAACTGTGCTTGCAACTCAAGTCTGCCTGGATGAGATCAAAAGTTCATGATCTGCCTATTGAAAGCAATAGGATTATATCCTACAAATCCAATACTACTGATAGAGACAACAGAAATGGTTACCTTTCCGGGCTTGAGGAAGCGAACCATTGTAACAAAGTATGGAGTAAGTGAGGGGAAGAAAGTTGATGTAAAACGATTTCAACCAACTGCAGTGAATTTGTCAAAGACCCGTAAATATCAACACCCTCAGGAGAATAAATGTTCAGTAAAGTTACGCACATTCAAGTCACTGGCAATAGTTTCCATTACGAATAGCACCAAATGTCAACAAGAGGTGTGTTGCCATCCAACCATGCACAGTCATGCATCCATACAGTCATGCATCCACACAACCATGCATCCATCTATTCATGCCTTTGTTTAAACTCACTACTGGAATATCTTTATCCCGTGGATGCATGACAACTTGTATTGGATCATAAATGGAATCCTGCTAACTTTATTCATTTCTAGGCCGTTCCGGTTCCACTGGTACCAAGTTGCGCATGACTCTGGCTTTGCCTGTCGGCGCAGTCATTAACTGTGCTGACAACTCTGGTGCAAAGAATCTTTACATCATTGCTGTCAAGGGCATCAAGGGCCGTCTTAATCGTCTGCCTTCTGCTGGTGTCGGTGACATGGTTCTTGCCACCGTCAAAAAGGGTAAGCCCGATCTTCGTAAAAAGGTTCATCCTGCCGTTGTCATCCGTCAGAGAAAGGCATGGCGTCGAAGAGATGGTGTCTTCCTTTACTTTGAGGACAATGCAGGTGTTATTGTCAACCCCAAGGGTGAAATGAAGGGATCTGCCATCACTGGTCCCGTTGGCAAGGAGTGCGCTGATATCTGGCCCAAGATCGCATCGAGGTATTTTTATACAACTATTCTTTTGTTGCACTCTGCATTGACTAACAATCCTGTTTTTATTTAGCGCTGGTACTGTCGTTTAATGTTGATTCTCTGCCACATCTTTGACGTTTTAAAATGGATTAGATGCAATGGACTACACATCTCAAATGAAACTGCGTCTTTATTCAATCTATCATTTGGTTGTATTACTGTGGAATGGTTTTGGAACTTCTCAATACTTGCTTTATAGTTTATCCCATAACACGGGTTTAGATCGAGTATGATGCTCATGATAGACTACACTTGTAAGCACAGGATGGATGCCATTTTACACGATGGATTGAGTTTCATTGTTCAGTCTTTGGTTTAAATACAAAATATAGTCTTGCTATAAGCCATTCGAGTTTATTGCATCGTGTCAAATGATTGAAATTGACAGATTACCCAAAAAGCAAGTTTAATATTTGGTAGCACTCGGTATATACAAGTCTACGTAGAATCTGTAGCATGCAAACCCCAGTTAATGCTAGTAATGATTCTCAATTTATTCATAGACAAAAGTGATTGAAGCCAAGACATTGAGCTTTACAATCCTTGCACCACATTACAACTCAGTACTAGATCTACAACCCGTCAACGGCTTCAACCCAACCCATTCTGATGGTTTGTCAAACTCGCTATTTTGCTTAAGCAATCTTTACACAGTTGTAAACTAAATCATCTAGCCATCATTCCACCCTGAGAAAATGTGCAATCGGCCGTATTGAAATCAAGACGGATAAGAAGTTGACCCAATGACTTGGCTGCATGCATACCTTGGACACTCGAGACAGCTTGAAATAAAGTAGATGCCCGTGTTTCGAATTGCTATCACAGTATAAACAATACATTTCCAAACCAATGTCAATACGTATTACAAATGGTTGGATTCAATTGAAACTAACCTGACCAATCGATTCAATTTCAGCTGCCATGTTAGCTTGATATGCAGACATGTCCCCGTTCAACACATGTTCTGATCGCCCATTACCATGTGGATCTATTCGCTCGGTAAGTCCGCACAACCCATCGCATAAATCTATAGCCTCGCGTATTGCCAAACCAACAATCGATCCATTGTCAAGAAAGCATCCTGAGCAAATTCGTTCAAGACATCTCATATGTGCTCGTTGGATATCATCAAAACTAGGCATATCATCACTTATGGAGGTCGTTGGGCTAGTATGTTCCAAATGATTTGGACTTGCAAGAGATAAAGAATGTGCACTCACATCGTCAGCATGATTCGCGGTGGTGTTTTTTCCAAGCGTATAGTTTACAAACTGCTGAAACTCGACTTCAATTAAATCCATCTGTAACCAATGCATTAAAGTGGTTAGGATATAGCAGTTTCAGTTTGGATACTATAGAATTATGCAGTATTGAAACCAATTCAACTGCACTCGCCTGAATATAGGACCACAAGCAATCGATAAAAAAAAGCATGCGGCATCGCACAGTCCAAACACTTTGACGATAAGGTAGTACATTGACACCCCTTTCACGAAACACCCTTTGTAGTCGCACATGAATCCTTCGCAGCGCCATTAAAAACATAAACACGTTGCTGTACTTGTCAACATCACTCTTATTGAGTAATATATCCAATGGCCATGATATATCGTAATCAAGACGAAGCGGAACGCCCAGACTGTGTGAAGCGTAATGACAAGTTTCTACTGGAGTATCAGGTGGTGTTGAACTATACGTACCAATCTGAGGAGTAGATGCGCTCGGAGGTGTGGAAGATTGTAAACTAGACAAAACAAGGCTGAATCGCGACTTGATGTGTTCAGTCATATTTGTTGGCCATTCACATCGTGTCCATGACTTGTGAAACACTTGTTTTACATCTAAACATTAAACATATCTTGGTTTAAAATCAGCCGACTCTGACAATTCAGCCATGCTTTGAAATACATACCCTGACTAGTTATGTTCACCAAAGTTGTGTTCATGGAGTGTTTAAGACGATCAAATTCACTCAGTAATTCCAAGATAAAGTCTCCTTTTCCAGCCAAAAACACATCGCGAAATGCCTATAGCAAAATGTAGTCAGAATATGCACATGAAACATGCTTTGTTGTTGATCCATACAAAACAAGCCGTGGCAACTTACATTCAAATGTGTTGGTAAATGTTTCTCCAATACAACAATGTCCCAAATGATACGAGTAACTTGCTTGTTCATATCTTTGCATATAGTAACAATGTCATGTATTTGATTTGGTATGTTGCATATGTTTTCTTGGCATACATTTGCAATTTTGTTTGTATATTGCTGAATGATTTCATTTACTATAAATCAATTATACACAGTGGAGATTTGTTTAGCATAGCTGCACTTGTCATGCATCAAACCATATAAAATATACCTGATTCTGGTCGGCATGAAGATATGATGGACATGGCTTTCCCATTAAATAGTATAGTTTCAGCAAGATCTATAGATATGTAATACGGGAGTTTCTCTTTACTGATTTCAAATAAACCAGTCCTAAATTCACAGTAATCAATCAGTCCAATGCATCTCGTTGAATTCATACTTGATTATGAGAATTGAGTTTGACATGGTATGCGTCTTACCAAGTCATGGACTTTAATTCTTGCAGATCCAAAACGTGTGTAGATGCATTTCCACCACGTTTCTGATTCTTGGCAACAATAAAAAACTCTTGATATGGATCAGAAATCAGTCCATACATCATCCAACACATGAGCTGTTTACAAAATACTCGCATGCAAACAGCATGCAATCTGTTTTTTACAAAAAGTTAGTATTGGAATTTGAAGATTGATGTTTGACAAAAGTTGGTTTACCTGTGCATTAGATCTTTGACGGATGGAATACCACATACACTTTGGTCACGCAACAAATCCAAAATATGGATTCCAGTATAACGTTGATCGTCAGGCAGAGTTGAATCTGAAGCTTTTTTAATTGTCTGCAAAACATGGTCCAACCGTAACTGAAACTGGAAATTCAACCCATTGCAAATAAAATACAACCCCATTAGCAAGACATGGACCAACACAAGACATGTAAATGAATACATACAGGTTCCATAATGGCAGCAATCATAGATACGGGAGTAGCTCCACCACGGGTAATAGAATTATTTGGATCCAGTATATGTCGTTCTAAATCTACTACAGTTGTGCGATACGGTTCAACCAAAACTGTCTGAATTCCCATTGCCAATGCGTTTAAATACAACCCATTTTGACTACTTTCTGTAATATTAAACGTTTGCTTGTCGGTAGTGGTGGGTTTTAAGCAACAGTCGATGCCTTTTTGAATGGTATGAACAAAGTTGGTAATGAGAACATATTTGGATCCCAGTGTTTGTAACTGGACAATAATTTGTTTTTCAGATGGATGTAAACCAGGAAGATGATCCAAAGACAAGGCACTGCCATATCCCAGTAATCCAGCTAAAAGCTCATGCAACATATCCGGACGTCGAGTTGGATTTTGGTTTGAATTCAAACTCGGCTGAGTTGAATTCAGTCGAAATTCTTGAATTATTAAACAATGAATAGAATCTTTAAATCAGTTTTATGCATATTCCAATAAAAACAGTTCGAGTATCGCATGCATATTCTGATCGAGCATCAGTTTTATTCAAAAAAAAAACAATACAAAGAACAAGAGGCTAGTTTAACCACGCAATTTTAAACCCGGCAGAGGAAACTAACTGCAGACCAATAACCTTTTTACCATGTAAATTGTCCATTTAAATGATAGTAACTTCTTGATCTAATTTAAGAATCTATCCAGCCTCAGCCCACCCATCCAGTTGCATAAAATATGAAACCATGCAGACATAACGATCAAAAAAGGGGAATATAGATGTTGAAATAAAGAAAGTTTAAGATTAAATCCCAACAAAGTAACACTATCAAAATATCATCAACAGATCAACATTGGTAAAACCAGCAAGTTCTGCTATACAATGGTCGACAAGACATTAAAAATACGCAAAAAGCACCCATTTAGAAAATCATTTGCTTGTAGTCATTCAACTCTTGGCAAAAAATAACATATAAGGTTGCCCGTCGCGACGCTCTGATGTGACTGCCTTGGCTGTAGTCATGCTAATGTCACTATCATCAATATGAAGCCACGATTCATTCTGTCGTAGTACGTCGCAGGTATAATGTCCTCCTGCAGCACGCTTACCATGATGGTTTACAACTAGATTGCAATCAGGCACCAAAAGAATTAGGTCAGACATGGCGCTTATTCTCAAAACTCATTTTGTCCGCAATACAATCACAACTTACTTGCAAACAAGTGATACTTTGTATTATTCTGAGTGGCTCGTACAGAGGGAGCCAAGATGTCGGTCGAGATTTTAAGTTCGGTCGAATATGCAATGTGCTTGGAGACCTTTAGAGTACCACCCACACTATCATAAACAAATCGCTTCAAGTGCAGGATTAATACAGCAGGTAGAACCTCCAAAAAGGTCTGTTTGGTCGCATTCGAGCTAACGTCGGGATGTTCCGAACTCGTGTAGCCTTCAATAACTTCGGGAAGAGTAAGCTCTCTCAAAGCATCCTCAATCGTGTTGACAGTAGGCGAAGTAATATCAAGTTGTAGTGCCTGAAAAGGCTCTGATGTAGTCGAGTCCTTGCTACCAAAACTCTTGACAGCAGATCGCATTTGGCCTCCAAAGATACGTGCAATAGCAGTGGTTTTGACTTGAACAGTGCGAGTAGGCTGAACTTTTTTCTTTTTACCTACTTCCATCCACGTATCGGCTGTGATCGTGCATTCACCATCAACAATAGCCCCACGAGTAGGTGAAGTAGTCTGAGGAGCAATCATGCCATTGGATAGTCTATGTGAGTCCATGCTACGACTCTCACGAGCTTTTTCTTGCGCATTATCAACGCGTAGCAGTTCCTCGTGAAGTCCCTCTAACAGAAACCCAAGGAACTCTTCGGCGTCTTCTTGTCTGCCTTTTTGAGACTCAATGTGCTTTGATTTTCGAAGAACATCATACACATATTCTCCAACAAATGGGCGATAGTCTTTTGTAGCTGGAGGGAGTGGTATGGTGTTTGGCTCTTCTTCTTTGAATTCGTTGAGAAGTTGAAGCATAGAGTCTATCAGAGGAGTTGTGCTTTTAAATGAATGCTTGAAAATATTTTCATACATTTTGAGAAAGTTATAAAAAGGTGGACAGTGAATGAGCGGCTGCAGAATTGCGTTCATAAAACACATGTTTCCACCATTCTTGAGACCGCGAGGACGAATGAGTTTTCCTTGATAGTTGGGATTGCTGTCCAAAACGGCTCGAGCCTCATGATACGTATTGGTCAGAGTAGAATGAGTTTGAGAAAGTGCTGTTTTAGGCTTGACCAATTGATGCATCGAGGAGGATGCATGATGAGCCGATGCAGCACTAGATTTCACAGATGAAGTCGCAGTATCTCTGCGGAGATTTTGCCAATTGAATGGTGCAGGGGTAGTTGATACGGGAGTGGGTGGACATTGCCCATCACTGTTGGAAGATGTAGTAGGGGAAGTTTGAGAAGGAGTAGATAGCTGAGACTTGGGAGTAATGGGGTGAGGACGATCCTTTTTAACTAATGCAATATCGCCAGTTAAGCTCGTACACGTACTGTTTGATGTAACATTGGGTTTTGAAAACATTTTTGATGATTTTAACTCTGCACCTTCTTCAACCAAATGCGAGCCAACATAAAATGGAGATCCAGCCTCAGTGGGAGTCGAATTGTCTAGAATGGTATAGTCTTCACCAATAGGTGTAGGCAAATGCAAGCCTTTCTTTAGTTTAGTACGGATGTTGGCAGCCTGAGATGGCTGAATAGTAAAACCTTGATCATTTGGTTTGGATCTCAGTATTGTATTAAACGAAGAGTTGAAACTAAGTTCACCAAAAGTGATTGCAAGAGCAGGAGGAACATATTTTTCTGTCAAGATCTTTTCAGGTGGAGTCCATGGAAGCTATATACATGTATCCAACAGTGTCATACGTATTGTCAATATCATGAAATTCTAGCACTTGTAAAATATCCAACATCACTGATTGCAACTATTTACCCTATATTCTTCAAGCGCTTCGATTTCAAGAACCTTGACTATTCGTTCTAAACTCAATGACCCAAGTATAACTTTTTGCGCCAAGGCTGCATAATGCTGTGATTTACAAGTTTAAATTAGCCTATGGGTTGCTTCTAAATGTAGTTTAACAGTAGGGAGATACTAAACTATGTTTAATATCGTTTCAAAACCCAGCATGTGTGATGAAGCCCAATACAGGATTGCTATACAATCCAAAAAGATCAAACATGCATCAACGACTGCTAGCGTCGTCAGATGTCGCGGATTGTATTCATAGCATGATCGGATCATAGACGAATAGGACAGGATTCAAATCTAGCAACACACCACACCATCCTTTACAAAAAATGAAGAATGGTAAAAGGAATGCCTTTAAACCCAACTATGCCAAAACAAACCATCCATACTGGGTTTCAACAAGTCTGCATTTATAGCATTTTCAATGACAATAAAAATAAAAAATTATGCAGAATATCTCAAGTTGCAGCAGTTCTTAGTCTCTAATACTCTGTAGTATATATTTAATGAGCAAACTTACTGTAGCAGTTGGCATTGGCTTGTAGATTATGAGCGTGCTTGACAATTATAAAAACGGAGTGAATAGCTATCTATTCGTACAGGATGATGGCACAAGCGGTGGCTATATTAGCAAGTCAGCAGTCAAATAAACCAACAGGCTTATATACACTAAACTAAAATGTAGTTTTCTTTTTGAAAAGCGAATTCGACCTGGCACTAAAGGCCGGTCGTGGCAATAGAAGGATTTGCGACAGTAGCGGTAATCAAAATAATAGAATTGATCCTATTTGTAGGGATATCAAAGAAATTCAATCTAGGCAAATGCTGCCAGAATAGATAACAGCAATCAGCTTGAGCCGGTATTCAAGGATTTGCAGCTGGTGGGCCAAATGGCAAGTTGATTCTGATTGAGCTGAAAGGAAATTTATAGATTTGAATTTGTTTTGACTCGAACCTTCAAACTATTTCAGCTGCTGTCATGACTCTATCAGACACTCATGCCAACCCTGACTTTCTCGATAAAACTGCCTTGAGACTTAGAAAACAGCAGTGTATTGCTAACCATGTTCAACGCATCAAAAATGGCATGAAAGATACCAACAATCGAAAACAGCGCTTAAAACTACTGACTGGCGCTTCTTGGGTTGCTCTTGGTGTTGCTGCTCTTGGTACTGCTTATTATTACTACGTTATCTTGGCAAATTCATGATTCATTCCACTCCCACCAACCATTTTATCAATACTTGTCCAAAATAATGAACATTCATTGCTTATCTGCTGATCAATCTACCAGCATAACCATTGTACTAGATTGTAAGCACACATATGGTTACTCGGTGCAATGAGGTTTAAAAAAATTGGTCAGTTTTGTAAACTTTTCAGTATTAGCTGCTCCAGGTTTCCGTCGTTGTGTGCGAGATGCACTCTTTTTGTCTGGCTGGATCTTTTTCGACACAGATCCCGACATTGATGCTGTAGATGGCTCACGACGTGTGTGTGACGACTTGTAAAGCGATTGTGCTATATGGAAATCAGCATGCTCTCGCTGACTGTTATCATCTGCATCAATAAGCTCGCCACACTGATCACATTTGATTTGAAACTCCTTGTGGTAATCGTCAGGGCTATCCAAAGATCCAGTCGCAACAGGAGTGGCTACTGAACTCGTTTCATCTGGTAAAATGGATAGAATAGGCTCGTCAAGAGGATCTGAGAATGCGTCAGATGGCACGGCAGGCATTTTCTGCAACCATTTGGAAAGATCTCTCGTAGAGTTATCTATGTCTAAAAATTTGGTTGCTGATAATGATAATCGACTACAAGGCAATTTAGTTTGTTCCGACTCCAGCATAACCCATGCTTTTTGAAAAATGACATCAGAGCCTGTTAACTGTGCCTGATTTGGGAATGGGCATGATTTTGACTTGTCCGCTGGACAGTTTGGATTTCTAAAGTGCAACTAAGGATCACCAGGTTAAACTCACCAATTCCAAGGCTATTTAGACAATCTCACAAAATGCGTAAACACGAATGAAATCCCAGTCAAAAAAGCTTACCACTAATAGCTTGGGCCATCTTTGATTCGTCTCAAACTCAGTATTAACTCTTGTATACAACTCAGAAGCCAAAATGCCGAGCCAGTAGCGTGCATCATCAGTCGAATGAATATTCGGAGTCAAGTTCTTGCACGCAGTCATGGATTGAGATTTGGTCTGTCCCTGAATCTTTTGAAAATCTATTCCTCGACATGCATTATACAGCCACGTTCCATGCTCATATCCAAGTTGCTTTACAAGCTCATCCGCCGAGTACACCCACAGCTCATGGGCCATTGTCACTTGAAACGTCTTCATGATTTCTGCGCCAAACTTTCCTCCCATTCCATTTATTTTTGACAATTTGATTGTCTTCATAAAGTCGGGAACCTTTTCGATTTGTAGCACTGTCTGCTTGTTGGGCTTGTTGATAGAAGAAACCAATTTGGCCAATATTTTCCCATGTGCAATTCCTGTTGAGCATGTATACCCCAATTCGTCAAAGATCTGTTTGCGTAAGCTCGCGCTGAGTCGAGAACCAAGATAGAGTTGAAGATCGAAAATCCCATACGAGGTTACTAAATCCCCCATCGCACTGCACGTGTCCTTGTTCCATCGTACCATGGGACCCATGTCAGAGTGAACCTGCTGTTCATCTTGCGGGTCTTTGCATTCCGAGTGAGATTCGGACATTATATTTTTCCAATATCCCGACTCGATGAGCTTGTTGACATAGTCTGTAATATCCACGTATGCTTCATCAATAGAAGCCTGCTTGACTGGACTTCCACATTTAGAAAGAATATCCATAATCTTGTTGCTTGCTTGTCTAAATATCCAATGTAGTTTCAGAGATAAACAAGCTTGTGAATTTAAACCTCTGAGCCAGTGGTTTGAAATCAATTCAGCATACCTATATACATCTAATGAAACTTTGTGAGTCTTTTGAGAAGGATTGGGATGATATTTTGGTTCAGTATCTCCATCGGCATACGTGGCGACTGTATTCACATTAAAACACATTAGTTGCCACCAAACTCGATAAATTCAATAGTAAGCCCAAAAGAATTCAACAGTTTACCATGCACCAGTAACAGTTCTGGGCATGTTCGTTTGGCATCTTTGATGGATCCAAACCGATGAATTCCCATTTCTCTTGCTGCATAATTTATGGCAATCATCCCATTCCACTGCTGTACTGCAAGTGGGACTGTCGGAGGCAGTCCAAGTCGAACTTGCTCTACTTGAGCGTAAAATGCATCCTTGTTTAAATGTATCGAGTTGGATTTGCTATATTAGAAACCATGGATACCAATATAAAAAGTAAACCCTTCATACCAAATCTAAATGAATAAATACTCGATGTTTTTTAGTCTGTTCGAGTGAATTGGCATCTACAAGTGTATCCATCATGGGACTCGGACTTGATTCATGTAATATCGAGATACCGCCAGTTTTGGGGTATTCATTGAACGAGTACGATCAGCTGTTGCCAGATCGAGTCTTTGATTTACATTTGGTATTCATCATCACAATCAGGAAATGGTTGTTCCTATAATCTTGGGATCGAGGCAACTTATCCAAGAAACCATGCAATCAGGAACGAAAAATAGTAATTGTATCTGTAAACCATTGCAATTTATATTGATTATAAGCTTGCGTATTTAGTATCGTGGCGTATTCTTGTCGAGCAGATTATCGTGTTCTCATTTATGTATCACTCTAGCTTGTTCAACATCTGGATAAAACTGTATTCATATTACATTTGATTTTCAATATATTCGAATACTAAACAAATCATTGATCAGGTTATCGTCTTGTCAACTTTTGATTTATTGATCTATTGTAACTGTAAACATTAAATTCTGGCAACTCAATAACCTGATCAGACCAATGGTTTGTGATTTCATACTTTTTTAATTGTAATGATTCATTGTATTACTCGAGATTGGAGCGATACAGTAAAAAGTACAGTTTTGATTGAGATGAATATTGACATATATCATTCCATTTGTGTTTTAAACAAGTGGTTTACAGTTAGAAACCTTGGCAAGCATTGATGGTGAGTTGCACCAAAGTTAAAGGTACATTTGAGAATAAAAAACTATTACATGTGTATTAGAAACCATCAACATTTTATTGATGCATCTTACGATCATATCAACATTGAAATGTGCGAGAGGCCAACAACCCACAGGAAAGCAATCGTCGAGACGAAACACCAGCAAGTATGTCATTGACCAGCTCTTTAACTGATTTCAGTTACTATTATTCCCCAATCACAGAATGTGGATATCCATCAGAACCATACAAGATTCTTGGATTCCACAGCAGAATTGATGGGGTTCAGTTTTAATGAAAGAAAATTGCTTGCGAATTTTTTTAAATCTTGAATATGGATCAGAATCCCGTGTTTATGAACATCATTCAATAAAAAGTATAATGAATATTTAACCATTGCCTATTCCAAAATAAAATAGACTGCAAGATAGCGTTTTATTTTACATAGATACAGCTGAGATTGCATGGAATCTTGTAAAGATAGAGCTGTGAATAGAGCAGCTGTACGGATCAATTTGATAGTATCGGTTAGTCAATCTAATCCATCCCGTCATAAGTAGAATCAATAGCACCAACACACAGCTTCAATAGCCACATCTCTGGACTCAACTCGCCACCTTTTTTCATCATCTCCTCCGACTCCATCTCATAGTTGGATGTGCAATCAATCATTTTTCCAACTGCTGGATCATTGTCCAATCTTGCCAAAAACTGCTGGGCTTTTAGATCTGTTCCGACCTGACCTACTTGTATGGCCAATGCACCTACACCACAGCCGGTGCCAGCCAATATCTGAGTGGCATCCAGTATCACATCCTGAAGTGTATCGATCGGCTCTCGAGTTGGCTCTCCGTCAGTTACAATAATAGCAAGAATTGGTTTGGTAAGAGTCCCATTAACAGCAGGACCCAGCACGATCGGATCAACAACCTTTGCTTTGAACTGACTTCCCAATGGTGTCATGCCAGAAAATCTTATTTTGCCAATCAAGTCTTCAACCTGACTTTGAGTCGTCACACCATGAATCTCAGTCGAGTTGTTCATAAAACGCACTTGGATACCATCGGTATCCAACAATCCTGCAACGTTGGCTATTTTTGCTAGAATGAGTTTCAAATCTTGAATACGTTCTCCGTCTTCCTCAAATGCCATGGATCCAGAGTCGTCAATAAAAAAGACAATGTCGTATAGGGCCAATGAAACCAAATCATAGACAAGGTCACCATAGACTTTCCATTCTTGACGAAGGTATGCATAGTTGAGAGTTGTAAGATGATCAATGAGAGTTGTGAGTCGGTCTGGATTGTACCATGCTTGGAGTTTGTTGTCTGTAACAATGGAGTAGAGTTTCTCACGAATGTAGGTAATGTTGACTGATTCTTGTATTTGATGGGAGAGTGGTCCAGTTGAAGCAGGATCGGTGGATGTACCTTGCGCTGTTGCCAGTGCCTGTTGCTGTTTTACCTTTGATAAAAGTCCCATTGTTGAATACAAGTTGCAAGTATAAAAGCGTGGAGAATGACAAACAAATATTGATTGTACGTCCAGCCAATACTGACTAGCTGATGGACTTGTATCAGGGAAGTATTACAATCATTTAGCCTTTGTAGATCGTTATGGGATATCGACTGGGGTTTCAGTTAGCAGACGGCTGCATGCATCGAATTCATTAATGCCATGTAGTCATCAACAGAATTGACAGTATTAGTGCATCCATTTACTTTAGTACTCATCAAATGGGTTGGTATGAATCTGGGTCATGGTGGCAACTGGTGGTGCAAAATTCAAGATTTACGAGGCATTTATAAGAATATGATTCAAGTTGAAGCTTGCATTAGTCTAGACCAACAATTATGCCGATTGGGTGCTAGTGGACTCGACATTGCATTACAGCCATATTCACGTAAAATGGAACACTGAATAGAGGTGCCAATAGATAATCAACCAATTTCCATCAAATTTACTGGTCAATACTATACCCTTTAAACTTATCGACAAGGCTGGCAGGTATCTCTCTTGGTGATTGTCATGGAAATAACAGTTGTATTCCCGAAACTGCAATCTGTTTTATTGGACTAGAGCATGAACATGACGTTTTTAGAATGAAACAGACAAAAGTTTAACAGTTGAACCTAATATCTGGATTTCAATCAATGGTTCTGGTGATTGACAATGCGTACCAGAATAAACTACAAAGCCACAGTTTGATTGCATGCATCGTATGATGAACAGTATGATTAAAGAGCTTACAATATATTGAAGAAACCTTCAGTTTCCAGTAGGAGAGTACAGTAAATACTTGTCCATTGTCCATTCCAAAGCAGAATAGAGCAATCACTGCAGGATAAATGCTCTTATTTTACATGAAATCGACTGTAAATAAACATGTAATTGTGATCTGTTTGCATCTGCGGATACTCGATCACAACTACTGCTACAAGACAATTCTAATGTTATTCTAAAGAAAGTACGGGGCCCAAACAAGCTACTATTACTGTTCAATTATCCTACAGTCGACCTAAGCTTTTAACCGAAATTATTCCAGAGGCAGATCATGGTTTAGATCATTTTTCCATATATTTAGCAGTAAACATCGGTTAAAAGCCTGGTATCATTCGATGGTCTTGAACTACTACGGCCTCAAAAGAGTTTGAGTTTGCCTGAGCAGGAAAAATGTTATAGCAACTCACTCTTGACGTTTTCAATGCCAAGTAAGCTAAGCATGTGTAAAATGAACCTTTGCCATCTCCAAATCACCGTATGCAAACTTTATTCTAAGCAATTAACCCGTACACGCTTCAGAGTTGGTTTATGCCAAGCAAAGCCGTTGTGGTATATGGATAAAGCCCATGTGTGCGCGATGCTTGCTAATACTATTTTGGTTCAAATAGCTAGGTATTGTCATGACAAGCACGTGGCATTTTCAACCATACTCGTGCGTACATGTTCATCAGAGTCGAATATAGGGACGGAGCAATGTAAAAATATGCTTAGAAAAGTGGCTGAGAATATTCATAGTTTGGCTTTATTATGCCTTGCATTTTATTGAGTGTCAGCTTGGCATCACTTGTGAATACGCTCATGTAAAAATCACCGCAACGCCCTGCTATGCTGTAATGCATTTACAATATGCAGGACCAAATATTGTTGCGGCTTCCTTACACTTGGTACCTGCTTCTGTCAAAGCCTCGAGCTGATGTGTCGTAAATCAATCTCGGCGTGTAGAATTAATCAAGATTTCAAACCAAGCAAGCAACTATTCGCTGCTGCGATACTAGAAACATGCACTAGGTCACTCTAGAGAAGCTTAAACTAGCTGTCTATACACTGGCATGAGACCGTACAGTTTGACCCTCGAGTGTGTTCGTTTACAAATAGAATGCCTACCAGAGTGCAGCATGCGCTAATTTGAAAAAATAGTCGTATTGACAACTAGATACCGTTGGTGACTAGAGTGGAATAATCTGCATAAGTTTTAAAATAAAAATGAGCCAACCAACTGATTCCCAGAGATATCAATGAGCGACTTGGTGATGATTTTTGCATTGCAGTTCATTTTCTCGAGTCTATACAGTAGTTTTCTAGAATTAAATGACGTGTTATCAGTCATGCAGCAAATAATCTTGCCTTCTGTTGATGGTTTATGTACTAAACGTCGTTGAATATTTTTCAACATATAGGGTATTGAGTTTGAACACGGTATAGTAATATGACTGGAATGAAAGGATCTGAGTGGTAAGAAATGTGCATGAGCCAATAGAATGGCCAGATTTAGATGGCTATACTTTTAAAACACGAGTCAAGGCTTTACGCGATATTCCGCATTTGGATTATTTTGTGGTTATTTATTCGGTTGTATTCAGTTCCGGTAGTTTGCAAAGCTTTGACCAGTATTTCTATCGAGTCGGATATAAATACCTCCGCTAATTGTCACCATTCGCATCTCAGAGATTGCTATAAATCTCACATCTTTCCTGTTGCATCCTGAGGTTCGACTTAAAAAGCCTGCAAGTGTCTTTTGAGTGATACTGGCGCTGCAAGTAATTAAACTGCTTGTTAAATCGAACATTTAAAAGCCCTGACTAATTTTAGCAGGCCCTGCTATTTTATACATTCTAGTACTTTATCATTGCGATCTCACCCATACAAGTCTGCACTGAGTTTGTATACTTGACACTGCTTTTCCCGAATCGCTTTAGCAAAAGACCAGCTCAGAAACCATTTGAATTTATTCAGCTTTCTGAATCTTAAATACAAGGTAAGGGTCTCTGCTTCAGTCACCTATTTCTATTTAAAAACGATTTTGCCCAGTATACAAGCAGGAAGCAAAGACGTATTTAGATTTTAGTGCACTACCGCAGTTTTTCCGTTACATGTGTATGGTTCTAACCAATGATTTGAACTAGAGTTGCTCCAAGAGCCTGTCTATTTTTGTCAGTTTGGTCAGCTTGAATCTTTTCAAACAGTCATTCGCTTCATACTGCGAATCTACCAACTTTTCGAAAGGCGTACCAAAAACTTGAATCGGTCATTTCTAACGCTATAATTCCGCTGTTGTATTTGATTGTAAGTGCTAGTGTTTTTTGTCCATTATCGTGGCTTGAATAGGTTTTTTTCAGTCTATACCCATCAGCCTCGGCCGGACTTTTTATATTTGAAGATTTTTCCATTATTCTAGTTATCTGACACTCCCTGATACATACCTTCAAATTTAATACCCCCTACCTTTGTATTTACATGTATTTGTACATACTGTGGTGCAACCCTTTTCTGTCTCGTTTTGATTTGCCGTTTATTCTTTTCATGACATATGTCTGGCACTCCTCGGTCTTTTTTGAAAAATAGAAAGCACGTTCAAATATCCACCATCTTGTTCTTTGAACCAAACATTCTTTTATGGCCGTATTCACGTAAAATGGAATACTTGTATTTTTCAGTCACTGCCTTTATTCTGCCCGAGAATAGACGGCGGTTAAATGCCTACTGTTCCTTCCTACTATAATTTGCAGCATCTTTAATAGACACAACGGCCATCATACAATGTTTATGAACTATGGTTTTGATTTACAACTGTCCTTTTTGGCATAGCCATGCATTGTGCAATCGCCAGACTCATCCGTTGTAATCCAGATATTGAACTTGACTGCTCTCAATCCAACTCCACCTTGTATTCTAAGCTCATACATTCGCGCTTTAGCTCAAAAACACAAAAGTTGCACATTTCAGAAATGCAACGGCTATTTTCATGCTGATCCTCAAGAGAACTTGGTGAGCTTTGTTAAAGTTCAAAAACACAATGCAGACCAGTAAATTTCATGAAAATTGGCTGTTTACTGCATGCTTTGGCTCCCTTGTTCAGTATTTCATTTTATGTGAATATGGCTGTGAACCGCCCTAATTTTTTGCTTGGCTATACAAATAGAGAGCAATCTTGCACCCTATTCTCAGTATTCTTTTTACATTATAAATTTGAGATTAACCAACTTACAATCTTCTCAAACTCGTTTTTGTCTAATACACGTATATAGACTCAGTTTCTTTAAACCCAGCCAAATTTGATCCGTTTTAGCTTGCCTTTAACCTTTCAAGTATTAAAGAGATCTCAGTCTGCCTTATTGGTCATACCAACTGCAAAAACTCGGTAATCTTTTATTTAAAATACGACAATGAAACGACTCACTAAATCTGAAGAGGTGGTTCTCTTGCATACTGCCAATTCCATCATGCCGTTCACAGCTGTACATGGCGAAAAGCATGCACGATGGCTTCAGGTTGCAAACGATGTATCCAAGTCTCTTGGTTGTGGTGCTGGGGTGATTTCTGAACGTCTTTGTCGTGATGTAGCTCACCGGCTTCTCAAATCTTTCCAAGAGTACGTATCTTGTATTTGATTATTTTAATTTGCAAATTTGTTCAAAACGGTATCCATATTTTCCACAACAAAAACGGTCAGGGTTAGCATTGCTACATGTTGGCAGAGCGATGTCTTGTCCAGCACTGTCAAATTGATAGACTCAAGGCACACCGTTCATCGTATAATGTATACAACCAAATCATAGTTTTGAATCTATTCTTTTGGTATAGCCATACATTGTACAGTCACCAAATTCATTCACTGTAATCCAGATATTGAATTTGATTGTCGCCAATTCTGTACAAAATCATTTGTATTCTAATCTCACAAACGTGTTCCAGTTTAAGAGAACAGAGATGTCAGTTTTGGGAACGCAGCAGTTGTTTCCATGCTGATCATCAAGAGAAGAATCAGTCAATTTTATTGAGTTTGTGACATAACGTTGTCCAGTAAAAATTCCAAATGTATAATTACTTACACTCTTTCAACTACTAAATTGGTTTGTCATATAGCAAAGTACGCGATTCTTCCATGGGCAAGCCTTTTGATCCAGAGCTTGGAGATGAGCCTGATCGCCTTTGCGCTGAAATTCAGAGCAAGATTGACTGCTTTCGAGGTCCATTTTTTCATTCTATACCTGCTAAAAATAATTCTGGTATGGAATCAAGCTTTCATAACGCGGCGGCCTTTTCTCCATCTACCAATCGTTTGGCAGAAGGTGCTTCGGGGTTGTCTTGTCAGCAAAACAGCAATTTCACTTCATCTGCTGTGCCATATGGCTCTTCATATCCCATCTACCCATACAACTCGCACACCAATACTAAAACCATGTGCAGTACAACTCATAGCTCACCGGCTCCGTATACTCATGTCGAGTATCACCAACATCGTGCACGACAGTATCAATCTTCCAGTGTCCCAGAGCATAACTCTTCCACCACTGCCTATTTTCCGACAATTCCTTACTCTGATCGTAATAGTCTAACCATTAGTAAGCGCTAAAATGATTTGACCTGTAAATCTTGGCAGTATTCATATTGCTCGTTTTTAAACAAGCTTTAATGTGCTAATATCTTTTTTTAATTCTACATGGCATATTGGCTATAGATTGCTCTGAAGGTTCAGATGTTCATCGCCCATCGCCATTCATTGGAAAGTTTGCTCAAACATCACATAGTCCATTAGGCGACTATCGCGTTCGAGTCAGATCCGAGGAAAACAGAACAAGTGATAGTTTTGATGAAGAACCTGCATTCAAGAAGCGCAAGTCATTTGATGAAACGCTTCACGTGGATATGCATCAGACTCGGCACAATCGCTGGACACCACCCGACTCGGTTTCTAAAGCAACTAATATCAACCACATTCCATCAAACGATGGTAATATTACGAGTCGGCCACAATACTATAATCAACACTATTCTCTACACTCGAACGCTCAAACTTTGGAAAACTATCAGTATGATCCATCGTTGTATCATCATCGAACAGCTACTTCTCAGTCACAGATACCCAATTTTACCGACAGATCTAGCAATTATACCTCTGTTCCACCTGTAGATTTTAGATTGGAGCGACAGTTTCCTCAATCCAATCTTCATGCACACAGCAGTACTACTTGTACCTCACATTCAGCATATGATACAAATTTGCCACCAATAGTAAATAATAGCAATTCTGCCATGCCGAATTGTAAATCAAACATTTCTTTATCCCCACCAAAAGGCTTTACTGATTCGCCTATTTCAACACCCTTTTATACTACCGCGACTTCATTGGGCGTAACTACAGAGTCAGTTCCTATCACCACAGCCTCAGCAGATGCGCTATCTGGTACAGAAGCAGCTGTAGTTTCTAAAGAAATCGAGTTTACAGCACATTCAAACTCATCCGATACGGTTTCAAACAAAAGTTTTATCAACAGTACAGACATTTCTCTTACAGCTTCTTCAACCAATGGAATTGGACCCTCTACGGCTTTAGCTATTTCATCAGCAACCAACACAATGCTGCAACTGACTACGGCAGATTCTCCTGTATCATCCAAAACTACACCTGATTTACCCTTTTCTTGTGGCGATTTTTCTGACGAGAGCGTGTCGTCCGATGCCGCTTTGGCCAACTTGATTAGACTCATGACCACAGTGATCAATCGCCAAAACGAGCAGATTCTGTCCATGCAAAAAACGCTCAATCACAAGTTTTCGAATCGTGATGAAGTGGCTTCTATCATATTCAAGGGGTTTGAACAGCATCCCGAGATTCGCAGCAACTTAAAACTAGATGCATTGAAAAAAGATCATTCAATCATACCTGCTATCAAGCAGATGATTGCTGAATATAACCATCTTCCGAAACTTCCCGATCTGAACGACATGCATCTGCCTCCACATCAACGAGCTGGAACTTATCCATAAACGCCAGTCATTTGAACCGAGCGTATGCATTCAAACTCGTTGATACCGATTTGAATGCAAACTATTTTTGTCTATCCTGTTTATTTTTCAGATAGTCCTGAACCATCCTCTACCTTTTTTTTCATTTATTTTATGGAACTTGACATTTGATTTATAATCATTGGTTTGCGATGCCTGGTGTTGATGTTGATGTATTGAATCTACTGTTTCCATGATGTTTGTTTTTGCTCTGATGATACCATTAAAAACCCATTGATTTGAACCGTTAAAGAAATCAACGTTTACAATACGAGACATTTGAATACGTGTATGGAGGTGTACAAGACACAATAGAGTTTAAATGATAATTTTTATTTAAATAAAATCCGTTCATGGTACATGGGCTTTCCCGTAGTCATGAACCAGGTCAATAATTTGATAAGCCCAAGGATTTAATTTGAGATGTACATCCATCAACGGGATGGTGTTGATTGGAAACCAAGTTGTTTAGGCCATTCTACCCTCTTGTTCGGATAGTGTCGTGGAGAGTGTGGTGCTTGACGTGTTGGGTTGAGTTGTGTTGATAGGGAGGGGGTTCCAAGAATATTGAGTAGGATCGAGGGAGGTATTCTGACTAGATGGAGTGTTGGAATTGACTGTAGGCTGCAAGTAAATAAATGACGAGGCTGCGAGATTGGAGTTGTACGATTCGGTAGATGTGTTGGGAAAAGTGATGTATGTCGGACAGGACGAGGATAAAAGTGCAATATTCATTGCTGGTAGCTGTGGTGGAATGAACTTGGGTGCGGTTGTAAAAGTCCTACCAACAGAGTGTGCAAAATTCGCTGTGACGGAGGACAGAGGATGTGGTTGGGTATAGTACGCATGGTCTGCAGAAGCAGTGGTCTGTAGTGGTCGCGGAGCAAACGATGCAAGCTGGGTCAAAACATAGGAGGCTTCAGCTACAGCCGCGGGTGTAGGAATATCCGAGACGCACCGAGGCAATGGAGGATGAGATTCAAACGGTGAGCACATGCCAACATTCGATCCATTAACGGTAGTATCTCTGGCATCTGATGTCTGGCTAGTATTTTCACTACTTTCATAACTGCTCGTCATAGACAACGGAAGCATGCTTGAAGTGGTCAAATGTAAAGATGCCATGGCATCACCCAGTCCAGTAGAACCGTGTAAATGTCTTGACATGGACATGACAGACTGACATCCATCTAGCCCATCATTCAAAGGCGCTTTTGGTACCTGCAAATCTACAGTTTGTTGATATCTGAGAGTTTCGAGCCAGACTTTGGCTCTTAGACTTGCAAATGTAAACTTTTTGCATGCAAACTTTCGATAGATTTGCTTTGGTGGATCCTCCATAAATGCCATGAGCTGATCCATGGTTCTCCTAAGGTATTGGTCTTGATAATACCAATGCAGATTACCCAGAATCTCGTCAGAAAGGAAAATACTCGCACGCGCTAAAACACTTGGCCTCACGCCAGCAAACTGCTGGTCAACAATTGTGAGTTCAAGAATGTATCGAGCCAATGCTCGTGTTTCAGGCGACACCTGTCCTTTCATGTACAATGCACAGTGTGCCTTGAGAAAAAACTCGTGTGTGGGGATACCAAACTCGAAACCCATTTTCTGAAGAATAAACTTTTCCATTTGAATAAACTCCTTTTCTCTGTATGAGCTGCAGCAGATATGATAAAGGTTCTTGAGGAGTGGAACTTTGCCGTGATTCTCTTCGTACTTGGCAGCAATCCATAAAGCTGTGATGCCCAGCAATTGGTATTGAGAACGTCCAATAAGAGCAAGCGCACAGATACGATCAATGATATTTACTGTAAGATACAGGGTTTCTTGACGAAGATCGTATTCAATAATCACTTCGACTAACCAAAGCACCAATGTTCGTCGCATTTTCCAAGTAATCTCCTTTTGATTGTCCATGAGTGTTGGTGGTGGAAGTGTCTTGTCTTCCATCTCCCTCATATACGTGTAAATTTCAAATCCGTATTCGTCTGGATCACTCGAGCTCACCAGGTCTTCAAAAGCAAATAAAGCATCGTATCGATTGGGATCTTTTTCTGGATCGTAGATGGACTCGGGGGTTGGAAGCGAGTTTTTTTCAGCGAGATTTTGCATAGGATCTGGAAACGACTGCTGCATCTGAGATGAATAAGGAAAAGCGTGTTGCTGGGGATGTGTATGAACTTGCTGTTGCAACGATTTTTGTGGAGGCTGTTGTGCAGACGATGTGGGCAGATTCACCTTGATTTTTGGCAAGTGAGCAGCAACACGTTTTGCAAAAGAATTCAAGGTCAATCCAGCATTGGCCACCAATGAATCGGTGCTTGGTATATTATGTGAAGCCGGCATGGAATAAAGACTTTCATAGAGTGATTTTTGCTGGTGTCTTTGTGTACGACTTTGATTATGGGGTTGATGCTGCTGCACTGCATTAGAATGGTGATTGGCAATTTGCATAGAATGTACAGTAGGAAGATATTGGCCACGATAAGGATTCAATGTCTGGGTATATTGCTGTTGATTTTGAATGTCTTGTGACTGATCCATAGACTGGGTTATGGGCCGTTGCTGATGTAGCGAATGTTGCATCTGATGCGAATAATGGTTTAAATCAGAAGTGTCAAAACCATTACGCGGAATCGATGGCGCGCGCAATGACTGTTGCTGATATTGACGGCTATCGTATAACGAGTTATGAAGTGCGGAAGTATCGGATGAATTATTATTGTTGACGGAAGAAACGTAATTATGCGAGGCTAAAGAAGAGTGAGATTTGGAATGGGTTAGACCAGGCAGGATGGATGAAGCGGCATCCTGAAAATACTGTTGTCGGTGTCGCTGAGTTTGGCGGTGTTGCTGGTATGGATCAACTGAAGATAGCATTGGTGGATATAATTAAGATATAGAGCACTTGGATGTACCTATCAACAGAATTTGTCGAACCAAAATAGGTGTAGATTGGATTAGTCGATAAAAATATACGCAAGTCTAATAGTAGATGATATTTGGAACAGAGGCGGACCTGGCAGTCAGATATATAAAAGCAAATCAAGGCAGAATCAAGTCAATGTTGAGTAGCAAGGCCCGACTGGTGAATATCAAAGTTGAATTAACGTAAATAAAAATAAAAGGGACTTGTTTGGACTCGATAGCAACTAGTATTTAATAAATTATTACTGGAAGCCAACAAGTATTGTAGCTCAAGTCAGATATACATAAATATCTGTAGATAAAGTGCGGCGGAGCTTTGGTGTTGATTCAACAAATTTCAGCTCTGATCAAACTGGTAAAAGGCGGAAGTTTTGTAGGAGTTGAAGAGGATTGAAGCAACCCACACGTTGCTCAATAGCAACACTTGAACTTATTTCCTACCTTTTTGAATTCACGCGAAGCAAATGGCCAGTACGTTTGTAGTGGAGTAGGAGCGGAGTGTAAATAAGAGCGGAAAGTAAGCAATGCCACTACCTCTTGAGGTCAGAAATACTTTGATTCCAACGAGTTTATGCGGTGAAGGCTAGGACTGAACAAATATACAATATTGGAGCGGAATTCTAAATTGACATTCATGAGTTTTAATCAGTAATCCAGTCGGAGTAATTTATCGTTCAACATGAAAAGACTAGTTAGATTTCTGGTTATATTTTCTATCTACAACATGACATGAGTTGATGCAGATTAATAGGATGCGGTGACAGAGTTGTTTCAACACCTTTAATTCATCAACTGTCAATTTAAAACTTTGAAATGTCTGCACTCTGAACGTCGCTGCAAACTAAGCAACTTTTTGACAAGACAGTTGATTTGGTGTGGGAATGAAAAGCCAGTTAAAATGTGCTCACCAGGCTAATTGACTCGCAAGATTTAGGTGATTGGTAACTGGGGTCAGTTGGGAAACTGAAAAATCCTTTGAAATGCCAGCAAGTAGCTATGCTGGATGACGCTGCAGATTAAAATAGGGCTAATAGTCACTTGTAACCAACTTGGATGTTTTGAAAGGATTCACGAGACTGACCGAGTTTGAATACGATTGGTGACTGGAGTACTTGCCAAGCAAAAATATATACGAAGGGCTGAGCGAGTATTTGTATAGATCGAAGGCTGTGTTCACACTGCGTATTTCCTGCTGGTGCTATGTGTGTTGATCCAAATAGTGTTTGAAACTCGAGCAATCTGAACACTCGAGTATGATGTTTATTACCCCAAAGTGGAGTGTCACCAGGTAAACGGGCTTATCATGGCGGAGGTTGTTTAATGTCATTTTGGTCATATTATGTTTACTGTATATCTAATTTAAAATATGAGATTTATGCTACATGCTTGCTACACCTTGTATAGCAGCCAGCAAAGGCAAGCGGAGAAAAGGCTGTGATATCAGGGTTGGTATGAAGGGCAAAACAGCGGAGTTTAGACATGCAATCAAGCTTGAATCTACTTGATTTCTAGTGCATGGATTTACAGCTGTATTCATGTAAAATTAAGCACTTTTGTATCTTGCAGTGATTGCTTTTTGCTTTGGGATAGAGTCATTCGCTATGCTTTCCTAGTACAGATTGACTCACTGCTTTCTGGATAGATATTTCCAATTCTTCCAGATACGTCTATCATGTGATACTCGACCAAATTATAGCTTGAGATGATCCTTGTTTGGCATAATCATGCATTGTACGATCGTCAGTTTTGGAGTCGATTTTATCCACTTGACCCTGATACTGAATTCGGCTGTAAATTTCCATTTAGTTTAATATGAGTCGCTGAAAAAGGTATTTACTTTTGAGCACGACTACTGTATGGATATCGAGTACATGCATTCTGGACACTTTACTCGGGTTAGCGATCTGTTGCCATCATTGGCCAATATGGTGATTTACAAGCTCAAAACACACGTGACATAACTTTGCAGTCCTCAGGTAATTTATATATTCGATTGAATTTTCTTTTTTCTTGCTAGTTGTGCTTGCTGGCAAAAGTGCTGGCAACTGATCGACAGCAAGGTTAGTATTTGTCGTAGATATACTCTTTAGATTAAATATATATATGAATTCTCTCTGATTACAAAAAATGACCACAGAGTCTGAACACTTTATTGTCATGTAGACTTATCATTACGAATAATATTCAGCCTTGTCTGATGAGAATCATTTATATATTACTGATCATGATTCATAGTATATTATTTATTGTTGACTAATTTGTAAAGTATTATTTTTGATTGTATTTTAAATTGCTGTTTTTACACTGATGCATGTCACAAGTAAGTTTACATTTGATTTCTTTGCTACGTAGCGTTTAATGATGATAATATATTGACGGGCGGACAGAACCGTGCCATGTACAAGGCACACTTTATTGTGTTGAATGTCAATTAGATATCTGAAAACATGATTTGATTTAGATGAAATTTTATATTATTTACTGACTGTTGCTTTAAATAGATTTCATTTTACAGTCTGTTGAACTGAACATATTTGTAATAAAAATCAATTATTTTATATTTAAAAATGATTGCAATTTTTTGAATCCAATTTGGTTGTTATTCAGACGAACAGGAAATCTGTGATTTCCACAACAATTGGCAAACAGCTTTGAATTCATGTCAGTCATGTCCACTCACAACAAAGTAATCGTCACTGACTTTTCAAAGACCAATTTCACTATTGGAACTAGAGAATCTCAGCTGGCAATGATCCAGACTACTCATGTTCAGGCCTTGTTGAAACAGCAATATCCGCAGCTTACCTTTGATATTAATGGCATGACAACTACTGGCGATCAAGTTCAGGACGTCGCTCTCTCGAAAATCGGAACAAAGTCTCTCTTTACCAAAGAACTGGAGATGGCTCTGGATGACCACTCGGTAGACTTTGTCGTTCATTCTCTCAAGGATTTGCCCACCCAACTTCCGTCTGGAATGATGGTGGGTGCTATCCTTGAGCGTGAGCAACCCAATGATGTTGTCATCATGAGTCTCAAGCATTCTTTTACAGGACTGGCTCAGTTACCTGCTGGAAGTATTATTGGCACAAGTTCTGTGCGTCGATCTGCTCAACTCAAACGTCGTTTTCCAAATTTGGTCTTTCAAGATATCGTAAGTTGCAAATCCGTGTATTGTAGTAAACCAAAACATCATTTAATTAAACCTTGTCATTCTGTCGGATGATTGTGTTTACATGTGTTGGATAGAGAGGCAATCTGAACACCAGGTGAGAAATCCAAGCCAACCTTGATTCAATCTATTCTTTACTGACATTTTATTTTTAAATACAATATGACATTGCAGATTAAAGAAACTTGACGATCCAGCATCGCCCTTTGCTGCCATTCTTCTTGCATATGCTGGAATTCATCGTATGGGATGGACTGATAGAATCACCGAAATCTTGCCCACAGTCACTATTCTTCATGCAGTCGGTCAAGGCGCAATCGGAATTGAATGTCGAGAAAACGACACTTGTGTACGATCACTCCTTGCTCCTCTCAATCATACACCAACCCGTATCCGATGCACTGCAGAACGATCTTTTATGCGTTCTCTTGAAGGTGGATGCAGTGTTCCACTTGGTGTATCTACCAGCATCGAACCCAACGATACTGGCATAGATGTACTATGTCTTACTGGATCAGTTACTTCTTTGGATGGAAGCATTGAACTCCGACATGCCATGTCAATGGATCTAGACTCGGAGGACATTGAAGAAAAAGTAACGATGGCTCATAAACTTGGAACTGCGCTTGCAAATGTATTGATTGAGCGTGGTGCTAAAGACGTTTTAGATGCCATTCGTCATGCATAGATTGATTTGACCGAATCTGCAACAAAGTCGAAATACATTAATAAACAGTCAGTTTCACGAACATTGTTAGACTTTAAACCAGTTTATAATAGAAAGACTGAATAATTGACGATTATTGATTCCAAAGTAAACTGGTTTGAATTCATTTTAATATGACTGCAATTAAAATGAATTGATATGATCGATTCTTTAAACCAAACAGGATCAAACTTGCTATTTTCAAGTCTTGTAACAGCAATCAACTCTTTCAGTGACATTCATAGATTTTACTATCTGCAACTGATCATGTCTAATCTTAAACGTAAAGAGTCTCAGACTATTGATTCTAGACCATCTATTCTATCCTCTGCTACTCAGTTGTCCAAGTCTCGTAAAAAGGTGCGGATTGGTGGGTCTACTGTCTTGGGTGGGCTAGATGATGAATCTTCAACTACACACCTCCATACTATGAATCCCATCAGACCTGGCATCAAGGGTGTATCGGATACCATTCTACGAAAGTCTCAACACAACATCACTCGTTCTGGTTGGGCAGCTACTTCTGGTTGCGACATGGATGACGACGATATGGACGAAGAACTTGAATCATGTAGGATTGTTATTCTAGATTTGGGTTACTACCCTGGGTTGTGTATATCGTAACATCATCCACTCTTGAATACTCATGTGTGTTGTTGGTAGTTAAACATCGTCGTGGTGCTGTCCGATCTGATGCATATGAAAGTGATGAGGATGTCGTGGATTCAGACGATAATACAGATGATGACGGAGATGGAACTAAAGCAGCTCCAGGATTTTCCAAATTCGGTAAACCGAAACATTGGCACAATGCAGATGACGAAGAAGGCGATGACAAGAACGATCAAAAGCCAGAGGCTGATCATGAAGACGATGATATGTTTGGTGAGGGATTTGATAAAAAGAATCCAACTAGTATTCCAAAAAAGCATTTGGAAAGCAATGAGATTAACGGACAGGAATGGCGTGAGGATTTTGACGATATCATTGATGATAATGGGACAGTTAAAATCGAGCCATTCAATATGGATCGCGAGCTGGATGAAGGGTAATTATATTGTGCGTGTGTTGATACTGTATCATACTAACGATATACAACGGATCTGTTTTAGCGAGTTTGATGAAAGCGGACATTATGTAGTCAAGAAGGATGAGCATGCAATTCATGATTCGTGGCTTCAAAATCTCTCCAAAATGGACATTGAAAAGGTAACTATAGATTTTGCCTTGCACATTAAGATGAGCCAAACTATTTGACCAACTTTATCCAATCTAATTTAAGGCGCGACGAGCCAAAGAAGCACAGATGGACAAGAACAAGGAAGTCGAGGATGTTGTATTTGATTCGGATATCAACATGTTATGGCGTGAAGTGCTTGGATATATGCAGCCCCGTGAGACTCTCATCAAGGTGCGGTGGTTGGATCATGGAGATCACTGTACTACTGAATTATGGCAACTTGGCTAATGTAAAGTTTATCTAGACTATTCAACGAATTGGATTTTTATCAAAGAAAAAAAAAGCAAAGGATGTAAAGAAAAGCGACGCTGATATAGAAAGTAGATTGACTCCAGACATGATCAAGCAACGCAAAGTAGCACTTGAGCGTATTACTGCGTTGGGGAGCCATTTGTTTGATAGCGATCAATCAGCGTACGAGAAATCGTATGAGCAAATTGTTCGTCTACTTCGTAGCAAAGATTTAATTGGTATTGAAGTCATGGATAGGATGAATCGCGCTGAGTGTTGCTTTTGATGGTTTATACAGTATTAATATATTACAACTTTGGCGTAGATGACGACTGGGTTCATGGAACTCCTTTGCCACCACTTTCTGAAAAAGCACAATCAGAAGCATTCGAGTACAAATGGGGTGAAACGGGAACTGACTTGTATGGTCCATTCACACATAACCAGATGAACGTGTGGGCACAATGCGGGTTACTTGCACAAGGAGATGCACAAGTTCGGATTGTTGGAAGCGACTCGATCTTTAAACCTGTTTCTGAATTCACATTTCAGTCTACTACAGAAGAAACCTGACGGATTGCGGATTAAATGGGTTAATTATTCACGTTGCGATTGGTGTTTGAATCTCATGCAATCCATTGTTTCTAATACACGAATTAACAAGCAATAAAATATGGATTGTTTTTTTGATGATTCTTGTAATAGTTATTTGCAGTTTTATTGAATAACAATTTATAAACTCGAATTGACTGTTTTTACCAGATTGTGAAATCGCATTGAAATCGCATTGAAATTGATTTATCTTCAAGCCATGACTAGTCCGTTGGTATTACTCTCTCAGTCCAAGACATTCGATGGAATTGTATTCAAATACTCTCATGATTCTACTCTTCTGGCATGCAAAATGAAGTTTTCTGTCTTTCTTCCTAAATCCGTTTCTAAAGCAATCCCTGCTCTCTATTTTCTATCTGGACTGACCTGCAATGAGGTACTTTGTCATTTATACAAGTCTTTAACCTCATTGTCTCATGAATTGTTTTATTCTTGTAGGACAACTTTATCACCAAAGCAGGAGCAATTAAAAAGGCTAGTCAACTGGGTCTTGCATTGATCTGTCCTGATACAAGTCCTAGAGGATTGGGCATCGATGGAGAAGACGATAGTTGGGATTTTGGATCTGGTGCTGGTTTCTATGTGGTAATGACTTTAATTCAAACTTGTAATATTGATGCCATGTTTACAGTAACTGTTGAAAGACTGAACTATTCGTTATGCTTTCCTACTGCAAATTGATTTTTTAAATCGACAATGTTCATTGTATAATACACACTGTGATTTTGAACTGAAACGGTCTTTATTTCACAAGATTGACATTTTTATTTAATATTCCATGTGAATACGACTGTAGAATGCTACAGAATCTAAATGGTCTCGATATCAAATGTATTCATACATCATGCACGAATTGCCTGAATTGGTGAATGCTCATTTGCCCATTGATCCGTCGCGAGTGTCAATCTTTGGTCACAGCATGGTAATTATGATTTATAATTATGATTTGAATGAATTCTGATCTAATTATTTACACTTGTTTTGTATTCAGGGTGGTCATGGTGCACTGGTTTGTGCACTTGGAAATCCAGGTCATTTCAAGTCGGTTTCTGCATTTGCTCCAATCTGTAAGTTTTGATTTATAATGGATTCAGTTTTATAAACTGAGTATCATCAACATGACTTAATCTGCTGGTATGATGGTTTAGCAAATCCGATCCACTGTAAATGGGGAGTCAAGGCGTTTGGAGGTTATTTGGGAACCGAGAACAAAGAATCATGGAAACAATATGACGCAACTGAACTGGCATCCAAATATACCGGACCCAAACTGGCAGTACTGATTGATCAAGGATCAGAGGATTCTTTTTTACAAGACGGACAGTTGCTTCCTGATCGATTTGTGGCTAGCGCAAATACAAACGAATCGCATCTGCTAGTAGAATATCGACTACAAGAAGGTTACGATCATAGTTACTGGTTTATATCCACATTTGGTAAGTTTTGTGATAAACTGTTATAAAAGTAGAATCATTTTAAACTGAATGCAACTCGATGAATCTGATTAGTGGATGATCATTTGGAGTTTCATTGGAAACATTTACAAGGATGAATAAACTCGAAATGTTTTTTGAAACCAATTATTTGTAGAGTTATTGGACAACTTGCGATACGAGATGTGTTCAACTAGATCGCGAACATGAAGATTAAAACGAGATGTTTTTGAAACTCAAATGTAATGATCGTTACAATATCAAGAATAATAAATATTGTCAAGACAACTTGCAATAAGTAAATGTTGGATTCTTGCTCACATAAAACTGTTTGTCTTGTGAGCAAGTTTCTTGACACCAAATATTTTGAATGAAAGAAACGGACATTCAGACAGGCGTTGCAGCCATGGGATCTGCTGCTGGATCCAACATGAACAACATGAACAACAAGCGACAATTATTAACAATGAAACAGAATTCTCTTCAGCAACCAACAGACATCGCACCCTTCCAGCACTACTCGCTTCCAGGAGTTTTGCACTATTTACAGTCTGAATGGAGAGTCATTGAAAGAGAACGCAACTTGTGGGAGATTGAACAAGCTGACTTGAAAGTATGTGATGAGTGCTATAAGCACTGAATGAGATGTGTTCAAGTCATCTTTTGAATACCATTTCTGGTGTATTTTGTATGGCATGACTGCAGTCAAGGTTTCATGTGTTCAGACTGCTTCGTCTAACTCTTGTTGTCATATTGAATTAGGCTCGAGTTGCATTTCTAGAAGGAGAAAGACAAGCATTGGAACATCTCAAATCAGATCTTCTTAGAAGAGTCAAGATGTTGGAATACTCGTTGCGTCAGGAGAGGTATTGATGAATGTTATTCAGACGTTGTTTTTCGAGCTTGCTGTTACGTCTAAATCATGCCATGGAATGATTTCACTCTCAGTTCATGACAGTCATGAATATTCGATTCAAATCTCTCACTTTGTATATATCTTGTTTGATTTCATTTGTCTAGATCCAAATACATGGCATTGGCCCAGAAACAGCAGGTTGCTACCGCATCCGTCGTCACGCTGTCTGCTGGATCGGATCTACAGTCGAGTCCTACTGAAATCCCTACAGAATCTAGCCAGATTGTTCCAACCAATTACAGCTTTTCTTCTGTCAATCTTCAAGAAATATCTACTGCTATGCAAAATCCATATATTCCATCATCGAATGAAGAAAATCAAGATCATTCTGCACCATCCCGAATCAACAGTGACGAAAGTAAAAGTATTACTGTCGGCGGTAATGGTTTAATGCTTCCGGTGAATATCATTGATTCCATGAACTCACTGCCACAATCCAATGGTGCCTTGTTGAGTTTTTCAAAAGGTTATGGAAACTTGCGCAGTCGTGAATTATTGAAAAGGTACGCTTGATCTGACTGGATTTCTATTGCCCAGAGCAAACTACTCGGTTGTATCCAAAGTACTAACTCAATTTGCACGTCTCTAGTTATCTTAAAGAAGCAGATTCTCTTTTGGCCACTACTACATGGGCTTCTTCTGCTAGTCGAAAGCGTGCCAGCTGTGTTTCTGCACAAAACGACAACACATCCCCACCAGTATCTCAAAACACAGTTGAATATTTATCAAACACAAACTCCGCTTCAAGTGGGGTAGACGCATCATCCAACCCACACTATCCAACTGAAGCACGCCAACAATCTGCTCCCACTAATTTTATATCTGCTTTTGAGGTCAATAGGCGATCTTCAATAGAACGTATAGATGTTTCTAATACAAAACCATTTCAAAATGTGAGTTTTGAATCTATGCCAAGGCTTACATGGAATGGATCGGTTTTGTACTCAATGTTTTCTACATGTATTTGATAGGTGGAGTCTATGGAAACTGATCATTCAATCGTTTCTCAGCTAAACAAGACTAAATTGGACACTTCAGATACTGAACTGGCAACTTTAGATGACCAAGTAATTTTTTAACTCTGCAAACTTTATTGAAACACGAATCTGATATAGTATGCATGCTGATCAACACTGGTTTTAGGATGTCATACTGGATCATAATCGAACTATTCGAAAAGGTGCAACCAACAAAGTTGCAGTTCATTTTGGTAAGCAATCCATTAGAGTTGTTTTGTTGATTCTTCTTTTTAGTTTTAAATGCGCTTGTATTGATGTCGTTTCTAAACATTGTTGATAGCTGTAGCTGATGATCAAAATACCATGCCTGATAATGAGACTTCAGATATTGTCAATGTTACTGATTTACAAAAAAGAGTGGGTAGTTTTATATTTATATTCTATGCCGAGTTTGATACGTTTAAAACTAACCTATTTAATTTTGTATTAGGTCGTGCTTACATCTAAAGGCGAATTTGCATGGCAGCTTCGAGATACACTAAAAAGGTTTGATTTGCTGTTTTGACTGCCGAGTTTTTTTGAGTCAAGATGATTTACAATCAGTTTCAACTCTCCTAGCCATTTTGATTCGGTGAGGGATGTTGCTTTCCATCCTAAAAAAATGGTCTTGTTTTCCGCATCCGAGGATCATACAGTCAAAATGTGGTCTGTTCGAAATAACGATTAGTGAGTTTTAGATATACTTGCTATACATCTGTTTGTTTGGTTCAAGTTGCTAATAGTTAAACTTTACATAGTCCGGATATTGAGCCCATGCATACATTTAGAGGACACAAGGACGTTGTTACTACATTAGCGGTTTCAGAAGAAGGTGATCGAGTGTATTCTGCAGGTGGTGATGCAACCATTTGTATGTGGCAGATTCCACAGCTAGATATGCCATTGTATCCAGCGTACAGTAAGTGTTTAGTCTATTATTCGATATTGTCGAGTCAGTGTTGTGCTTTTAACGGTTTTTATTAGATTCGAAATTAAAACAGCACATCTATGTGGGTCATTCGGATATGATCTGGGATTTGCGTCTTCATCCAATGCAATCACAAACATCACTTCTTGCGTCTGCTTCTGCTGATGGTACAGTCAAGCTATGGGACACAACCCTTGCCAATCCATCATTAAAAACCACACTATGGTATCATGGTACAGCCAATCGTTCAGTAAAAAGTGGTTTGACTGGTCAAAGTGCACCCATATCTAACAAAGAATACGAGACTCCCACTATTACGAGTTGGACCCATACCGATTTGACCAAATTGATTGTTGGATATCGAAATGGTGTTGTCAAGCTTTTCGACATTGAAACTGGAACAGAAGTTTTGCAATTTGAAGCTAGTTTGGATTCTACAGGTCAGTGAATTGAACCATTTTTTGTAGTTTTAAACGATACCAACCCATATTTTATTGGATCATATAGCTGGTTCTCAGGTTAATGCACTTGCATGTCATCCATTCCAATCCCTTGCCATCACTGGACACGAAGACAACACGATTAGATTGTTTGATATTCAGTCAGGTATGTTGAATGACTATAATGTCAAAACACGATTCAATCCGTTGTGCAATTTTGATGTATGTTTAGACTCGTATATTTACATTATATCGTGTAGGAAAATGTGTGCATTCTATGGCAGCACATTCTGATGCTGTAACATGTTTGGATATTTCACCTGGAGGACTTGCATTTGTATCTGGGGGTAAGTTTGAACCTTTAAGTTGTCATGTATATTATCCAACTCACGCACTGAATGAATAGGTCACGATTGCTCGCTGAGATGGTGGGATTTGGGTACAAGAAGATGCATTCAGGAACAATCTTCACATCGTAGAAAGTACGACGAGGGAGTTTGGTCGGTTGCATATCATCCTTACTTTGGAGATGTGATGGCATCTGGTGGATCGGACGGTACATGCCGAGTCTATTTAAACCAAAACACTGTTCCCGACCGAATCTCGGTCTAATATCTTTTTGGCATCACTATACCAAAAAGGGTTAGACGTCTGTATATCTACTTGCGTCCTAGACTCCTATTAGACCGTATATATCCTGTTTTAAACTGATGATGACTTGATCATCCAACGTTGTTCCCATCACGAAATCACCAACAAAAAAAAACAAAAGTATTTAAAAATAGAAACGATTTTTTGTATGGAAACTAGATAGCGGAGTAAAAGGAAAAGGATGAAAGCTAAAAGCTATTGAATCGAAATGGTTTGCAAAGGCCAACTCTTGACACAAAAAAATCAAAACCGAATGTGAAATAAAGCAAGCAAAACAACTCTTGATGCTACAAAAACCAAGAATGACAAGTCAAGAACAAGTCAAGAACAAGTCAAAAACAAGACAGTATAAAGTCATCTTAAGCTTTCGAATAAGATCTTATTTTCAAAGTTTTTATAGTTGCATATACGCAACACTGTTTTTTGATAATCAACAGCATCCACTGCTCTGCTGAGGTGCAACAGCTTGTCCAACCTTGATGTTAGCCTTGGCTTGGTTAGACTGGGCAGACGAAGCAGCACCCATCTTGTCCTTGATCTGCTTTGCCATGGTAAGGAAAGCTTGCTCGACATTGGTAGCATTCTTGGCCGATGTCTCAAGGAATGGAATGCCAAGCTGGGTAGCAAACTCACCAGCAGTTTTGGCATCGACCACTTTTTTTGTTTCCAGATCGCTCTTGTTGCCAACAAGAAGTTTATGAACACCTTCAGACGCAAACCGGTCAATCTCTTGCAGCCACTGTTTGACATTGTTGAATGTCTCTTGATCAGTAACATCGTACACGACAATAATGCCATGTGCTCCACGATAGTATGATGATGTGATGGTGCGAAAGCGCTCTTGGCCTGCAGTGTCCCACTGTAATAGTGTTAATCATTTGCACAACAGACAGCACCACGTCAACGGTTCGCAACTTACAATCTGAAGCTTGACGGTTTTTCCCTCCAGCTCAATAGTACGAATTTTAAAGTCTACTCCGATGGTGCTGATGTAGCTCTCGGTATACGTATCATCCTGTTGGAGACATGTGTTAGACATCCATTGCATCAAGACAGCATTGCATTTGGACAAATTCATAATGAATTCGCTCGAATGCAATAAGCAAACGGTCCAGAACTTACAGCAAAACGAAGCAAAAGACAAGACTTTCCGACACCCGAGTCGCCGATAAGCAGTAGCTTGAAGAGATAGTCGCTAATACAAGGAAAGTGAGATGAGTGACATGGTCTTGACAAGTGAGAGTCATTGGACGGTTGATATGAACACAGAGGTGACTGGGATCAAGGAAGGGTTGATGTGGTGATTAGAATGGATCTGATGATGACACAAGGACAGCATCACACTTGATAGTGATAACACTACTGAATGGTGTGCTGACACCATTGTCAACCATCGCAGACCCATCAGTATAGTTTACCCTTGCAGTAGTGAAAACAATAAGCGGAATGGGCAATAGTGGCTGCATTCGTATAGGAATTTACATCCCTTGTTCTATTCAACCATCTTACACAACACATGAACAGGAAAGAGTCCTGATTGGGTTGTACAGGAACTAGCAAGGCTTTCCCAGTAGTCAATAGTCTGCAGATAGCATTGACGACTAGAGTAGATTGATAACCCTGTCTTAGAATAACCAGGGGCTGGGCAGAACAAGGTCGTATCTAAAAGTAATACAAGATATAGAACTACTCCTTCATGGCCCACCAAATCAAATCCATACAACAAGACCAACACTCTACTCAACTATTCTGGGTTCATGACTTGTAAAGTTGTTGACAAACAATTGCAGCAACGCGCGTCTGGCTTTTGATTCAAGCAAACAGCGACGCTCTGCGTTCTCGAATCGACTGCGTTCCATGTCTTGGATTTCTCTTCCAGTGTCGATATTGCGTAGGAATCATTCCTGCTTTCCACTCAAAAACAAGTTCTATCACTTTCTCTGGCGTGTATCTGCGTGTATTCTTCATTGCTGCTGCCATCAATTCTCTCTTTTGTTCTATAAAACTACTTTGTCTAGTTTGTGTTGTCATCTCATCCCATTCTTGAAACTTGTATCCTGTCATACTTTTGTTTTGTTCAACTCCTGTTGTAAAGGGTGTCTGTTCTGCAATAACCTCGCTGGTCTGTGTTTTCATCCTAGATTCATGTCGCGATACATCAGCTACTTTGGACCCCTTTTGTCCTTGAATGAATTGCTGTCCTGATTTCATTGTTGGCTCTTGTTTAAAAACTCCATACTGTGTATGAATTTTATCCCATAGCATCACATATAGATTCCATACAATAGCACGATCCGATGGTACTGATTCGTATAGCATTGTGTTCAACTTGCCTGTGTGCAAATGACGATAGTGACTAAATATCTCTCGTGTATTGACAAACAACATGCGTTTGGATGGGTTTTGAATGGTTCCAGCTGAAGGCGTCGAGTTGTAGTATCTATCGCCAATATTCTGTTTGGATACTCTCAAGGCATCGTCAAGCTCATGGATTCGATTCCGAAATAATGATTTATCCAAAATGGAATTGGCTTGTTTCTAAAATATGTTGTAGTTCAATAATATACATTAGTGTACATCATGCAATCCTCCATCCATGCGTGCATATCAATTTAATTCATGATGGGCACATTGTTTAGTGTAAAACCCACACTCATAGATTCCAAAATCTCCAGTCGCTTACCAATTTAATCATCTCGACACATTTTCGGCGTATTCTCAAAAAACGCACATGGCGTTGAATAAGAATAACTGACAAGATACGCAAGTGGAAATTACGACAATACAGTCTAATCTTCCAAAACCTAACACACATCCAACAATCCATATAATTTTTGATTGAGTATGTTGAGTAAAGTTTGAAATATCTAGATTTAACATCAAGTAATCTTTTACCTTTGAATTTTTAAAATGCATTGATCTACATATTGGAATCCTTCAATCGCAGAATGCATCCATGCAGGCAATTTCAAAGTTTTGTTGTTGTGTACTACTGGACTAGGGTTTGCCTCGTCTACATTGCTGATCCCATTACTTGCATCTGACTCTAATCTTTTGGTTTCATGCTATCAAAACCAATTAGAATGGGATTAGACTTCAAAATTGTAAAAGGTTTACCAACACGTTTTAGCTATTATCACATATTGGATTTACCTTTAAATTCATGGGTGAAAGGTGTGGCTCACATGCTGATGATATTATCCCACAATGTACAATCGGGCTTGTTTTTTTAAAAGCTTGCGTACCCAGATCATGCTTTTTTGCAAGATCTATATGCACACAATGTGAATTCATCTGTAGTCGAGGTAAATTGTACTCGGTTTTAGGTTGAATGGCCTTTACAGCACCCAGAGGTGTAAACTGCTTAAAATGCAGTTTGGAAAAGTGCGGTTTTTGTTTTTGAATGGGTCGGTAGGAAGATTCAGAACAAAAAGGTTTTGTTTCTTTGTTTTCAAGAGATGATGCTAGATTCATATTTAAAAGAATAGATTGTTTGTGGTTAAATGTGTATGATGTTTTGCATGGTGTCCTATTATGGACTGCTGCAAGTTTTTCAGTTGATGAATGGCTGATGTGATGGCATGGAATAAAAGTACTGGGATTGTGGATTGGTTTATCATATAAACAATGTGGTGACGTGGACAAGGCAGATTTTACTGACAATCGACTTGATTCATCTGATGGTTCAGAAGATGCAGGCTTGTGAAGACATGGTACGCGTTCATCTTTCTCAAGAACCGTTTTTATAGTGGAACTTTGCATGCACATCGAAGGAGTTGACTGAGCAATTTCTGATAATCCAGTTTTAATTTCCTTGATTGCTGGACAACACAAAGGTTTTGACGATTCAGAGTTGGCTCTTATTTTCTTTACCAGTTTTTTAGATGCTTGGAACTTATCTCTCCCTCTATCTGCCCCGTCAATTGTAACTGAAACGTTGGAACCATAGCGTGTCATGATGTTCCGAACATTGTATGTTGCTTTTGCAGTAAACGGTTTTGTTTGAAGCTGTTGAAGGGTGATTGGTAGTGTAGTCGCTGTCTTGTATGTATTATGTACGGTAGCAACTGTGGTTTTAAGCACAGGCCGATCTTTTGATTTGCTTAGTTGTCCAATCTCGAAAGATTTAGATGAGCAATTTGACAATCCTTGTGATCGTGTCACTGACTCGTCTATATCCACCAAACTCTTGTGCAGCATCTGGGTATCTGTTTCAAGAGCATCTGATTGTTGTGGTAGCGACTCTTCATACATACGCTTCATCATGTCAAGCATATGCTCTCTTTCAACTGCACTTGCAATGTCATTTCCGTAAATTTCACTGATATCTTTGTCATGAGCTGACGTTATCACGATTCCAAGCAATTTACAATGATCCGCGTTTCTTTTGCATTGAAAGTTTTTATATTTATAGGTTGGTGCATGTAAACGCATCTGATGCATTTTGTGAAGAATAAATGGATTGAGTAACTGAGTGCCTGGGGCTTGAGTTGTATCTATTGGAAGTGTAGATGATTTTGTTGGATAGAGTCGTTTTGAAAGTTTAGCTTTTTGAAGCGAGATTGTATTTTTTTGCAATGTATGTGAGATTGAATCAAACTGAGATATAGGTCTAGACATTACATTCAATGTGTTGGAAGCCTTGTCAGACAATGTGTATTTTTGAATTTGAAATGGGTTTGGAACGTCGCCACGGTTTATTTGGCGCATCTTGATGTTGCGATCTTGTGTTTGAGTTTCAATTGGAGTTTGAAATAGCTGAGTTGTGCTGGTAGGTTTGGATAGCGATCTAGGTGCATCATTTATATGCTCCAAATAAGTAAGCCGGTAGTTTTTTGAGTCACTCGATATTTGGTTATAGGGATCAAAGTCTGAAATGGGATTTGTAGTGTACACAATGGGAGTATCCAACTGTCCACGAGAAATTTGGGTTGATGTTGTATTGTGGTCTGGAAATACTTGGAAAAATATGTTCGAGTCAAGGGGAGATTGGCAAGAAACGCTAGGAGTGTAAAGCTTTTGTGCCAATGTTTCTGGTTCTGTCGAGCATTTTTGGATATGGTCAACTTGCTTTTCAATTGGCTTGAAATCTCGAACTTTTTTCTCTACAAATACACCAATACAGTTTGAATAAAATAGTACTCCCATCTATTCCAGCACAAATTTTAACCGATTTACCTTTACAAAGAGCTTGATTTAAAAACTTCAATTTGATTCCAGACTGACTCTGAGTCAATACTTTCCCTCTGGTGCCAAGTACGAGTGGAAAATGTAAGCATGATGGATTAGACGCGCTATGATCATCACATTCTGTCTGTTCAGTCTCATTATGCGGATGTATATCCACTTTGGTCGCTTCAGACGTTGCATACATATCTGTCAACAATTCACTGTCATGGCGAGATATAGACTCAAAGTGATCACAGCTGACAGTCCCTGCTAGCTTACGGTCAGGGCTTTCAAACGAGTCTGCTTGCAAGTCACAATCAGATTCGGTAGTATCCGTGCTTTCACATTCCGTGCATTCTGCATCGTCCAATACGGGCTCATAATCAAACTTTTTTATCCCTTCAATACTCCGAAACTCATGCAGCTGTTTTTTAGTGTCTAAAGAATGCCAGACATGCTTCAAACTTTTTTTTGTAGCAGCAAGATGCAATGAATGGGCGGGTTTGGCTTGCATTTGTGACAGTGTTGTAGATTTTTTTGGTGAGTGGTGGATTTGGTCGTGCTGTTTTTGAGATTGGAGTTTGACAGTTGGGTGATGAATTGATATATTTCCAACATACGTCGATTTTTTTTGTAAATGATAGCCATGACTTGTTTGATTATGCTGAGTCCTAGCCATGTAAAGAGCCGATATTTGTTTCCAAGAACACAAAAAGTTTATTTTGTCCTTTTCAGCAAAAGCGTGTTTCTAGATTTGTTGTCTGTCTTGCTGTTTTATCAGTAGCTATAGCTGGTAGCTGTGAAATATAGCCATCGCAGAGTTTGCACAGTATACTTGGCTATTGGAATCATTAGGCGGGTATGGTCAATACACGTACAACACCATCTAAAGTCAATCCCATAAAGGACTCATCATTCATATCTACAGCAACACCCAAGAAACCACGTACCCCAAATCATACATCTATACAAAAACCACCCATAGAATCAAAACCAAAAAAGTCCAAATCCAAACCCAAGAAACAGAAAAGGAAAAAGAATGATCCCATAAATGATACTGTCTCGGCATCAGAGCTGTCTAATCCAGCCAGACACGATAGGCTCACAGTCACTTTGGTTCCCTCGAGTGCAATCAGCAAAAATCGCCTTAAAAAACCAAAAGCTACTACTAAAACCGATACAGATTCTTTACCAGACCTAAAGTTGTCCAGCAACTATAGCGACAATGACAAAGATTTTGACGAGCAAAGCATCGAGTTGATCAAGAATTACACAATCAGTAAATCGGGTAGTGCAAGACGTAAACCGAAAAGTCGACCAGTGACAACTGGGGACAATGAGAAATATCAAACTGTGCCCTGGGCAGATGACTTGGGTCCATATTATGGTGGTGGAAGTGATCAAACGGATCTGTTTGCAGATGAGATTGAATCGGATGCATCTTCGGAGTATCATTTTAACAATTCATGCAGCGATTCCTCAGTTGCTGCTCTAGCATTGTCCAAGACGGATCTAGATATTACAGTAAATAATGTAGCTGAATACGCGGAGCAGTGGGTGCCCATTAATGATTCTGTATCTAATTCCAAGCTAAATCTAAATGATGAGTGCACAAAATCAACCACCGAGTTGGGGATACCATCACAAGTCACATTTACAGATCAAGTTGATGTAATAACGCTCAATAATGAAAACACTACTGACGCATCTGAAATCGGGGTAGAATCACACAGACAAGAAATAGCTGAAAGTATCCCTACGGCAACTCTACCAAAACTCAAGACACATAAACTTAAGCTTGTCATGTACCCATTAGCACCACCGCGACCAAGGGCACCACCATTAGCTCATCATGAACAGTTTACGGATATTGGAGTTGAAACGTTGGACAGCACAGCATTTACTCGTCTTAGTACTCCATTTGTTCGTAATGTTTGGAGATGTAGAAAAACTGATGCGTTTCAACATGATACTACACGTCCATTGACCGCAATCCTTCCACAACAGCCAGATTCAATTTCAAATCCACCCAAGGAGCTCAATCAAATAGATATCCAGCTACTTAAATTAAACACTTTAAACAAGAAAGTTGCATCAATTCAATCAGATCCAACAACCTCGACTTCCAACACAAATTTTCATAATCACCCTCGAGGCAAAAAACAAAACAGTACTTGTCAAAAACGTGTGCTCAAATTGCGTGTAACATCGGCATTTTCACGACTTCCTTTAGCCAAAACAAGTCGAATGTCTCAATTGCAACTTGATTTGCTTAATCAAGAAACAAAAAGAATTAAACCTAACCGATCAGCTGTTAAACCTAATCGATCTGGTGCAGCTTTGTTGAATTTGGCACGCAGTTTCAATGTGAATAACTTGAATGAAAGGGCTTCGCGAATTATACATGCATCAAAACAGAATACATATCCAGTTGAATGTGTTGATTCCATTAAAGACAGGTTGGATAAAGGTGTGTGATATTTTTCGCTTGGAATGCATTGCTTTTGGTTTGCTGTTTGCTGATTGATGACTTTTGAATTGGATTGTTGACATTATAGATGGACATAATGACAGTGAAAAGCCAGCCATAACTTTAAACGTTGTAGCAGATCCATTGGCTGAATCATTCAACACACATCGCGCTAGAGAGCATACTAAAATAACTGTTGCTCCAAATCAAACCCATCATGCCACACACCATACTCCATACATTCTAGGACAGATTAATGTTTCTAAAGATAGACCAAAAACATCGATAGTAACTAATCTAAAAACTCAGTGTTTGAGGGGGAATCAAAGTATAGTATTGTCAGATCAAACCAACAGTGCAGAACTAAAAGAAGCCACTTTTTGTAAATCTAAACGACCAACTACTCGAAACCTCTATGAGGATCAACCAAAAAATCACATTCTCCCACCAGCTGTACATTTTCAGGAACTACTATTGACTGTCAATCAACCACCAACCAAGTCTACTTTTGCTAATGCCACGTTTGAAAAATTGACGGACAGGCTAAAGAGTTCATATCAGCAGGACTGTAGTACATGTGAACATTGTAATAGGCAGAGAAATGTAGCAGATAAGCATAAAATCAATCAGCCCAAATGTTCTATAAAACCCTTGGAGATTGCAATCGAGTTGTCACCTGCTCGCATACCATCTCATATTTTGACTTTTGAGCGCAATCAAGGTTTACGATTGCCTTCTTCGAGTGCACTCCCATTTCTTACTCAAAATGATGTTTTGACAAAAAGATTGCCAGATGATGGCTCAGTAGTTCCCATTTGCGCAACTCATGCTCGTGTCCTGCAATCTCGTCAAAAAAAAAGATCATTGGAGATTGTTTGGACAACAGCAGGTACCAAAAACAAGTCTAAATCACGACAAAACACACAAGCAGACTTATCTTCTGGCAACCCTATACCACCAGAAGTTTTGGCTAGCGTTGTTTCGCAACGGATATCCAACTATATTCTCATGACACAACAACATCGACGGGAAATGCAGGCTGAACGACAAACCAGTGGACGATTGAAAGAATTGTCAATACTGCCTCAGTCTCACTTTCCAAAAATATCTAATACAACGAACCATACAACTGAATCAGGCAATGATACACGTCAACACAGTAAATCTGCAGAAAATCTACAAACCAATTTAGATTCAGCCATGAGCACCTTTGTCCATTTTAGTCATAGAGCCACCAGCTATCCATTACTTGGTAAATCGATTAAAAGCAAGAATACCGACATTGATACGCTTTGTCAATCCAACATAATATATAAACATTCCCATCCGATTACCAAAACCACACACCCAAAGACTCCACCTCAAATGGATCAAAAACACGCTAATACGACTATGCTAACAAATAGTTTATTGATAGACCCAAGTACCAATAGCTCGGATGATATTTTTGATACCAAACAGTTGAATTGTGCAACTCCCAGTCCATGGAATTATATATTGAATAATGGCTAGTGGTTGGTTTATGAGACTATTCGTTGAGTTGACACTGAATAAATGATACAAACAAGTCGGTATGTGTTAGTTTTATAATTGAGCGAGTTTGGTAAAACAAGCAGAAACTTACCAAAAGAGCAACGCCCTTTGCTACCCAATAATCTGATGGCTTGTCTGATGGAAGGAAAATAGTCACCACAAAATTGGTCGAATGACCTGTGGTTGATAGTGTTCCTGCGCGTGCTGATGTCTTGTATAGTGGGCAAATATATGCCTTGTCCTTTGATGGAGCAGTTTGTGATGGCAGGAACCAAATCAATGGCATAGCCTGTGTTTATACAGCATGTCTTAGCACCATGCCAATCTATAAATACATGATATGCAGAATAGATAAACCGAAAACTTACAGAATACATTTCCATTGCAAACGAGTCTTGAAGTAACCGCTTTTCCTTGTCCCATCTTGCGCCTTCAACAAAAAGCCCACTCACCAATATCCCTTCTTCTTCAACACTCAAAGGTGGTTGAGAATGCTGAAGCTGTAGATCGTTTTCATCAAAGTCGTTGACTTTGAAATTAAAGATAAGGGTGTCAATGGGAATACTATATTTTCTAGCGTGGTTCTGCATTACACCAGTAAGAAATCCTAAAATATGACAATGCATTGTTAAACTATAGCAAGTGTACATTGTTCAACGAGGTCATCAGATTTGTTTGTATAAAAGTGTACCTTGAGGAAAAAAGAATCCTGGAAGCCAGAACCATTTTGGCTGACCTTCTGTAGCCCATTTTCTAATCATTTCCATTCTTTTGTGAAAGTCTTTAACCCATGAACCAAGTGTCTTGAGCGAAGGATATGCATGGTTAGCCCACGCGTCAGGAACCTAAAATAGTAGATACACGATGCAGAATATTGAGTTGATATACATTGCAAAACAACAAAGTATTCCTGAATATAAAATACCTCGTTATTCAATAAGCTTTTAAATACTAATTCTAGTTCAGGACTCATTACAATAAAACCTTTGACTGCTTTAATAAGACTTTCCAAAGATGCACGAATTAAGCTGTTGAGCTTATTGAACCGTGCGGCTTCTTGGAGCAACACTGTACTTAGCGAATCAATCATACGACCACTTTCATCACGTTTAAACAGCTTTTCAGAAATGGAACTGTCGCTGCCTTCACCTGCACCGGAAAACTTTGTAGTAGCAGATAGGTTGTTTGGAACCTCGATATGCAGAACTTGAGGCCACTCGTCCAAAATTGTTGTAGCAATTTCTGTTACCATGTCTTCGGTTGATTTTCCACTTCCAGCATTCATCAAGCAAGGTTGAACGTCTAGTACAGACTTGATCAATCGCCGGGTTTCCTGTACTTGGTAGCTGATGTTGGCATTTTCATGCATTCCAAATATAGATGGCTCTTCAGTAAATGGTAGCCCATCAATATAGCTTTTAAAGTATGCTAAATCACCATCTGATGGTGCATAGTAAATACCAGACGAAGAAAATTTATACACATCATCAAGAATCTGTGGTGTGTAGAACCTTTGTAGAATGTACTTTAGTGATCGTCTGTCCCAGTCGTCAGTCACACGGCCACCAAATGTGATTTCTCCTGTCAGATAGAGCAATGCATCCCATTGTATTGTCTTGTATTCTTGCAACATATTTCGCAAAATCGTAATGGATACTTCTAAATCAGAGTTGCTCCAGTCATACATAATGTTCCATCCCAGCGCACCAAATTTCTTTCGTTCATGAATGACAGCGTTAAAAAAACATATGCCAAACAAAAGTTTGCGAAACTTGACACCCTGTGGTGGATGGTCGTCAAACAAATCTCGAGACACGTCAGCAAAACTACGCGCCAGATTAGCTCGCAAGCCTTTTGGGGGCTCATTGGTAACCTTGACACCATCCTGAAGAACAGCAACGGGGAAAACTTTGGACGGCATGGACGAGAGAATGAGTCGAAATGTTGGGTTTATTTCAACTTCAGGAAGCCCAAATTCTTTGACAAGCGACTCGAGACTATTCATCCATGATGCGGCCAAATGACAGTTTTGCAAAAACACCCAATCGCCACTAATCATGGCTCGCTTTACCAATTCTTCAGCAATAGGACCTTGCCCTTGACCAAGTGAAATCATGTGCAGTTTGTCTTGCATTGCAACTTTTGGAGAACTGGCAAATTTCACAAGTGATGACACTGGATCCGATCCTGTAGAAAGAATAAATATAAGTGGAGATGCAGGCGAAGTATCCTTGTATGCTTTGGCAAGATCAAGTGGCGGTATATCAATAAACTTTTCGCCCATGTTTTTCTTGATAAACTCAATGGCAGTAGAAACAAGCTTCTCTTCACGCAATACCTTTATCAGTAATATTTTCTGAACATCGGTTAATTGCATTGTCGTATCTCCAGGTATTGGTAGCATGTATGGCATGTCCGCTTCCAAAAGTGACTCCCAATCATCTGGATACATGCCAATATGGCCAATAATGTATGAAAATTGTGGTATAGTGTAGGCCAAGTCACACAGATTCTCCCACATATGACTGGATAGCCATCGTGCATTGGGTTTGGAAGGAAGATTAGATCTTAGCATACCACCACCGCGCAAGAAAAAGTTCCATTCAAGCTCGTTGATTTTCCCATCTTCACGCATGGTTTCAATGCAAATCATAAATGCAAACAGCACCTTGTGAGCTCCAAACAGTCCACGAGAAACGTTTGAAAATGCCTCAAATGTTGTGTTGGTACATAGAATTTCAATACGCCGGTTCAAATCATCGAATTTTTCAGACTCGACGATACAGTTGTTGAATAGGTTGGCAAAGTACTTTAGTGAGAACTGATACATGGGGTCAATTTCAGCTAAATCAGCAATTACAAAATAAAGCACTGATCCTCGAATAGCAACCGGTCTGTACTTTTCACGAGCCAGATTGATATCCTGCTCAGTCTGCTCAGCCTGTAACACACGCTCATTGATTGCTGCTGATGTCATTTTAGATTGATTGAGCGTACTGATAAGATCTTCATCATCAAGAATGTTTCCTTGTGAATTAAACAGCATTTTTAGAATTTTTTCTTCAATGTCTTTAAGCTGTTTCTTGTCTGCAGCAATATTCACAATGAGAGAGTTTCGTTGTTCCTCAAGCTCAGGCTGCTCCAATTTGACCACATCCGCCAACAACTGACCTTCAAGACCTATTTTTGTGACAATAAAATTGATAATTGTGACCTTGATGCATACTTCGGGAAGATAGTGAGGATTGGGCAATTTTGTAGTGATATACAGTTTGAAATTCCTGTCATATTCCACAAACGAGTCGCCCAACTTCATCAACACACGGCCGCCTTGACGAGTAGTCTGCTTTAGCAAAAGGGGTTCAAGCGCAGGATCCAACTGCTCGCCAACATCTTCCAAAAGAACAGCCTGTCCAGTTCGAATGGCATTTTCAAGAGATCGAAGAAACTTGGGTTCGGAAAGTTTGATTACTTTTAACTCGGATCCTTCCATGTTGCGAATCCAACGATTTGCCTGGCCTTGGGGATCAATCATAAGTGGCCAACGACGACCACGGGTAACAAGAATACCATTTTCAATTGATAGTGCATCTGCAGGAAGTCCTTGAATGTTCCAATCGCGCACAACAGCTGGGTCTGCAAGATGCTCCAGCAAGTGAAAATTCTCTGATACTGGGATACCAGCAGATTGACAATTAACAATCCAGCGCTGCACAAGCTCACTTCTGTAATTAGACGTGAATGCACCAAAATACGCAACACAAGCTGCGCTAAGGAAAATGTTACCAACAAGCAATTCTATTTGCAAATTTAAGCGTTCAACAGAGTCGGTCCATCTAATTTGTTCGTCAGCCAGAGCAAGTGTGAGTTTACTTGCCCTCGACAGTCGTCGTGTTGTTTCGTCCATCTTGTCAACCAGTAGTCGTTTAGAAGATACCGAATTTTCGTATTTGGCTTTGAGTTTCTCCAACTGGGTTTCAACCTCTGCCAACGCTTCAACCTTTTCAGCAAGCTTTGCTTTAGTCGACTCCAAAGTAGTTTGTGCCTCTTCCAAACGTTTTTTCTTGGGAAGTACCTCTTTGAAAACACGCGAGTATAGATCCATGGCAACGACCCACATACACATACTCTTGCATGCTCTCGACACCTTTTCAACAGCATCTGGATTGAAATTAGGACTTTCAATGTATTTTTTGAGTTTTTTTGACAAACTCTCGGGAATATTGTCCTTGTCATATTCGGCCATCTTACGCATGAGTTGGGGATCTGAAAGCAGTTTTTTCGAGTTTTCCCAGTCGGGTTTGAACTTGAATAAAATGCAAATAGCCTCCATGACCATAAGCACCAAGTCAGGTGGCTTAGAAAACACCTTTAATTCAGCAATGTCCTTTTTCTCGAGTCCATCCAGTGCTTTATAGGCAGCATCCAGTGCAGGAAGTGCTTCGTCTAAATCTCTTTGTGCCTCAGTAGCAATGGCTTCAGTTTGCAGCGCTCTTTCTCGCACCACAGCTTCCTCCTCTGATACAACTTTTCGAACACCATCAGCAATTTCTTGATCCTTGGCGATTTTGACCATCAAGGTTTCAGTATCTTGTGCACGAACTTTAAGTTCTGGTCCAAGATTTTCCAACTCAATTTGCATGTTGGCAACCAGTACGTTTGTTTCGGCTAATTTGTTTAGACCATTACGCAGTCGATCTCTAGAAGATCCAAGTTCTTTGCGCTTTTCCTGAAGCATGGAGATGTAAAGATTAATCAATTCCAAGTAGGATGTTGGTGTGGTGTAGTACCTTCGTCTCAATTCAGAATAAAACCGCTTGGCAATTTCGCCAACGGATGCGTGAATCTCCACACACATGGTAGCAATTTTGGTTTTCATATCGTCATTTCCCAAATCAACAAACTCGAAAAATCTGCGAGAAACAGAAAGCAACGCATCTTTTGGCCACTCATCAAACCAATCAATGGTACAGCAGTTTACAAGCGAGGGGAACATACGGCATCGAGTGCGAAACGTATCGCCCACAGGACTGGTCCCAAACACAATATGAAGGTTGTCACGGACACGACTGATAAACAGTTGGTATACAGAGTCCCGATCTTCACTTAGGCCTTTTTCTCTAGCAAGCGGCCTTAAATCACCCAAAATCTTTTCACGCTCGTCTGTTTCAAACAGATTAGGCACTTCTCCAGAGTTGAGGATACTGTTGATGTCTTCTAAAAAGGTTTCCTTTTTAATTTGCGTATCCGATAGTAAAAACACTGTATTTTTTCCATCTAACCCTGCAAGACGATATAGTTTCCTGAGATCTTCATGCCATTCTTCCTGGCCATATGTTCTTGTAAGCTCAATCTGAGTGCATTGGTAGTCTGAAATGTGGCAAGCAAGACGAGTAAGAGACTGTTTTCCTGTACCACCGACACCCACCAATAAAGCATTGCCTCTAGGCTGGCGAATAATACGGGAAATTCTAGTAATGTGCTGCTTGGCATCCATAAAAAATATCAATCGAATATCCTTGTTCATCGTCACGTTATACTCTTCCAAATACTCTTCTAGCAAAGTAGTCATTGCTTTCATATCAATCATTTCAGTGTATATACGATCCTCTGAAGCCACACCTCGCTTGGAAAAATCGCCAAACATAATTGGGGTTTGTGAAAAACTCTCTTTTGACATTGGCGTCCCAAAATTCTTTTCAGCAAGTTCTGATAAAAGTTTGTTAAAATACTGCCGATCTGTATCATCAATCAGCCGATCATGGAAAACTCGAGATGATTCGTGGCAAAACAAACGAGCTAATTCTGTTTTTGTTGTAATGACATTAGGGCGTACTTGCAAAATACCCTGAACAACCTTGGACAAATCACGCAGGTTGAACGTGTAATGCGACTTTGCAGGTGTTGGAAGAAGCTCGGTACACATGCGATGGTAAATTTCAATAGCAGAGTGAACAATTGCCTCACATGATGATTTTATCTCGGTAGAAAAGGGTTTTAAAAATCCCTCAACAATAGATTTGAAGATCTTGGATAGTGACAGTTCGTTTGGTGCTGAAATATTGAGGATATTAAAGTGACGCAAAAATCGAGACGTTACATGGTTTCTGCCACCTCCTGGGGGAGCACAGGCGGCAACCAAATCAACATCTTGGATAATCTTCCAGGTTAGTTTTTCGCGATCATAGAATCCACCAAAGTCAAGATACTGTCGTAGCAATTCAATTGGTGGCTGAGATCCATATGTATCCATCTTTGGCATGTTAAGATCGTCAACAAACAGCACAACCTTGTTGATCCCAATTGGAGCTCCAGTAATGTTTTTTCTTTTCTTTTCTAGTTTGAGCTCCACAACCTGCTGTGTTTGAGCACTATTTGTCTGGGCAGAAAAGTTGAGCGTGACATTGATATTTTTGTTTGCTTTTGCCATCCGATTGAGCAAGTCTTGAATAATCACAGATTTTCCTACACCAGTGTTTCCAGTAAACAGTGTTGGATAGCTATTAGATACCAGCGCTTCTAATAAGTAGGCATATTTGACAGTATCCGTAGTTGGAACAACCATATCAAAGTAAGGTATATCTGCTGAAAACTTGAAGCTGGCTACAATATCATCCCATAAAACGAAATTGCGTGATTTCAAATCAACGAAAAATCCAAACACATTAGCCGAGGATGGAATCTGTATCTCAGTGACAGAAGATGCACTCAGCATTTCGCGCATAAAAGTATCAAATAACTCTTGGTATCCGTCTGCCAAGTTTCCTCCAATAGACCATATAAAGCAAAATAGAAAGATATTTGAAAAAAGAGGCTTGATTTCCAAAATCGATGCTTTGAAATCAATTTCTTTGGTGCGATTGATATAGGTTCTTAATAGCTTGCACAAACTTGCAACTAGATTCAAATCAACAGATTTGATATACTCTTTGCAGTTTCGACGAACAAACTGAAGACCAAAATCCACAAATGCATCAAAAAAGATGGTCAGATGGATTTTAAGATCTTCTGTTACATAGGAAGGAAGTTTGTGAATCCAGGTCTTGACATATGAGCGCCAACCAAGAGTTGCTGGATCCATGTACACCATACCACAGCGACTAACAGTAGCTGGAGACGCCACAGCAAGATCTGCAACTTCAAATAGCATGTGCATTGAAGAGTTCATTTTAATACGCTCGCCATTGATAAGAGTAAGCAGTTTGTTATCGTCTAGCACTGTGTTCATATTTTCAATCCATAGCGCATCGACAGGGCCATCGCACACGGTCCATTTATCATCTTGGCTGTTGTCACTGACTTGGGCTCGGAAAATACTGCCAATAAGTCCATCCTTCCATTCCATTGTTGCTATATTAAACTCACCATATAACTCGGTCATTTCAACACACTTGGGATTCAAAACCCACGTTTTCACATGCTTGAATTCAGAGTGTCCCGAGTCGTGCAATCTGCCAGATGCCTCTTGGAGGGTTTCATAACACGTTGTTTTTCCACCGCCTGTAGGACCAACGAGCATGACACCATGGCGAATTTGCATGGTTTCAGAAAGCTGACAAACACGGCTCACAAAGTTTTCCACAACGTCAAGATCACGCTCGTGAAGTACAGCTTCAACTGCCTTGACTAGTGCACCAAAATCTCTGTCAGGAACCACCACACCAGGGAAAAGATCCAAAAGAATACCCTTGAATAAACCAATATCTTCCGACAAAAACTTTGGAAGGTTTGAATCGCGCAATGACCTAATGAGTACGACATCCTCGCTTAATTCTGGAATGCTTCGCCTTAGTGCACCTGCCATAATCAAAACTGATTTTACTGCTCGCATACCAAAATCATAGTGATCTTGCTGGGATAGTTGTTCAGAACAGAGCTTGTATAGATTGACAACTTTGCCCGATAAAGGCTTGGCATTTTCGAATCCTTCTGAAAATAAAATAATCTCGGCAATAAGACCATAGTCGGGAATCATCATTGCAATAGGACGAAATAGTGCTTTAAGATTGTCTGGAAGTTCGGTACGGCCAGCATATCCAGGATTCATAGTGATGAAGGCTGCACAAGTTTCTACAAGACGGATTTCTCTTCCTTCAAAAATGAATTTGGTGGCCTTCATGTCCTTGGCATTTTTGATGGTCAACAGCTGCTGGGCAATAACAGATAACACTTCAATATCGATACGGTTGAATTCGTCAAAGCAACACCATGCGCCAGACTGAGCAAGACCAGCAAACATTTTACCCATCATCTTGTAATCTAAACCATCTGAGCAATTGAAAACCACACACTGTCTTGCCATGGCTTTGGCCAAATCTTTGACGGTTTCTGTTTTACCAGTGCCTAGTTAATAAAGCAAATTTCAGTTAAAATTAGTATCTTGTTAAAGTCAAATCAACTGATGCAGCACAATATAGTTTGCATCTAAAGATCAAACTCACCAGCAGGTCCAACAGGAGATCCACCCAAATTGAGCTGAAGTGCACCCGTTAAAGTTAAATAACATCTATCAGTCAGTGGAGTAATAACAAGACGCGGTGAGCATCCTAGATATTCATATCCATAGGAAAACACAGACGTGGACATCTTCACATGGCAAGTATCCAAGTCAGCATCCCAATAGTATCTTTGCTGTTTGATCCATTCGAAATCACCAAAACCGGTCACTTTTGCATGAATAAGTCCTTGAACAATATCACGATTATGGACATCAATAGTGATGAGAGCACCAAGAATAGCGCGTTGGAGTTTGGTTAGCTCGCTCCGCACAAGCATGGCAACGCCAGAAAGATTAGTGATGCATTTTTGTTTAAGAGCTACAAGAGCCTTTCCAGGCTCGTTTGATTTAAGAGATTCAGTGACATCACGACACCAAAGAACCTGGTTTCCGGTAACAACCACCTGCCCAGCATGCTCACGTACCCAATCAGATCGGCGACTTTCTTCAAAATCGGCAATGGATGTTTTTATAAGTCGACGCAATACAGCCACCATGGCTTCTTCAACGTTTCCAAGCCATGCTTCAACATTTCCTCGTGCCTTGACAGTCTTGAGAAAAGGAACACGCTCACCTTCTGGACTGATCATGGCTACAATATCAATACTCTTTGGATCGTTTGAAGAAAATTCAAGACTCTTTATAGCGTCAAAGCATTTACTCAAATGAGGCTGGACAGCTTGTGGGTTCTTGGTTTGCGAAAGAATCTCCAGCAGCTCATCATTGGACAAAAAGTAAAATCGGGGAAACAAAAGTCGCTTGCTTTCCAAATAATCCTCAAGACACTTTTGGATCTGCTCCAAAAGAACATTGTTTTGCTGCATGGTTTCCAGCAACCCTGGAAGGGTTCCAGATTTTATAGCATTCGAGTTGCGCGATACTTTACGCATTACATCCTTCCAACTTCGGTCCACTTGGGAAAACATGCGTGCTTCATCAGGTAATTGGCGTTGGATATCTGGTGCAGAAAAAATACTCTCGAGATATAGCCAATTTCTCTGGCATGTTAGCCACGCATCCAACGTCTCTGAGAATAAAGATAGCTGTTTGTCCCAGCGCTCAACCTCGACCCTAATCGGTCCAATGAAACGTGAGCCTTTGATAGTAGCAATCATGACCTGCGAATCTTCAAGCAGCGTCTGAATATCTTCTACAGTGCCCAAAATAAACACATCTTTGTTGTCCCGGTATGGCGTAACAATAAATTCTGCTTCACTCCAGTTCTTGATCACACGGCCAAGCATTTCTTCTAGAGCCGATTCAGACCCAGCTTGACTTGAAATCCCACTGATTTCTTCCTTAAAGTCAAAGACACGTAAATCCATCAATTTAGAAAGCGTGAAACCTTCATCTTTAATGAGCGATTTGCCAATTGCGTCTTGAATCTTTTCCCAATGACGCTGCTTAAGAGAGGGATTGCGTAGATCAACAATGGTTGGATATATGTATCTATACTCTTCAACCATAGACTTGAGTCTAGGAACAACTTCGTTTGGAGGCAGAGCCTTGTCCAGATTATATACAATCTTGAGATACATGATAATCTTGGTATTGATATCGTCCGTAACAAGTGACTCGAACGACTGTGCTTTCCAAAATTCGGTAAGTGCATCCCACTCCTTGAGACTAGTCCATAGCATACGTTTCATTTCAATCTCAGTCTTGGTTTCTTCAAGTTCAAATCCAGTTTTACTCGTGCCAAATCCTCCAGTAAGTGGGGCTGCTGCGACAATAGGTTTCAAATCTTTTTCAGGTGCTGCTTCATTAACGACTGCCGTTCCACCGCGTTTAAACAATTCACCCCACTGCTCAAATCGTTTCTTAAGAATCTCGACTTTTTCGAGTTGTTGGCGGAGATCTTCCAAAAATGCAATGGCAACATCGCTTTTTGTGGTTGAACTGAGAATCATGGGATCTTGAGCACGGTTGCGGATATCTGAAACCTCACTCGTCAGTTCAGACATACTCTTTTCAAGATCAATTGTAAACCTTGTAATGGATTCCTCACGAGTGTCCATGGCAACATCAACAGAGTCTTTAAGTGATCTTAAGCTTGGTCCAAGAGTTTGGAACATGGCCAAATCAGTAGGTTGAATTTGAATCTTGTACATTTCAAGAAGAGCGTAAAGGCGAGACACTTCATCTTCAAGTTGATCTACAACAGGCATACTTTCTCGAACCTTTTCCAACCATCCAAGATACTCTACAAAACCCTCAACGTGAGTCGGATGTGTGTTTAATACCTTTACCCACATTTGAACTTCAGTGAGAAGTAACTCGTTTTTGTCACGAGCAATGCTTGGTAGAATACTGGCTACTTCGTTAAAGCATCTCTCGGGACTAGGCACAAGAACATTTTTTAGCTGATTGGTATCAATGATAATGTTGTTGATGGTGGAGCGCACAGGAATATCCATCATAGTCTGCTTTTGATATGCAAATCGGCTTAACGCTTCATCGGAAAATTCCACAAGAGGAGAGTATCTGATGCCATCTGGCCGATAAGCAACGTGCGATATCAGTTCAAGAATATTTACCGGCTTTTTATCAATCTGAACATTGCCTTTGTCGGCTTGAATAGTAGATGCAAAAGACTGAGCAAGTTCGTTGGCATTTTGCTCAGTATTACGGGCATTTGTTTCTTGCTTTGTTTTTAAAAGAACACTCGTAATACCACCTTCAACACCTTCAGGAGTGGTTGCCAGCAAATAGGCAATTTCGCCAGCTGACTGACGCAAGTTTTCCAGTCCATAAAACTTTTGATTCTCAAGCCACATGGTGCGTACATTTTCCAAGGTATTTGCCCACTTGAAAGCATTAGAAAACATTCCAACAAACACACCACGAATGCGACCACAAAGCTCACGAAGATATCCACTGTCCATTACAATAGAAGCAATCTGCGGTCCTTCTCCAAATTCTGAATCTTCAAGACCGCGCATCGAAGAGTAAGCACCACCAGCAAGGTTGGCTGGATCCAAAAATGGAATAGAGTTGGTAAGTGGCGGAAATCGCTCCACAGTAGTCATATATATTTGAAAAATGGTATCGATTGCCCCGAGATAGTCTTGTAAGGATGGCGAAAAATAAAATCGTTTTGTTGCATCTTGCTGATGGATAAGCAGCTCAGTACGGAACAAGGCTACAAATGGCTTTGACCAGTCTGGCTGATCAACAACTCCTTTCCATTTGTCTGAATGTTTGGAATTAAGTTTAGCAGTGTCGATCTTGGATGTATCTGCCAACAATTCACTATCTGGATTGTCATCTACCATTAAACCTTGCTCCTCGGCAATCTCGACCAAATTCACTTGTGGAGCAATTCTCATGATGATGCGACTGAGGATATCAGAGAACCCATCAAAGCCGCACTCGCACAGTTTTGTAGTCGTAACCTCGTTGCCCACCACCAAACCGCCAACTTGAACACTTGTTGCGGTATTGGTTCCAGCAATAGTTTGGGCAACTTCCTGCTCGCCTAATGTGTATCTGTCATTCATTCCAGTGTTGGACTCGGCCATGCGCACCATTCCATTTTCTCCAATAACGACCGTTCCAGATCCACTGCCATCAACAATCACATCAGCATCAGAACATCCTTTAAATACGCTTTTTAGCAGATCTTGTACACTTTGAATAGCGAGTTGCTGCAAGGTAAAAATAATGGAATAGTCGACTAGCTTGACAAACCGCTGAAGACGACGGCATTCTGTACGACGAGCAGCTTGCTCAGTAAACGATAGTTTTTTCAAGCCCGTGGTAGTATTGATATTCTCACAGCTCTTGCCGACCATGTTGGAATTACAAACATCTCCACTTGTAGGTTTTCTACTCAACACACCAGTGTCTGACTTGAGCTCAGCTTGAGCGATTAGTGCAGCTTGTACATCAAATCCTTTTTCCTTTAAACAGGCTAGACTTGCTTGTTCGACAATCTCCTTGATCTGGTCATTCCAAGTACGTAGTGTCACAACAGAGATCTGATCCACACATTGCTTTTGTTTCTTGACAAACTCTCGAAGCTCGTAGCTCTGTTCTTCGTCTATTGAAAACAATCGTTTTTTAAATATAATTTCTGCATTCAAGGATTGAATTTGCAGCAAGGCTTTACAAAGCAGGGGATGTAAAATAAACAGGTTTTTGGTGAGCTGTTTCTTGATGAGCTGGATTTTTGTGTGAAGAACCGTTCTTTTCCATAAAGTGAAACACTTCCATAAACGATAATGGGAAAAAAAGGGAATACGAAGTAGTGAATGGAAGAGATTAAACTCTCTTGTCCATTGCTGTAAAGGAGTAAACTCGCCGTGTCCAAGGCTGTTGAAATGAGTTACTCCCTATTCAGAAAAAAACAATTTACATTAGATACGTCGAGTGCAATTTTAATGTTTTAGATTCTGGCTGTTTTGAGCTATTTCAATAGTTGCATAAATTGAATGCATTGCTTACCTGGAACGACATGGTGTAGAACCCATCGGGTGATTTTGTGTCGATTTCACTAAACTTTACAACCTGCAAATTGTATGGATTAAACATGGGCTGATCTCGTTTAAGAGATGTCTTGTATGGAACCATGTAAATAAACTCGTTGGTGTTGGGATGGCTAGAAAAAAACTTGAGAAACACAAACGGGCTGCGAGGATCATCTTCTTTAAGATGAACGAGTTTTAACGAGTCTTTAGTGCATTCTTCCTTTGTTTTCAATGGATTAAACAATATAGATTTGGTGTCATGGGAAGTCTCGTCTATATCCATGTTGTCAATATCTTCAATGGATACATCAGATTCTTTTTCGTCGAGCACTCCTGGAACGATCTGTGCACATGCGCTGTTTTTATTCGTACTAGCTGGTAGATTTCCGCCGCTTGACATACTTGTATCCATTTGATCATCACTCGCATAAATTTGTTTTTGTTCACGACCTACGCTAATAGGAGGTACGACTTTGGGAGTCAGATTAACTATAACGTCTGCTAGTTCGTCATGATATGCATCGGTTTGATCCATGTCATTTGATGCTTGAACACAAACCAAGTCATTCTTTTTGGCATAATAACCCGATATGGGCCGTGCCGGGTTAATGACTGGTTTAACTGCCTTGAGAAGAATAGGACGCAATAGAGGTTTTTCGCTTTTGGGATATTTATACTGCGTAAAGATGCTATCTGGGATATACTGCTTATTGATATGCGTGAAAATATTATTGCAGCAAATTATAAAAATAAATTGAATTAGATTTCAAATGAATCAGCATTGCACCGCATGATGTAGATGGTGACGATTTATCCAGTCGTAGTTTTCTCGAAAATAGCCGAGACGCTTCAAGGTATAGATATTATAAAACAATCATCATTTACCTTTTGAGGAACTAGGGGCACAGTAGCACATGATGCAAGGGGTTTCAGTTTTTGAGGCATATGAGGTAGCTTTACACCTCCTGCCAGATTTTGTCCAGTCGGAGGCGACGCGATATCATTTGAATGTTTCGCTGGATTTGCCAACTTGCGTTTCAGTCCTAATTCAAACCTGGGTGCAGAAGCCTTGCTAGAAATAGTAAAAAGTCGAAGTTTCAACTCATTAGTAAGTTTCTCGTCCATATTGGATGTGCTTATATCGCTAGATTTAGCACGGTCACGAGAAACCACACTCTTGCTGCTGAATGGACGGTCGGAACTTGAAGAAACTAGATATTGTTGAGTTATAGACAGTTTGCGTGGAGTGATATCTGAGTTTGACTTTGAGTTTGGAATAGGACCATCAATGGTTTGAACTACATGTGGAGAGACTTCAGACTCTGTGGTGACAATATTTAATGGTGAAAGAATCTGCACCTCGTCTGCTGAAGTTGCAGGGATTGGCTCTTGCATCATTCGTGCACGCTAGTGTCTATTAGAATACCTTGTTGAAGGCTACTAAAGTATCTTTTAAATAGTGACGAGTTCTCTTTTCGAGTTTCAAAGTAAAAACACCCAATGAAAGAAGTCGCGAATGAACCGCGAGCTTTGAACTGGAATCTAGCCGGAACTCGGAGATCTATAACCAAATGCATCTACTGAATAATAAAGTGCGGTAGTTGATGGATATTTAATCCGCTGCCTTATTTTTATTGAACAACACTGATTTTAAACATTGGATCAAGTTTACTCGAGTTTATAATTTACCAGGCAGTGTTTTCCCAGCCAGATATTTGACTAGGAGAAAATGCAGCTATTCCACGAGGTGGCGAGACGGGTGTTTGTGCAGATGCTGGCTGATTAGAAAATTCAGAAAATTGGACATGAGCATTCGCTATATTATTGCAATCAAGCTGAATATTCTGTTGAGCAAGCTGCGTTTGATTTATAGACGAATCAATATGGCGTGTTCTTGGTGGAAGTGGGGGTGGAATTGAAGTTCTAGATTCTTGAGCTGTGGTCAAAGCAAAAGTGGGTTCTAAAACAGGATCGGAAAAAGGGTTTTCAGATAATTCTTTTAACAGAATGTCTGATACAGAAGTATATGGAGGTAATGGCTCAGTTTCAAGCGAAGTGCTGCTTGTGGAAGCATCATGGCTTTGAATCTGCTGACTAGTATCAACATTCAAGTCAGATTCGGGCTGATCAGTCAAAGTTTGAGCTATTTTACGATAATGCATAGCATGCCCCTTTTCTTCCAGATATGTATATGCCTCGTCCATATTGTTATTAAACACGTCTAAAACAGATTTCAGCACGCTAGGGTCAATGGTTGGAAAATGAGAAGCAAGCGTGTTTATCTGTATAGAGTCAACCATTGTCGACTCTTGGAATGTCTGATTTCTAGGTCCAAGTGCAGCAGCAGCAGCTTTATTTGAAGTAAAGTATTTTTCCAAATATGCTTGAGTCTAGAGTCATAGTAAGTATCAGTAGCTATGGATTTGAGAATAGTGAAATAGCCAACAGTAAAAAAATGACATCAAGTACCTCTAGCAAGTCACCATCGTGAGCAGTCAGTGTGGATTCAATAATAGACGGATCAACATCAGAAAAGATGGTTTCTAGTATAATCATTTTGGCATCTGCCATGTTTAGTCAATAGGCAAGAGGAATGAGCGCAAAAAATGTTTATTTCAATTCAATTTCGTTATATTTTATAGCTGTATTCACGTAAAATGAAACACTAAATAAGTCGGAATACATAATAACAGTCATGTTTGATTGGTGCCAATCTTACTGAACAATATTGTTTTTTGAACTCATTAATCTCCATGCTCATTCTTGCACAAAAATATAGAGCGAATGTTTACATTTCTGTTCCAATACATTCCACATCCTTGACATCTTTTCAACCTGCAACTTCCCTTTTTTTCCAAATACTGGGTGACTGGTATGTGAGTTGCATTCCTGAGACGTGCGATCTTTGTTTTCCCGAGTTAGAGCGCAAACGTATCTGGTATTAGAGTACAGCAGAGTTTCAATAAAAGTAATCAATTTCCAATAACGAACATGTAACGATTGTTTATTCCAAGACAATCATTACAAGATCAATACCGAAAAGTATCATTCTATGTGGATATGGTTGTAAAAACATTCAAACCACAAACAAGCAACCATTGCAGCATTTCAAAAACAAGAGTTTCACTACATAGTCTACATTAACCTAAACCAATCGCACAATTTTACAAACCAAAAACTCTAAAGATCATGCCAAGACCAAAAGAGTGACGTTGCCCTATATTTAATCAAGAGTGTCTATTGTTTGTGTATCCTACCATTTAATCAACAGACAATCTATCAATATTTGCAAAAGAACATCACCAAGAGCAATAGTTGGATATTTAATGCTTTTATAAATTGGCTTGACATTTTCGATTCTTTTCCAGACACAATGACCATCATGATGCTCACCATTTCCTTTCCTTTTGGAATAGCCATACATTGTACAATCACCAGATTCATCCTTTACAATCCAGTTATCAAGTTCAAATGTTGCAATGCTTCAATCAAGCTGTACGAGCTTGTTGAGATTATCCAAGCATGCAAAAATTGTTTGGTCAAGCCACCAGTTTGAGCATTTATACCACAACAAATGTAAGCCACATCCACAACTTGTATAATCTTCAACGTCTTTACATGGCATAGCACTAGAACTATCCGACTCGGAACAGACTGCCTCGTGGAAAGTAGTAATATGTTGCATAATATCACCTATTGTGCTTTTCAAGTTGTATGTCATGCATGTACTCTTGTAAATAAACTCAATACAAATGGGCAATAGCAGTGAAATTATTGGCAGATATGAGTTGATTCAAGTTTCCAACAGTTGCAAATCTTGCTCTGAAAGCAACGAGATAGCAATACAGACCACTTTGAGAATATAAATACAAATGTGACGACTCGCATTAATAATGCGTTTATAAATTAGTTTTGCTGATTGTATAGTGAATGTTCAAGATATTGTTTTGAAAATAAAGACTAGGGAATAGCACAAGTTTTGATATCAAATCTGATTCTTGTCGAGTTTTGAATTCAAAATAGTTTGACTCGAGTTTGATGATATTTATTATATCAACCAGAACTTGAACATATATCGATAGTATCTACTTTGTCTATTCATTACTTTTTGTTGGTATTTATTTAATGGAGGACTCGCAGCTACCAGACTCGACAGAGGAAAGCTCACGGCCAGCCCTTGGACGCTTTGTTGATTATTTCTTTCAGGCTGGACTGGACCACTCTAAAAGTCTAATAGATAGACGTCTTCCGGTAATATGCGACACCAATGGGTCACTAATCGACTTATCGGTGATTGAAGTCAAAAGTCCTGCTCAATTAATCAAAGAAGCAAACACTGGGAATACTTCGTGTTGTGATAAGCCCAAAGAGCCCAATGGTAGAATATCTTTGAATTCTGCTTGCTTGATGTATAGCAAGACCTAACCCTGACATTGATGAACAACCAAATCCATTGAACAACTTTTACTAATCTTGCCATTCTCCAACTTTCCATTAATACGCTTACAATTCATTTAATATGGGCACGCTTTGCTTTCTATTGTCTTGACAAAATAAACTAATGGCAATAGGCGTCGATGGAAAACAAGTCCATCCATTAAAGTATCATTTTCAGGCAGAAACTATTCAACGGTACCCCAAGCAAGATTGGTCTGATACAGAAAAGTTCCCTGCTTATGTGCCCATGGTATTACAAGTTTATTTGTTCGAAATGCAGTATCATTGAGATTCGTTTTAACCAATTGATATTAATTTTAACTTGTTAAATGTGCTAGTTTTGTTTTCCAAATGATTTGACGCTTGTGTATGACGAATCTCAGCGGCCTCCTGATACTTTTCATAGCTTTGTAAGTATTAAGATTGAATGTTGGAACAGATTTTGTTTTTCAAGTGGTTTTAAACTTCATCTCAAATGCATGTAAATTTCTGCCAAGTAAAGCCAGGTTGTGTTTGAATGATCTTTAACTTTATAATATTGTAGATAATCACAGAAGAAAATGGGGCTAAATGCTATGGTACATGTATCATTATATACGAGAAGCCTTCTGAAGAGATACGAGTCCAATTACAGTCTCTTATATCTGAATGGGAGGAAAACAATTTGGTGGGTTTATGTTGTGGTTCACAAACAACTGCTTTTGTATAGACTATTTGCTAATGCATTGCTTACGTGGATGGTTTAGGCCGAGAGTGATATTGAATATGTGCAACACGTAAAATCTCAACTTGAATTTCACAAAGAAAAGTTGAGATTATTACAAGAGTATGTTAATGACAGCGTTGATTTAAACGAAAGGCGTGAACTAGAAGCAGCCGAAGAAGAAAAAGTATGCATATACGAAGAGCTATTAACGCCTTTGAAGCAAACCATTCTTGCAAATCTCGAACATGTATACGTTCCTCGATGTTTGGGACTGTTAAGTCATTGGCCATGGTATAACATTCTTAAAGATTGGCTTTGTGAACTTGTACGCATGGTTCGAAACGCGGATAGCTTGCACGGATATATTCCTCTTGAGCGATGTATTGTGAATATTATTCATGAGATTCCTTTACCACCACCTGGAAAACTAGAGATTGTAATCAATATTGGTGACCAGCAGTTGCATTGCTCACGCCCTCCAGTAAATACCATCCCGACTTTGAAAAACGTATGTGAATATGATGGTTCCTATGCAGCTTTTTTTGTAATTGCTAGGCTTTGTTTAATGTAGCATACACGAAATGCTAACATTTCAACATGTCGCTACATAAAATACTACAAGTTTTCCATGTATCCCATTTTTTGTGCCATGTCGTTGCATCATATCATTCTTGCCTTTGAGCTTATTTTGACTGAGCGCAAAGTGATTTTTTTGTCGTCTCATTATTCTATGCTAAATCTTGCATCCGAGGCATTTTGCCATTTGCTATTTCCGCTGTACTGGCATCATATTTTGATTCCTGTTTTGCCATCTCGACTGATTAGTTACTTGCAAGCACCTATGCCGTATATTGTTGGTGTACATCGCAAATACTTTGGCAAGTTTGTTGAGCAGGAATGGAGACCATCTGATGCGAGTGTGGTGGATCTTGACAATGACATGATTGATCTTTCGCATCCGATTGTTGGGTTACCTACTCGTGAGCGACGCAAGCTTATTGCCCGGCTTGAAAAGCATGCAGCCATGTTTTTTTCACAAACACCTGGTCGTGGCAGCCCAGATTGTGCAGAAGCATTGAAACAACGACATGGGATTCCACTTACTATGCAACAAGCATTTCCAAACCAACAGCAAGTGGTTTTAACTGGAGACTCGCTTATTGGATTACGAAAAGTTCAAGATATTCCTAAATCAATGTATACAAAATTTAGCAACGATTTTCTTCAAGCCAAATCCAACTCGCCAATGCGTTCAAACATTTCGCCTAATCGGACTCGCGGTAATTTTGCTGTTCCATCATACCATTCCAATGCATTGCAAAACCAAAACATTGCCATTGGAGCATCTCAATCGTTTAATAACATTGCATCCAATGGTGATTTATCAAGCCAGTCCTTTATGGCACAGAATTCATTTTTTGGATTGCCATATGATTCATTTTCTGCCGATACTCATCGTAATTGCCAGAAAAATAATTTTGCATATACCGATTCCACCATACAAGAGAGTGACTCCATTGCAGCGATTAGAGATTATGTTTCGACTCACGCATCAAACGCATCAAGACCAAGCACAGATAGTTTGTCACCAGATAATCCACACAGAACGCCTTCTCGCCCTCATTCGGATGGAGATGCTGTCGATTCTGATGACGTATTAAACTGGTCAAACGAGAGTGGTGATATCAATGTCGAATCATCTTTAAAGCAGCCGTCATCTCATGCATTGTCAAATACTCAACAGCCCATACAAGATACAGCTAATTTAAAACCTTCTGTAGCTGGATCCGAGAGTCGTAGCAATACATCTTTGAAACACAATGAGGAGCGGACTCAATCTAAAGGATTTTCGTGGTGGTCACCGAGTCGTACAGAACAAAAAAAAACTACAGAAAATGATGCCAAGCTTCCAGGATTGGAATCTTTGTTTGGGAGTTTTAATATATCACAGGGAGAGCAAACCCAGTTTCGATCACGACTTCGACCCTCTTCTACTGGACCAGAAATTCTTCGTCAACGTCCTTCATCTGCCGGTCCAGATTTTCCTTCAAGGTCAACATCTACAAATCGGGGACTTTCGTTTGGCGGTGGTTCTACGAGTCCACGAAAAAACATGCTCGCTCGGTTTTGGGGCGGACAGCCCTCTGTGAGTGATATAAATAGTTCTGTGTCTGTGGGAGATACCAATGATGCCACATCACCAGCGATCATTTCTCCAACTCCGACTCCATGCGTAAACATATACACCAACAACACCGTCAGCTCGCAATCTCTTCCGTCCAACTTGCAAAAGGATGTCGAGTCACCCTTGAATGTTTCATTTTCACAGCATGATGAACTGCGTGGTGGTATGAATGGAATTTGCCCTTACGACAGTACAATTCATTCACCGCCAATACAGGTCATGTTGAAAGAGGGCCATATCTTTCATGAGCTGATTCCGATTCTGTCGCCAACAACACAACCCGTTGCGCTTGACCGTATAGCTGATATTGAGATGTCTGATACCGGGTCCAATATGCATAGTAGTTGTGGCTCATCGCATGAGGTTGAAACGGTATCTCATAATGCGTCCAAGTTTGAAGATGTGGAAGAGTTGGCTGATCGGTTTGGACTTGACTCGCAATCTTCTGACGATTATACTCGATCAGAAGTAAGTATGGATACACGAAACAACGCGGGGAGGTTTACACTTGGCGGTAGACGGATGGGTGGAGGAAGTACTGCAGGAAGCACTATTGCAACCACTCCCTCCTACATGAATTTTGACACCCGTGATCGTCGTCACAGCAGTATCAATTCAGCCTTGATGTTATCTCGTCGTGAAACTGTTCGCACAAACGAAGTTCCCGTGTGTCGTATGTGTCGCAAAAACCTCGACATCAAACTACATAAAGTTTTCATGTGCGAATGCTGCCATATTCAAATACATTCTGGATGTATTGCATTGACAGATGCGCATCCTTGTGGCATTGTTTTTAGCGAAGAGAAAATCAGATATGACTTTTTTAGAATGTTCACCTCGTTGTTGAAAACCTATCGCAACCATCTTGGCGGACTTTTCAAGTCTGGATCGGGCATGTCGCGAATAAAGATGGCATTGAATGGATCCAATCGCAATGCTAAACAGGGACCTGATCAAACAGATATAAACCCCCTGGAACTCAATGGCGAAGACTGGTTCCACAAGCAAGAATTTCTTTCCGACTTTGATACCGAAACCCGAGCCTTTATGTCTCAAGTCATTGAAACACAAGCTTTTGCTCAATTTATTCTTGACAGAGTGGAAAGACCTGACAACGACTACGAGATTTTGTTTTTTGACGAATCTATTAAAGCCAAGCTAAACAGATCCAAACTTCGATTTACAAAAGAAGCAACTCCATTTTTAAGAGATCCTTCATATATGGTGGCCAATACATTTCAAACTCTATCACCTAATTTGGACGATGTGCCTCCTGGATATCGGCCTTTTGATAATGACCTGTTTAGATGGAATGAGGACATGGCTGTCGCACCTAGACAAATTGAGCCCCTTCTTTCTGACTCTGATATACGTATGATGCAGTCGCATACCAATGAGCTTGTTCAACGAGCAAGACTCGAATCGTCCATGAAACGAAAACAAGATTTTTACAAGTGGATGCGAACCAAGATGAAATACTTTCAAAAAATTGGTGGAGGTGAAGTAGTATCTATTGGGTTTGCTACCGATGATCAGCGTCGCGAACTTTTAGAAGAGCGACTAGAGGAAGTTTCGAGTGTGATTGCCGAGTATGAACATGCTCATGTAGATATTCTGACCTTGTCTGAAGTCCGAACTGCTCTTGGAATTCTTCATTCTCAAAATAAGATACTTGTACGTGCAGCTGATGAGGAACAATTGGTGGAAAGCTCGGATGAGGATGAGTTGCAATTGATTTTAAGTCGACTTATTCGGGTGATTACGATTTATGAAGATCATCAATCCAAGCTTGAAATTTTTGAGGGATCGCCATCTTCGTCTTTGCATTCGACTGAACAAATACCAGACTCGACTTCTGGTCATATGGTTTTGTCGGTACCCACTGGCCAGTCAGATTCAGTTTCTACCAATGCTGGTACAGATCCATCGCACTCTCATAAACAGGGTCGTACTACACCTATGATGCAATCATTTATGGATGTTGAATCAGTGATGGAACCTACATCAGCGTCAACGCCTTTACCCAAAGCACAGGCAAGAGTAGCAAATCAGACAAAAGCCATTGGTAAACGTGTTGCCGAATGGGCGGCAGATATTGTCAATGCTAATTCCGGAACTGCACAAGCAAACACTGCCTCGGTTCGAGAAAAGGTGCTTTTCAATCCATTCATATCTACTGTGCCTATTTCCACGCCTCAGTCTTCACCTTCTGTTACTACTGCTGCATCTACACCAGCAATACTGTCTCCGCCTATCCGTCCACCACCACCCATTCCATCTCTATCTTCACCTTCGATATCGATGGCAACACGCTCTGGAAAGCCACTACCAACTTTGCCCAAGGTGATGCACCACGATGACAGTTTTGCTGTACCACATCTACTTGAGCAAGAACTCGTGGGTCCATACAATCAACATGAACAATCCAAAGATTTGGATTTGCACGACATTGAACCTGCAGTACCGTGTCCTGCCTCATTAATCGCTGATTCCATGACGGTTATAGATGGTAATACGGTGTGATCAATGTGTTGGTAATAGGTTTTGGTATGTCATTTAATCCATCTAGCCATTTTTTAAAATGTTGCTGAATTCTACTCTACTATTTTGATATGCTCACCATAAAACTACTTTGTCACGATTGTAATTGAGCAATTTAAAATTAAACCTCTTCACACCTTATTCGGATTGAAATCGATATATTTACGTGATTGTCTTTTGGGTGAGATTGAAACTATTTAGACTGTGTCATCGTGAAATGCCCACAATGTGTCCTTTGGAGACTTTCTAGAAGATCGTACATAGGCGTCGTTTCCAGAAGGCAACTCCTTGTCAAGTTGTATACACACCAAGTGTTAGATGAATAAATATATCCAACTAAAGAGTAGCCGAATGCGACACCATATCAGTCGAGTACAAGTCCAGCACTTTTTACCTTTTTAGTACAGCTACTCAACATGCTTTGCAGAGATAAGCAAACCGAGCCAACAGTTAATGCAGGGCTCCATTGATCATATAAAATCGACAGACAAATGTGACCGTTGGAGTATATATGTGGATGAACAGGAATTTGATTGACAAAAATAACCTATATGAATACAAGAGTAAATATCAAAACATCCAGTTGCGATTCACAATATATATTTGACAGATGACCAGTAAATAAAAGCCAATGGAGTGTTGAAATACCTCGGGTGACTCTAGCGGATAGTTTTTGGAAAACTTGAACTGTAGCCATTAACATTAAAGCAGTCAATTCATACTAAACACCCAAGCTGCAGTCAGAATAAAGCTCGTAATGATACATACCTGCAGAGTAAATACTTCCCCTTCGTAAAGAGTTCCTGGTGCTCCATCAATCGAAATATACCAACTGGATTCCGTTCATATCAGTAGTATACCAAGCATTGCATGTACAGGTTTCATGGAATTCATATCAATTGCATATTAAAATGAAACAGCTCGTCAGTTAATAGCTGTCAATGCAATAGGAATATTAATATGCCCAATAGTTTCAAAATAGCACTAGTACAAATCTGTGGATAGTGCACATGGACGTATTACCAAGTAAGAGAGTCTTCTGGATCCTTGATTGATATTCCAACAGGGGCTTTTGTCTTCAAATCTCGCAGCTCTTTTACTAAACGCTTCGAAGCCAGCCCTGACATCATTCGCGGTTTTGATAATAAACTGTTGGGTGAAGAAACTGGCGGCTTACAGCCACAAAAAGTCAAAATAAAAACACGTGAAATCATGTGATTTACAGACACAATCACTTGTGCTGAATTCATTGTTTCACATAAAACAATCGTATTCACGTAAAATGAAACACTTGTCCTGCAGTTACTGCTTTGCATAAACAATGGCTGAGCATGTGTTGCACTTTCTACTACATTGACTTTAATTGACATTCTTTGTTTGACATTGCTCATACAAGACCATTATTTATTCAAGTCATTATCAGTAAAGTTTAAGAATAAACGATATTTTCAAGACATTAATAATACACAATTTTCAAGTATAACTGAATTAGTATATTAAGATAAATTCTTGATTTACGTATGAATAAGTAGATTGAATACAAGAACGAATCGAGTATTCTAGCGAGCATTCTGTGAATATTTTTAATGGATTTTTACTGCGCGTTCACAGGGAAACTTTCGTCCGCTGATTCGAATCTACATTGAAATGAACGAATCTACTGTTGGAAAAGAGAATCGCATTGTAAGTACATTGACATCGTTGCTGTTGTATTGTTATTAAACTATACTTTAATAGGTGGCTGCTTCCAAAGGACGACTGCGTCCGCCTTCATCAAAGGCATCTGTTGCTGCAATGGCAAAATCTATGGTAAGCTGCAGTGTTTAAACAAATGGTTATATCACTCCATAAATGCAATGCTAACAATAGTATTGAATTTATGGAAACAATAGATTCCTACTACGCCAAAGGCAGCACCACTGCTAGTGCCTAAACCAGAGGATTTTCAGGTGCATACATTGAAGAGAAAGGCCGATGATAGCAATGGAGAAATTACAGTCAATGGAGATGGACAGTCATTGCGTAAGAAACCTACAACATCAAGTATCAAGTCTGCTCTTACTGCTCCTACTGCTCGCACATCAACTGCAACTGCGTCAGTTCGGACATCTAGTCGGACATCGACCATGACGAGTAGTTTGACTGTTCCAAAAAGCAAAGCGTCTGTTACTACAAGAGTCAAACCATCAGCTACTGTTTCTAATCCAAAGACTAATACTGCTGCTGCTTTAAAAACTAAAGGAAACTCTGTATCTGCTGTCTCTACCAATCCCAGTCTTAAAAAAAAGCGACCTGATTGGGATACAAAGGTGTATTATGAACATTGGATTCTTGGACATCAATGTGATGGTGCATGATTTTCGAGTATTCATCTTTGGTTTGTGATATTCATGAATTAGGGCCGTCTTGCTGATCTTGAAGAGCAGTACAGATCTACAAAACATATGCTGACCGACTCTACCTGTCAAGTATCTAGTATGAAATCTAAACTGTCAGAAAATCAAGCCATGAGTATGCTTCTTGTTGTATTGTAAACTAGCTTTTGTATCCATTCAAATGGTCGCCAAAAATCGCTCATTGACACGATTTTAAACTTATTTGAAATAGTCAATGAGCTACTACATTTCAGAGCTACTCTTGAAGAAACTGTTCAAGCAAAAGAAAAACAAGTATCTCATGTGGAAATAGAGTTGTCCAGTATCCAGTCTGAAAAAAAAGTAAGTGGGCTTGAATTAGTATGATTTTGAAATACTCTTTCCTAACTTGTACTGTTATATACACACCTGTTGATGCTTTAGATATTGACCGAACAGTTTGAAGAAAAAATCCAGAAAATAAACAAGGAGCACGAGTCAAAAGTCACCGAGTTGTGCAAGGAGCTACTCGAATTGAAAGTTGCTAGAGATGGCATGTCTGACGAACTCTCTTTATCTAAATCTGAAATTACTCAACTCAAGGTATGTTTGTTTTAGATTTTATCATGACACTTTGATTTAAACCCAATGTACCAACATCATGCCATTAAATAGATGGCAGTATCTGCACAAGCAACAGCCAGTATTGCTTTGGAAAGTACAAACAGAGCATTAAAAACAAGTTTGGAAGAATCAGAGCGTGTTGTGAGTGAACGCAATAGTACCGTCGTGTCTTTGGAAACAGATTGCAAACAACTCCGTGAGACTGTTGAAGAGTTGCATGCTAAACTTCGCGACGAAGAAACTGCTCGTCGAAAACTTCACAATACAATTCAGGTATTCATTTCTAACCTTTCGAGTTGACTGCTATTAGTATGTATTTTCTGATCATTAAAGCTAATGTCGGCTGCTGGCTGGTACCTTTACTTTTTATTAGGAGCTTAAAGGAAATATCAGAGTATTTTGTCGTGTACGTCCAACACTTGGAGCAGAAGCTTCTGAAACTACTACCAACATCACTCCTCATATTACATTTTCAGATTCTGATGAAGGTGCGATTGGGCTGGTACAATTTCAGGTGAGTTTTGTCCATCCACTATGTTTGTGAATGTGTGGTGAAAACTAGTCAATGAAACTCGATTGTGAATTTCGGATTATAGGAAAATGCACAAGGAAACAAGACCGTTCTCAAGACATATCCGTTTGATTTTGACAAGGTGTTTCGTCCATCTGCACAGCAGTCGGAGATATTCGAGGAGATTTCTCAGCTTATACAATCTGCTTTGGATGGGTATAACGTGTGTATATTTGCATATGGTCAAACTGGAAGTGGTAAAACATTTACGTAAGTTCAAAATGATTTGTAATCGTCTTGACGCTTTTACACGGGCGTTTATTTGCTAATGTTTTCATCATGGGCTGCTACTATTTAGAATGGAGGGACCAACCCAAATTAGTGGGCCAGAAGATCCCAATATTGGCATGATTCCTCGAGCTGTTGAGCAGATATTCCAAAGTGCAGAGAATTTAGTAGCCAAAGGATGGCAATACACCATGGAGGCACAGTTTATTGAGATATATAATGAAACTATCCGCGATTTACTTGTTGGCACTGAGGGCTCCGTAAATTCGTCGATCAGTGGATCGCAAAACTCTTCAAAAAAGCATGAAATTCGTCACGATCATAGCAATAACCGAACAAGCGTGACCGATGTGGTAAATGGTAATACTTACTCCATGTATTTATACTGTGATTGCAATCTATGATGAACATACTGTGATGCTGACCATGCCTTTTCATGATGGATTTTATGGGATTGCTTGTCAGTGGTGGTTACTACACCCAAACAAGTATTCCATCTTTTAAAAAAGGCAGCTCAAAATCGAGCCATTGCAGCTACCAATTGCAATGAGCGATCATCTCGTAGTCATAGTGTATTCACGCTTCGTTTAACTGGCAGCAACAGTTTGACAGAAGAAACAAGCTATGGTGTTCTCAACCTGATTGACTTGGCTGGGTCTGAGCGGCTATCCAGTTCTGGATCTACAGGCGAACGACTAAAAGAAACTCAAGCCATCAATAAGAGCCTGAGCTGTTTAGGGGATGTAGTTTTTGCATTGTCGAACAAGGAAGCACATATTCCCTATCGAAACTCCAAGGTAACACTGAAGCAATAGTTTGAGTTTATTCTAACGTATTACTAATCAAGAGATACGACAATCTTGCAATTTGAATTGGGTTGATTTGAACATGGTTTGAATAGTTGACGTATCTACTTCAAAACTCACTTGGTAAGTAAAATTTAAATGATATGATTCTATTGACTGGATTGTACTGATTTATCAGTGACATTTTATTGATACGATGGATATATAGGAGGAAATAGCAAGACACTCATGTTTGTCAATATGTCACCAACAGCAGAAAGCATACCAGAATCACTGTGTTCGTTGAGATTTGCGACCAAAGTAAATAGCTGTCAGATTGGTACTGCTAGGCGACAAATACAAACATCAACCAAATGACGATAGAGGACCAATTTAGTTTTTTTATATTTCCAATATTTGAAATATTTGAAATATATTTTGGTTTATATTATGAATCTGGGGATTGATGATGATTTGCACAATGTTTATTCGAGTATAGAATAGATTCAGTTTTTGATTATCGAATTCTGGCAGATGAGTTAATCAGTATGAAAGCACTGCAAATGTAAATTTCAATCCAGATGGCGAACCAAGAATTCGTTATAAATCCAAAGTTACCTTCAACAGAGTATCGATCAACAGTTACCGGACCAACCCAAGCATGGATACTTGCACTCACTCCAACCCACTTGCTAACGAGTCTAATGAAAATGGTTTAATCAACATGACTGCCGTCTGGCAAGGAAAACGATATCCACTGCAATTACCATCCACCACAACTGTCGGAGAACTCAAACAACAACTAGAACAAATGACACAAGTATTGGCCAGTAGACAAAAACTATTGGGTTTGATTAAGAAAAAACTACCAAACGATGATGCTACATTGCTTTCATTGAATATTCCATCCAACTCGCTTGTATTTACCATGATGGGCTCGGGTGAGATTATAATGGATGAATGGATGATTTTTGGATGAATCGTCTAATATATTACTCGATATGATTTAGTTGAGAGTCAGATTATCAAAGATCCAACTGATGTGGATCTTCCAGATGTGCTGAATGACATGGATGTAGACTATTGCAATGACATACTAACAATCAAACCACACAAGGATCCAGTCAATATTCAGTCATTGAACAAAGTAATTGAAAAGGTATATGTTGTGTCTGATACTATTTCTAGTAGGGCAATGACATCCGTTTCAATGCATGAAAGCTTAAATAATTGATTATTTTGTGCTGGTTTGTGCATAGGCTTCAATTCGTATCATCAATGAGCCCAGAAAGGCAAAAAAGCTTCTTGTTTTGGACTTGGACTATACTTTGTTTGATTGCAAGACACCTGCATCGCATATCGACCAACTCTCTCGTCCAGGGCTGCATGAATTTCTTGCAACCGTATACGTGTATTACGACATATGCATATGGAGTCAAACGTCATGGAAATGGTTGGAGATGAAAATCACCGAGTTGGGAATGCTTAATCACTCCGAGTATCACATCTCATTTGTTTTGGATCAGAGCACCATGTTTTCAATTATGGGAACAGAGAAGCAGTTGGCTAGTAGTAGTAGCAAATCTGTGACGATTCCAAAACGACATCAAGTAAAGCCATTGCAGTTTATCTGGTCAAAATTTCCTGGTCAATACAATGCCTTTAGTTAAGTTGATCACCCATTTATCCACTATATAGTTCATGAAACTGATTCTTGATGGAATAGATACGATACATATTGATGATTTATCTCGAAATTTTGCCATGAATCCACAGAGTGTAAGTGCAAATTTGCTATATAAACCAAACGTATTCATTTGTTGCACTGTTAATGACTTGGTATCTATAGGGACTTAAAATCACGGCATTCAAAAATGGACCAACAATGCGAGCTACTGATCGCGAATTGATTCTACTTGGACGATACTTGGTGCAGTTGTCGATGGTGGATGATTTTCGAAGTTTAGATCACAAGGTAATGGTATACTTTTTGTTTTAATCATCAAGAAATCGAGTCGAGTTTTATAACCCAACTCTGATTGTAGAAGTGGAAGCAGTTTAACGGACCGTTGCCGCAATGAGGTTATTTTTACCTCCGTATTTTTGTGTAGTGAAAGAATGATGAATAAACAATTTAGTTGATTGGTTTGATCCCAGTCATACTTTTATGGATTTCACGTTTAATTCATTGTATCAAAGATTGGATTTCAATTCAAACACTTTTCCAGGATTCATAATTCCATTTGGGTCAACCACACTTTTGATTTTACGCATTAGTTCAATAGCTTCTACACCCACTTCTTCAGATAGTAAATGTATTTTTCCTATCCCGATACCGTGCTCACCAGAACACGTACCACCAAACTGGAGTGCCATGCGAGCATTACGATCACGAAACGCTTGTGCATCAGCAACCTCTTTTGGATTTGTGGCATCAATGACTAAAAATACGTGAAGGTTGCCATCTCCAGCATGAGCGACAATTGAACCAGTTAATCCATGATGGTCAAGATCTTGTCTCGAAAGAGTGAGAGTTTCTACGATATGGGAGATGGGGACAGCTACATCTGTTGTGAGGATACTCATTGAGTGAGACGTAAGCTTGTCGTCTTTGCGAAGATCCTTGGCAGCAAAGTAAGCACGCTTGCGTAGATGCCAGAGTAGCTCGGATTCAGACTCTGAAGAAGCTGCATGAAAACCGACACAACCTTTTGGAGACGATGCTTCTACTGGGCCAGTGATTTCCTTTAGTGCAGCAAATTGCTCAGTAATAGTTGACTGCGAGGAACCAGCGCATTCAAACAGGATTGTTGGAAATTGACGGTATTGTTTTGCAGGATCAGTGATGCTTATATTGATGGATTGGATAGTATGCGCGTCCATCAATTCCATTCGATTCAAAATCAAACCATCATGTACAACTTTTGCAACTGAAATAGTATATTATCGAGTAAATCAGACCAAGTGTAAAGAATAAATACAATCGAGATGAAATGGTCTTGGCAAGATTAAAAATTATCACTTACCAGCATCACCAGCGTGCTTGAGAGTTTGAAATTGAGCCATCACAACAGCCGTGAATTTAGGAATACGTCGAAGTCGCAAAGTAGCTTGAGTGATTACTCCAAGAGTGCCTTCGCTGCCTACAAACAGTCGAGTGAGATCGTATCCAGCACTAGATTTTGTAGCTCGCCTACGAGTTGTTACTACAGTCCCATCTGGAAGTGCGACTCTCAAAGAGAGTACATTGTCCTTCATTGTGCCGTATCTGAAATAAAAACTGAAAAGTTAGATTGCAATCACTACAAGATATGAGTTTAAGTTCAAATTACCTCCAAGCAAACGTGCCGGAACAATTTGTTCCACACATACCACCAACACAGGCTGCAGCACCTGGATCAGGAGGAAAAAACAGTCCCAATGGTTCCAAATGCTCCTTCAAATCCACCCATCCAACCCCTGGTTGCACCACACAATCCAAATCCTCTGCGTGTACATCCATCACCTTATCCATACTAGTTAGATCCAGAATGATGGCACCATGCGTGATGGTTGGAATGGTATGACCTTCCAAAGACGTTGCTCCAGCCACTGCAATCACTGGCACTTTGTATCTATTGTTCATACAATAGAAAATAGTCAGACTAGTGAATTCAGTGTTATCCTGTCCCATTCAAGCATTCTGTACTTGTTGCATGTCTTGAGTACTAAACAGACATGATGCTCTGACTCGACAACAATAACCGCATGAGGAGCATGATGTTCATGGTATGACAAGTCATGCGAACGACGCTTGAGTTCAGATGCGGTTGTAATAATCCTGTCAACGCCCAGCAGACTCTTTAGTTCTGCAATACACTCCTGAATCATCCTAGATTCAGCCATGTTCTGGTTATATCACTCAGTTGTATAAACAGCAATTTTATGTTTTCTAGACTATCGATTCCATTAATGACCAAGCATGAGTCACATGTGTTTTAATCCAGATCTATCCAACTAACGATAAAGACCATAAAAATAGATTGTCATGTTGAAAACACAAAATAATAACTCCAAAACCCGAGTTTACTTGATATCAAGAATTTCCAAACAGGATAGGATACAGTATGAGTAGCAATGATGGGAAGATTTTAATGAACGAAGTCGGATCTCTTGGAAAAGTAACAATAACTCTTAAATGGGTTTTGTAAAGACATGAGCAGTCAAGACAGAGAGCTGTTCAATGGTACATTTTAAAGCATAAGTGCGGAAAGAACAAGAGCACCAATGATGCCTACGGCATGAGTAGCCTTGTTTGCGCTGCTGAGAATGGGAGCGTCAGTTGATCCGTAGTTTGCGAATGTGGCATGGTGAGTACCAGCAGCTGGTGCCGAAGTTTCGCCGAGTGGAGCTGGAGTCGAAGCAATAGTTGGCTCCGGAGTTTCACCGAGTGAAGCTGGAGTCGAAGCAATAGTTGGTGCTGGGGTTTCACCAAGTGGTGCTGGAGTTGGGACAATAGTTGGTGCTGGAGTTTCTATTCAACATATAATCATATTAAGCGTAAGTATATCGAGATGATCATTTATCAATACGCGATCAATGATTGTAGCTCAAATAGCTTATGCATCCAAAGGCTTACCCTCTTCGCAGTCCTCCTCGGGCACCTCTTCCTCACAGTCTTCTTCAGGCTCTTCTTCCTCACAATCTTCTTCAGGTTCTTCCTCCTCACAATCTTCTTCAGGCACTTCTTCTTCGCAGTCCTCTGTGGCAGAAGGAGTTTCAGAACCAACAGGAACAGGAGTCTCGGTACCATGTGAAACAAAAGTAGTAGCAGTAGGAGCAGGTGTTTCTACAGGAGCATTATGTGAAGAAATGCTGGGAGCAAGTGCACTTCCTTGGTAAGGGAGTCCATCTAGTGTACAATATTTAAAAAGAATTAGTAAACAAGTTCTCCATAATCAACAATACAAGCGCAAATTTGATGGATAAAGATGCTGGAATCAAGACGAATATTCAATTGAATCTACAGTGTTTTTTGTGGTTTGTTTTACAAGATCAGACTGCAGTATTGGGATCATTCTTGATATGAATGTATCTCCTACTGACGATCCAAACAAAACTAGTTGCAGATTATTGGAATTATACTGTTCAATGTATCAATCTGTTGTAAGATTGAAACATGGTTCCATTTCAGCCACCGCCACGAAATCAGGCAAACTGACAATTAGTACAATCAACACCATACTAATGCAGTCGAGAGAATTCGGTAGACTCAGTGGGCTCATCCAATTGTTTCTACTAATAAAAAATGATCATAGACAGCACATCCAACAGTAACAAGACTTAATGCAAGTGTCACAAGAAACACTACTTACACCCAGAGTCGGTGGTAGTCTGCTCAACCTTTGCTGCTGAAACAAGAGTTGCAGAAATAACAAGAGCAGTAACAAATGATAATTGCATGGCTAAAAGTATAAAGTAGAATACAAGAGTGTATAATCGGGCTTAAAGAGCAAGTCTTTTCTAATAAAGTTGAGTTGTAAAGAAGCAAAGTCGACTCTGCACGAATTTCAAGTTTAAAAGAACGCGACGAATTTCCGGGTTGAATTACGGGTTCAGATAAAAGGGGTTGAAAGTGAAACCAGAATAAAATCAACTCAAACCATACCAATTGTTGATACTTTACTCATACCTTATTCCACTATATACCCACTACTCTAAACCCATATCAAACTACTTTTATATGTCTCTAATATTCACTTTGTATTCTTACAACTTCATTAGTGTGATTCTTGTCGTTGCATCGAATTCAAGGTCTAATTTCGACCATAAAAGGAACAGCCAATAGAATTTCGTCTGTCATGCAGCTTGTATTGAAACATCACGCTTCAACTTTTGACCCGGAAATTCTGTTGAATTATGCGTTGCTGCTTTAGGCTTTGTTTTACTTTTTAAATACTACTCTTGTATGAGTCTAGACCATAGACTGGTGGCTTATATATTTTAATATTCTATTCAAAATGAATGTTGTGCAAGTGACAAGGCACTACATTGCTAAAGTTGATGCTGCGAATCTAAACTCTAACCCTAACCACCAACAATTTTAAATCATGGTCTATTTTTTGTACCCTGGATTTATTGACGCACCAGTTTTTTGAACCAATCAAAGCATTCTGGTTTGAGTTCAGACATACTTGTCTGGCTATGAGTGGTAAATACATGTCATCCATTGGCCCGGCCCAATACCGCCAATACGAATCAACCCAGCCTCGACGGCCATATTGAAAAAATCTAAAAATCAAAATGTGTTTAAATAAACTATCTGGCAGTGTTTAAAATGCTCCCTTACCATCCATACTGTGCACTCCTGCTCGTTGAAGGATCATTGGATTTCGTGCAATCAGTTCTGAAGCAATCTTGGCTTTACTTGGTTTGAATACTTTATCCCATGTATTATGACAAAAATAAATATTTGTTAGTAAATAGTAACGTGCTAGATCTAATCATGCATTAAAGCAAGATAACTCAACAGCCAGACTGCTTTGCAGCTTGAAGAATTTCCATGAGAGCATCAAAGTATCCAGGAGCATGTGGTGAATAGGCTGGAATATCATTTTCATACTCTTGCATGTGCTCAAAATTACTGCTATGTTCTACACCTGTATCCTGTGTAGCAACGTGGATATTCAAAGGAGCAGCAGTCCGTTTCTCATATCCCATACTGCCAAAATCACTTTTCCATCCTGTATTCCCATTATTACACACCAAGTTTTCAAAACTACCACCAGCAGCCATCAACTGGCTAGTTGATCGAGCAAGATTAGACACACGCATTGTTGCCTCATCGCGGTCTCGTTGCATCTGTGCTACAACCTGCTCATCAAATATATCGTACCGCCATTCAAGAACAATAGATGCCTGTGCACGAAGAATAGGACTTGCTCCTCTGTTGGGTACAATAAGAACAACGTTGTAGCCACGGTTTTGAAGCACAGCCAAGGCATACAGGAAATCTCGATCTCCTGAAATCAATACAATGGTTCTACAGTCGGTGTCAATAAATAAAACAAGTACATGATCAAATACTAGATATAACAGCGTGATATCTATAGATTGGTTGCAATTCACACCATTTTAAACCCAATTCAAGCATGTCAATCTATATCACTTACGCTGGAGCTGGTGTATCGATTATATAAGACAGCATATCAACCATGATCATTTTGTCTGCTGCATCTTTTCTTCCATTATGAGGGGTATCAATCACTGAGCATCCACTCGATTGCAGCTCACTTCGCATGCTCTTTATAAATGTCTCTCTAACTTCAAGATATGCCTAGAGTAGATTTGAAATATAAGTTTGTGACTGAATGGTTTGTAATACATATAATGTTCAAGATCATTAGACTTGCTCGAAACTGGACAATTGGACCAAACTGTCGAAGCGATTTACGGATATTTTGAACTGCAACGTATCCAGGAACAGCAGCGGGTGGTGCCTACATACATTTGCAATATATTTAATTTTGAAATTAAACTAAATCAGAAACAAAACCTATTACTTGGCATTTCGAGTTGAATTGAAAACCCTAAATAGTACATACGCAGTTTTCAAAGTCCCAAAAGATGGCTACGGATGGGATATGTTGAGTACTATTTCGAAAGCAAGCTCCATTGTTATCCGTGCATTTATGTGTGCATTGAATTGTATGCGGAATACTACTTTGAGTTCCAGGAGAAGCTGAGCTTGTTGCTGTATCAGGCGAGACGCGACTGTTGGATGTCCCATCACCAGCAGATGTTGCCTCATCCAAATCAGTGCCTGTATGTGTTGAAAATATCAGTGGACAATTATCGTCTTGAAAATCTGATTCGTGGCATTTTGGAGATACGTCCATCAGTGGAATATAAGCAACTGAATCTGTTTTGATTGGCTCAACAAAAGTATAAGATGGATTAGAATGAGTTTCATGATCTGTACTAGTTTCATGAGAAATAGGCCAAGTAGTTGTGGATTGATTGGTGTCTTTGTGGGTATCTGATGCATAAGTGGTTTGAGAGAGTTGGTGTTGCGAGGTGTTTGATTTCATTCCTCGTGTTCCACTATTGGATCTAATGGATTTATTGGAACCAGACTTTTTCATTACTTGAATATTTAAATCAAAGAATAGATGTTGTTGTTGTACTAATGTAGCAGTAAAAGGATAGAGTTGACTCGAAATACTTTTGGTAAGCCAAAGTCTCGAATAGTCGACCAAAGTCGTGTTTGAATCAACACAATAGGTTTCGTCACGTATCTGAAAAGCAATGCAACATTAAAAGTAGATTTCATCAAGTTTAGCGATGCATCGACAACAGCACAGGCAAACCAGAGTCAATCCAGTAGTCTGGCCTGGTTAGAACAGAGCCTATTACACGTGACTTGAGATTAAAACTTTTCATTTGATGCGATTCTCCACTCGACCATCTAGCAGATCGAGTTATCAATAATAGTCATGTTTGGAAGAACTGCTGTAAGAATTCGTTCAGCACTACATAAATATGAACTGCAGCTATTTATGCATGTTGATTTTTATAATCATCCACTTGAGTTCATTCGTCAAACTCTAATAGTTTCAATCATCTTCAAACCTCATTCCAGCTATTGAAACTGACTGATCGTTTATTTATATTTAGCGCTTGCTTTCAGGTGTTCAATCGCCATTGATTGCTACAAGAACCGCTGCCTTTAAATCGCAACTTGCTGTGAATCATATCTTGCATCGAAACATTTCTGACAAACTCAGATCGCAGATTGACAAGGTAAAAATGTCTTGTCTAATAGTATGACTCCATCATTTTGAATCCTTAGTCTTATTTTATTTGATATTTGTATAGGCTGTCAAGGAACATCCTGTTGTTGTGTTCATGAAAGGAAACAAAGCCTCTCCTCAGGTACATGTGATTACGGCCATATCTTTTAATAGAATCAATGGGCTTGTTGAGAGTCTGACGCTTGAATTGCTTGTCTATTTAAACCCATTAGTGTGGATTCAGTCGAGCTGTCATTCAGATCCTTGATCTCCAAGGTAAGTCAGGCTTATGTTTCATTGTATTGCTAGAATGGTGAACCTACACACCTTTACCAGATGTCAACTGATTGATATCTGTATTGGCTATTTTTAGGGGTCAAGGATTTCAAGACGGTCAATGTTCTCTCGGATTCGGAGGTGCGCGAGGGCATCAAGGAGTACACGTAAGACACGGCTGTTACTCTTGCATCTGTGCATACAGTATCTAGCCATTCAACATTTTGACACTTTACTGGAAACATCTAGTTCTTGGCCCACTATTCCACAGGTTTTTTTAAATGGCGAATTTATTGGTGGATCTGATATTCTTATTAGTATGCATCAAAGCGGCGAGCTGGAAACAATGCTGGCCAAGGAGGGTATCATTGAAGCGCCAGAACAAGAGCCAACCTCTAAATGAATATGGATTCATGGTGTAACAGTTGTAATTCATTACAGCCGTATTCACATAAACTGGAACACTTTTGTATTCATGCATTGACTGCCATCATTTTGCTTCAGAATAAACAATAGTTGAATATTCGTTACGCTTTCCTACCACAAATTAGCATGTTCAATTGATTCAGCACAACAATCATCATACACTATCAAATCATGGTCTTGAACTGGAATTCTGTGACATACCTATACATTGTACGATCGCCAGATCCATGCATTGCAATACATATATTGGACTCTGATGACATCAATACAATTCTGTATACACTCATTTTTGTGTATTTTAAAATCTCGAATATGTTTTACGCTTTAATTCAAGAAAACAAGGATCGTCCATTTCAGAAATGAAACTGTTGTTTCCATGTCAATTGCTAGGAGATCAGTAAACCAAAGAGTTTAAAGAACACGATAATGTCCAGTAAACTGACACCATTCCATGGAACTGACTGTTTACTCTGAAACCTTTATTTAATGTTCCATTTTACGTGAATACGATGATAAGTTGAACAAGACTTGAAAGGCCAAAGTAACTACAAACATTAGCAAGCAGCTAGACACTATACTCCATGCAATCCCCACTTGGATTGGGTAGCAATTGCCAAAATCTCGGCCAATTCTTTATCAGCAGAATCAAACAGCTGCAGTTTCTTTGAATCCATACAAGATTGATCAAACACGACGTGCATGAGTTTAGATAGTCCAGGTTGAGCTAATTTAATTCAGTACAAGTTGATGTTAAACCCATGTCAACCTTATTTCAATTGCACGATCGAATTACCTGCATCTTCCATTAAGAGTTTTGCTATTCGGTGTGGAGTACCGACACCAATGGGAAACATTTTGGAGTTTGCTAATCCAACTTGCTCTTCTAATTTGATATGTCGAGCAAAAAGCTTTAGTATTCTTACATTTGGCAAATGTACTTTTAACCCCTTGATAATCTCCAACGTGCGTTCGGCAGATGAGCATACAATAATAAGACGCAAACTAGGCTTTGGAGTCATTATCTGTTGAAGTTTGGCCGAAAGAAGGTGTTTGATTAATGATGTGTATTGAGTTGGTCCTTCACGATCCAAATAGGGAGCTGATTGGTGATCAATGTAATCCACACCACAGTCAGCAAGAGTTCGAGGAAGACGGCGAGATCGTTTTGACTGTAAAGATACGGATGAAGCGGCTTGCGGAGATGATGTTTGTATATCTGCAGTCATGAGAGTTGCATCAGTCGATAGGTCTGCATCGGATACAATGGTGGTTGATGGGGCGACTTTGATCGTGTTTGGACTTGACATGCGCTTACGCTTTTTGCTACTGCCTATATGTTTAGTCTCGCCTGGTTTTCCAATTGAAATTTTATTGACATTTGATCCTGGAGTCTCTGATCGACGCTTGAGTGGTCGTGTAGTGTGTGACGATGGTTTCTGTCCGTCGCGGCGTTGCGACCTGTGACGAGTAGCAGTCGATGGTTTTGAGTCTGCTGGCATAGTGTTTTTAAAAGTCAGTGTATTTAAAAGCAGTTGGTAAATTCAATGCTTTTAGTCGAGACTCGTAATTATAAATGAAAGGCAAGGTTGGATAATCAGCAAGTATTGATTAATTGAAATCAATCAAGAAATGGATTTATTGCGTTTTCTGGATTCTTCTTTACGGACTTCAAATCTCTTCAAGTATTCCTGTTCTTGCTTTGCCAAATGCTCTTTGGATTTACAAACAGCTGAAAGCGTATGCGTTCACAGTAGTCAATAGCAGCAGTAATTCAAGTCAGCAACAATACAAAATAAAACTTTTTATCGCTCAAAGTGAAATGCTTGCAAATAAATCACGTGATGATAGATTACAAACAACATCCGATTTACCTTTTCGCAAAGCAAGCTCAATCTTGGTGCGATTGCTGATAAGGGACATGAGCGGCCAGGTAGATCTCTCTCCTTTCTCAATCCAGTAGTTGAGTGCTGTATTTGTTGGATGGTTAAACAGATTGAAAAAATCCTGTGCATAATTCAGCAAGTTTTTGTAAATACCAAACTTCCAAATATATCAGACTTGACAATACTGCTTGTATTCTTACCAAAGACGTCAGCTCTGGTGCAATAGTGACATGTCCTTGAATCTTATGTCCAAATAACGATGTAATCACTTGTGATATTAATCCCAGATCGCGAAGTTGACCGAGTCTGTATCTCAATTCGCTTAAAAAAAGACTCTCGAGTCGTCCAAACAGTGATGGTCTTTTCTTCATGATAACTGGCGAAATATAGGGACTAGCTTGTGATACAATAAAGTGGTTCACATTGAACAGCTCTGCAAGTCGTTTTTCTGGGTTTTCCAAACTGTTACAGTTTGGAAATAGTCAACACGAAAGCACAGAGTATTAGTATGAATCAGCAGTTTAGTTTAGATTTATATCCATAATACAAAACCCATAGCATGCAAACACTTGCATTGGATTGGAGCCGTTTTTATCCTTGGCTGTAAACAGGCAACATAATTTAGTCAATGTATAGGCTAAACAACAATACTGCAGGTATCAAGTTGAATCTATTTACGTAAAGGACACCAAGGAAGAGGATTTCCCATGGGCATTTTCTGAAGCAAACCAGTAGACTGAATTAAACCAGGTACTCCAACTGAAGCACATGCAGCGGATCGAATAAGCTTTTCATCAAGCCAAAGCGATTAATGAAAATTAGAAAATCTCATATTTAAAAAATGCTACGGTACAAAGTCAAACTTACAACATTTGGTGCTGTAAGATAGTTGAGTAGTTGTGGTACTTCTCCTCTACCAGATGACACTGCGGGAATATTAAGGACCCGGCCAGTTTTGTTGTATGCTTCCTGTTGATTTTTGTAGTAGACAATTGATATCGAGGCCGTATTTAAATGGTTAAATTCACAGCAGTACCACCACTGCATTGTAGATATCAATAAAATATCCATTTACCATAAATGTAATGTCTTCTAGATTATCCTTGACGCATTGCTCAATTACAGACACATCCAAAAGATATCCTAGCGTTGATGTTTTGGTCAAAAATACACACACATGTGTTTAATACCATTCAAGCCCTTTATCCATTTATATTCAAAATGCAACAGTAGTTAGCAAAACTAACCATGATTGAACAGTCGGGTTACTTTTCGCGCAAACGATCCTTGAGCTGATTTTGTCTTGAACGTTCCCAATTTAATGCCACCTTCTGTAAAAATCTTGGGCATCTCTTCATCTGTGTGAATACACACAAGCGCAGCAATCAGTGCACCGACTGATGTTCCGCTGATGATATTAGGCAAAAGTCCATTTTGAAAAAGCGCCTTGACAACGCCTGCATGATACATTCCAAACGTAACACCTCCTTGAAGAAGAAGAGCAGTGTTGCCAAAACTTTGCTGTGTGTCTGATAGCAACTCAACTTTGCGCTGTTGTTGGGCAGTGGGAGATTTTATAAGCGAAATGGTTTCGAATTGCGAGACCACTTCATCTATATAGCTCTGAATTAAATTTTTGGTTCTACAGATTCAAAGTTGTTTCAATAACCAAGACTCATATCCACCCATTGGCATAGTTAAAGCATGTATTTTGTAGATTCAGCCCTATTCAATCAACTCACCCAACAATAGAATGTCTGTATAATCGAATATCAGATATTCCGCCCAAATTCCGAAGAAGCCCTAATCCAATCCGCAACAAAACATGATCAGGCCGAGTGATCCTGTTTCTATACAATCCAAAGCATAATTGTTTGAAAATTACCCGATCTCAGCAAGTACATCATCGATTCAAAGTCTTTTGATGCATGGGACTGCTTTAAACTAATTAGACGAGAACTGATCAATTTGTTGTCATAAGCTGGATCTTCTTGAATGTCCTTCCATAAAGTGTTTCCTTGAAGTGAACAACGTTATTGGTTGAAAAGTGTCCATATCAGTAGATGTGAATGTTAATCTTGTAAATCTAAAGTTGCAGCGTATTTTGAAAACATACCATAAAGACTATCAAGCCCAATTCAATGCAATGGATTGTTAGCACGAGCCAGATCCAGTAGTAATCAATGTATAGAGTATACATACACATCCAGTTCCAGTGCAGTGGTTTTCCACTCTTCATAGGTTTTTGCAGAACTTAAACGCTGCTCAAGAACTTCTGTTAGATCAGCTGTTGATATGTATGATGTAAGCAATGTCCAGGACTTGAAAATTGACTGTAGTGTAAATATGGAATGGCCAGCATTAATGTCAGAATCATGACATCAAGATAAACTAAAAGCCAGCATGATACTTGCATCAAAAAACAACAAGATATATACAATGCTAAGTTGTTTCCATAAATACAGTCGAAAGTTGGTTTAAAAAGGTTAGAAGATGTTCTATTGAAAGCGATATTCATGACATTACTGACCAGCATTCCAGAGTAGAGGCAGTCCATTTGACAATTTCCTTTTGAATGGACATTGATTTCAATGTATTGATTGAGGGTTGCATTTGGTCACGTAAAATAGAACACTAATAAGGGTGACAAAGTGTAGCAGTTTTATGCTGTCAGTTTCTGGAAAGCATTGCTATTTGGATTCTTGTATGACCGAGTAAATGTTGAATCTTCAACTCTCTACAAATCAGTATTGAGTGATTACCATGCAAACAGTATATAATATTGTTCTCTTGACTCGATCGCGACCGTACGCAAGGTCACAGATTGAAATGCCAATTTCTAACAAGCGCAATCAGCAGTCAACTTGCAGAAAAGCGTTCAAGTTTAAAATGCAAATTCAACCACGTGTTAAACACGTGATCATATTAACAAATAGTTTAAACAGACAAACAACAACTTTGAACATGTATGGATTGTGGTATCAACGCACTTGGCTGGACTTGCTCAGAGAAACAATCATCCATGCTGTTCTAACATCACTCTACTTGCCTGCTATTCAAATCAAATGTGTTATTTCTGTCATCATCATCACTCTCATTGGCTTGCAACATTTGGCTTCACTGTTCATCCATCCTGACGGTTTCATTACTCCACATGCAGTCCTGTTTGGTGCTTTACTGCTAGCAACTATGGGCTATATCAAACACTCTTCTGTACTGTTTTTTGTAGGCACTTATTCAGTCATTTCCAAATATGAATTCATCAAACTCTTACCACATGATGATCGTGTCGCTTTGGGTTCATATGCTGACATACTAAACGAGCTGCTAAAGCTTGCAGTAGGCACTGCTGTATGGTGCTTTTTTGAATACATGCTGCCATTCAGATTACTCCAGCAACATGCATTCAAACTGTTTGGACATTCTCCTATTCCCAGCAATTCCAATATGCTTGCCAATTCTACTTCAATTAAATCCCTCGATGCTAAACCGCAATGGTTTTCCGAATTCAAATGGTTATACGCCCTGATTTATCCCTTTCTGCCTGCTTTTATAATCGCACAAACCGGATGGCTTCAACTTTCAGCCGTGGATCCAGACTCCAATGTTGATACGCTTGGGAATTCTCAATGGGATGCTGGTCTGGATCTTGACCAATACGACCTGTACGACGAACTGGAATTGACGGATATCCATCTATCTCCTGTTTAACAACATGTCACAACTGTTTTATTTAAATCATCTGCATTCTCCACTCGTAAATAATGCTGTATAGCTATCACTGCTGTTCAAATATAATTCTTTGCCTAGACCCATTTATTTGCCATTTGAAACTAGCTGCAAAAAGGGTGTTTAATCAACCACAGAAGCGAGGTACATTTGTAACTGAGCTAAACGACTTTCAATAGTATCGTCTGTTGGACTGTTTTCATCAAGATACTTTTTTTTAGTCGGACCTGGTTGCAAATACGATGGTCGGCTTTTGGATATCGATCGCTCTCCATTCTATCAGTTTTACAAGCATTGATTTGTGTTCAAGGGTTAGAGTGAATCAAGTAAAATCTTATTGTATACAGCTCGGCTACTCAATGCCAAAATATGAATAAATAGCTTGTTCTTTGACTTACTATGGATATACTGCTTTCACGTGTCTGTGAAGAATAAGTAGGTATGCGTTTCGAGCTGGATCTTCCCTGATGTGTATTGTCACGAACTTTAATATTTCTTGTTAGTTTCGGTCATGTAGATTCTAATTATCAATAGACTCAATAATACACAGCTATAAAACACCATGCGATAAAGCCACATACTTTTTGATTCATACGACGAATTGGAGTTAATGGATGAACTTCTAGTTACATCTCTCGATCTGGAGATATGGTCACGACTAATTCACAAAATTACAACACATTTAGTCGTGTCCATCACAATCGAGTGTTGAAAAACATTGCATAGATCAAATATACGCCGATTCAAACATACCTAAGTGATCGTTTGTCTGCTTGCTTGCGCTCTTTATCTAGTATATACCTTTGAAATACAAGAATATGCACGGTTGATATGTGTTGAAAATATACATCTAAACGTGAATCAACTTACTGAGTTGGATCAAATCGACGAAAAGGTGACATGGATGGCTTCCTACTCAATCAAAATCAACCCAGAATTCAATTAAACAGTGCGTTTTAAATGTTCAAGAAATTTCAAGTAGTAAAGCTCACCGACTATTTGATCGCAAAGAGTTTGATTTTCGAATTGGTGGATCGTGCCGAGTTGCCACCAATGGCTCTGACTTGATGACTTTATATCCACTCCTACATTATGTGTCATGATTTATAGATAAATACCGCATCTTTAAAAGCAAGTATCCAAAACCCAAGTATAAATCCAGTACCGTTCAGAAAGCTGAGGCGATGAATGACGATTCAATCGAGCACTCGAGTTTGAATAGGATCGTACTTGATGTTTTTTGTGTGTGCTGGATTGAGAAGATCTTTGTGGTTTAGAGGTGGCTTTTACAGACTGATTGCTGCAATGGTAGTTCTAAAAGAAAATCAGTTTTAAGCTGCTAATCTTGAAACTATATGGAATAAAATAATAGTCAAAAAATTACCTGAGCAAGCTCAAAAATATCGTTCAAAGATTTATAAAGTCCATCGTATGCAGATTGCTTTAAAATCACATGTATTAGTGATGTGCATATAATTTAATTTCAATAATTAAGATATCATGATCGTACACTGAATCGGTCTCGAGGATATCTACGCAAAGTCTCTCGCAACTTTCTACGAATAGTTACTAGGACTGACTGTAATTCGTTTTCTGCTTGAGTACTTTTTCAAATCCAAAGTCAATATAAACTTTTTGACTTGAAAACAATAGATTCAGATAAAAGCTCGATTAGAAATAGCATTTGATGAGGTTTACCTTTGAGTATTGTGTGAGGGTTGAGCGGTGTGTGCATCTAGCTCCATTGACTTGATCTGATACCTCAACTTGTCATTTTCTTTTAAAAGCTAAAGTTGGAATCAATTTCAAAATTGTCAACGCTGTGTGCTGAGAATACAAATAGGTAGCACGACTATCATGAGTCAGACTTACGCTAGCCATGTCTTGAAGAAGCTGTTTTTGTCGTGCATCATTACTGGATAGCTTTGGCGAATTTTGTTTGACAAGTGGTAGAGGATAATGAACTCTATTTAAATTACAATGAGTGACGGTTTGTTTTAGTGAAATAAATCCAATCAACTCGGTCAACCCAATATCAGCCAAATACGTTAAACTGATATACCTATCAAACGCAACAGCGTATGTTATGATCAAATACATTTTACCATCATCAAATTGCTTGGTTCGGTTTGGCAAACCGCTGTTTTTTACTGCATCCAAGTCTTGCCAAGTCAGCAGATCCAGCGAAACTGTCGAGTTTGGCTTCAAATACATTTAAAATATAAGCAAAATGACAAGATTTCAATCCAATGCATACATGTATTTGAGCTGAAACCCAAAGCTATGCAATGATACGTACTCGTTGCATGGCACTCAGGAGCATTTCGACAAATATCGAGAATTTTTTGAAATTACCAGTTTTGATTGTAATATCCTCAATATCTACCTCGATTCCAGTGCATAAAAGTAAAAGGAATGTTTAGCAAACATGTATTTTGTCAAGCAGCGGTATAATCTCTATCTAAATACATGGTTATATATTTACTAATACATACAACTGGCAGAAAACTCTGCAGTCCAAATATTGGCAGGACTTTCAGACGAAAACAGCGATGAGGGCATTTCCTCAAGAGAAACTACCAAGTTTGGTTGAGAATCTGAATTTTCTGGAGTGTGGTTTGGATTTTTATTATTGTCTGGAGAAGTTGTGACAGCAGTCATGATGGTGCCAGACACATGCAGGTTGAATAGTCGGTCTCGGAATCTTAACTGCACGCGCTGGTCAAAACCGGACATGACTAGTAAAGTGGTACGCTCTGGTTGAGTTTAAAAGATTGTATGGTTGATATTTCCTATTGAATGATGTTACAACAATATATATGCCCGAGTATGCGACTTTGAAGTTTAGATAAAAGTCGAGATTCTGTCAAGTTCAATGGCTCAGATACACGTGATTAAACATTCACTTCAAGAACTGCAAGTCGATTCAAGATTGGCAAATGATTGACGAGAATCAACGAGAATCGGCTGTGAATAAGCGCTTACACTGCTAATTCCAGTAAGCGCATCATTATCACGCCATACAAGAAACACAGTAAGGCGACTATGGGAATAGGAGTAGAAATCATATTCCGAACACAAGGGATGATAAAATGCATTGGCGCTGCTATTTGATATGGACATGTTGTTATTTACAACTGCATTCGTGTAAAATGGATTACTATCGTGTAATGACCATTTGGTTTTGACATATACAATGGCCAACTATTCGCTGCGCTTTCCTGGAGCATTCTCAATCCTTTAAAACACAACGCTCATTATATGATGCATGCAAATCAAACTATAACCCAATTCATCCATTTCAATCCAGATAATCGGCTTCAAATTCTATGTTGATAATCAGACTCTACCAGCTCATTTTTGCTGCAGCAGTAGTTACATGTTTGCGTGTCTCAGAAATGCAACTGTTGTGTCTATGCTGATCACGCAATATTTGTAATGTTTGATGTAGAGTATTGAGCAAGTGTGGGGTTCATTGGAACTGGTGTAGATGATCGTTTAGCTCCTTATTTTAGTGTTTCGTTTACACGAATACGGTGTGTTTTTGCTGATGGTGAATAAATGCAACGTTGTGTATACAAGAGCTTTGTGTATTAGCCGACCCTTGAGCCTTGTTAAAGCATCTCAACTTTTCATCATGGCTATAAGGGAGATTCTGCAGTCTTTGAGTGTATGTGTAAGGAAGGTCCCCCTTGAAGCTCGTCGACCCTCTTGCAGGATTGATAAAAGAGTCCTGCACCTCTATCGAATTGCAACCTTATCAATATAATCAATGACATTATACGTGGAAGATGACAGCACCTACAAGTTGGACTACGTGAATGTGAAGCAATCTGATGGTGAATTGGAGCCATTGAAGGAGCTTTTTAAAACAGATAGCATGGAAGAGTCGGATCAGCAGTATGCCAGGCAGTATACTCAGGGTATCGTTCCAGAAACCGACGATCCATCTGCACCATCTCTGTCGATTCGTATGATATTCCTGGGCACTATTTGGGCAGTGTTTCTTGGACTAGTTAATGGTGGGTTTGCTGATTGATTGAACATATTTAAGCTTTTCATGTCATTGGTTCTGACCAATTGAAATATATGTTCAATTTTTACAGGCGTATTTAGCTTTAGAACAAACTCGTTTGCCATCAGTAGCAATATTGCTGCCATTCTTTCATACCCAATAGGCATATTTCTTTCCAAAACACTACCGTTAGGTATTCTTAATCCTGGTCCTTTCACCATCAAGGAGCACGTTCTTGTATATATGATTGCTGGTGCTGCTGGTGGTCAACCTTACGGTGTTGAAAACGTCATTGGTCAAAAGTTTGACAAGTTTATGGGTGATACCAGAATTACGTTTTGGAATTCGGTTCTGTTTATCATTACCACTCAAATGATCGGATATGGTCTGTCGGGTATGACTCGTCGCTTCCTTGTCCGACCTGCTGCCATGTACTGGCCCACTGTGCTATCTACCGTCGCTCTGTTTGTATCGTTCCATGAAACCGAAGAATCAGAAGAGTCCAAGAAAGTCGGCGGCCTGTCACGATTTTCTTTCTTTTGGCTTGCCTTTTGTGTCATGTTCATGTGGCAATGGTTTCCTACTTTCTTTGCTACTGCCTTGCAGTCCATCTCAGTGCTCTGTATGATCACTAACAACAAGACAGCGCGCTTCCTTGGATCCGCATCACCCAAAACTGGCGTTGGCATTCTTTCGTTTTCACTTGACTGGTCCAATATTGGATCTGCTGCAATCAGTATCCCCTGGTGGGTGATTGCCAACATGGCCGTATCCGAAGTATTTGTTATCTGGATTGTTGTACCCATCCTCTACTATCGTCAGAATTTTGGTAGCCCGACTCTGATTGGCCCTTATTCCTATGAGGATGGCACACCGTTTCCTGTACTCAACACTCCTGCATTGTACGACCGATATGGAAAACATATGAGTCCGACCCTCATGTACGACAAAAATGATTTCAATCTAAACGAGACTGCGTATGATCTTGTCAAGCCAATTTATATCTCCGAGTATTTTGCAGTAACATACTCCATGTCTTTCTTTGCACTTACATGTGGTATATCTCATGTTGCTCTTTGGTATCACAAGGATATTATACGTCAAACCAAGGAGATGTTTAATCAAGTTGACGAAGCTCATGCTGACATTCACAATCAACTGATGAAGGCTTATCCCGATATTCCTGAATGGATGTATATGGTATGGCTAGCTTTCTGGCTTGTTGTCATGCTGCTTGTTGGTATTTTTACACCTTTCCATTTGCCGTGGTGGGGTACTCTTTTCGGTCTCGTTCTCGCGTTCATCTTTTTGATTCCGTATGGTATCATTCAAGGTTCATCTGGACAGCAGCTTGGCCTCAATATCATCACTGAATTGCTCATGGGTCTGTTTATTCCTGGACAGACGGTCGCTGTCATGACATTCAAGTCATACTCGTACAATATCATGATCCAAGCATTGTCCTTGACATATGACTTGAAAGTAGGACATTATTTACACATCAATCCTGTCCACATGGTCATTTCACAGTTATGGGGAACAATTATTGGTGCGTTTTCCAACACTGCAGCCGTATGGATTGCGATTGATTATTTCCCACTTGGCACTGAAGATTGGTCGTATCCCGGACATACCACCTTTTTCAATGCCGGTGCTATTTGGGGTGCTATTGGACCAGGAAAGTTTTTTGGAGCGTCGTCACCATACTTTTCACTCAATCTAGGCTATCTTTTTGGTGCTATTCTTCCTATTCTGCCATGGCTTGCCAACAAGGGATATCCCCATCCATACTGGCGATTTGTCCACTTTCCCATCATGGCAGGTGTAGGCAGTCCCGGTGGGATTCAATCCTCACTTTTAAGTCGTATCATCATATCCTACATTTTCATGTACTACCTGTTCACATACAGCCGACCTTGGTGGACAAAGTATAATTACGTGTTGGCTGCCGCTCTCGACTCTGGAAGCGGTGTAGGTGTTTTGCTGGCAACTTTGGTTGCAATGGGTGTGGTCATCCCCAACTCTTCAGCAAACCCTCCTGTATATGATTTCTATTGTATTGGTGCCAATTGGGACGATCCACAGTTTTTACATTAACCGTTGGAGGGAACCATGGCTGGCACATTAATCTTGAATAAATGTTGTAGTTGACATTTATTGATATGCATCGAGTGTAATGTCTAAAGCAATGTTTATAAACCAAACTTTTAAATTAGCAGTGCAGCATTAAAGATACTGGCTTGGGTCAATTTTATAGATGGGACGGCCATTATGGATAGAGCTATGGCGTCATTATAAGTAAATGACTAGTTTGTGATGATACACTGTTCAGATCAAGTGGGTTAGTTTTTACAATTGTTGTAAATCAATGTATAGAATAAGCGCTCATTTATATCTTGAATCAACAAACATGTATTGTCGCCATATCCAGTTAATCCTTGTGGATCTTATTATTCCGCGTTTTGTTTAGGCTAGATATTCAAAAATGCAACTTTGAGATTGCTAGTGGGTCTCAATAGCTCATCAAATTGCATAAACTTATTTAATTATTGCCTGACTCGACAGTAGTCTTTGTAGCATGTCTCGAGTAATTTTTATATGCTCAATCTATCACCACATTGGCAATTCAGGTTTACTTACTAATGCTTGGCTGCATTAAATAAAACTCAAGCAGCAAAGGCTTAATATAATTATGCGCAGTAGTAGAGACCACACGACTATGCACATAAATTAATTTATAAATCAATGTAAATGGTGCTGTGTATTGGGATTGAACCCCGAGGCTGGGTATTGTGGTCACTTGTAGCATGATGGAAAACTTGAAGGACATTGATCTGGATTAGGGTTGATTGGTGCTGCTGAGTATGCTGAGCATCTAATTTTAAGATAGTTTGATGCCAAACAGTAAGCATTTGCAGATTAGACTGAATGGTGTGAAGCTACAATTAGATTTACATAATATCAGGCTGTCTACTTGATATTTGAATTTGAATGTTTTATAGCTTTACCAATATATGTTTCAAGACAACCAGCAAACAATTGAACCCATCGCTATCTTGCGGGCTTTTCATGATCAAAGTGGTCTTGATTGGTATACACTTTGCATTTGAATTACTGATTCGTTGGTCGAGACATACTGCATTCTTCCACTTTGCATCTCTACCATGATCAATGCTTTGACCGCATCAAACACTGTCTAAGCAATGCTCTTTGAGCGTGATAATGCATTTGATATTGGTGTTGGTAATAGAATAAGAGGCACTGCTGCTTTGGTCTATACATTTCACACATGTTGAGTCACATGCATGTGATTTTTGACTTTAAATCGGTCATTAGTAGGGTAATGCATGGTTGGGAATTGCACAGTAATGTTATTCCCATCAACACAGCCTTTACTGCCAATACTCGTACAGTTCGACAAAAGATGATAGCAAAGTGCTCATTTTTACGCCATTTTACGTTTTTTGTAATCTTGTGCTTGTCGAGCCAATTTTCCGTTCAAGATATAAACTCGACCATTTCGTCTCTGAATTATAGTTTATATCTATCCTTGACAACTGTTTCCTCTCATTTCCAAAACGCTGTTGGTAAACTTCATTCTAGTAGACGTTTTATTTTAAAAGCTTGCTACGCTGTTTAGAATAGGATACAATTAAAATACATTATGACCAAGGACAAGGATCCCGAAGAAAAGGCCATCGATCACGAGCTTAACTTGGAAAAGGAGCTTCTTAAATCAGGCGACATTGAAGATGTTGATGCAGAGTACGCTAAATTGTATACTCAGGGCATCGTTCCCGAGACCGACGATCCATCTGCACCATCTCTGTCGATTCGTATGATACTCCTGGGCACTATCTTTGCTGTTTTGCTGGGCTTGATGAACGGTAAGTGTTTTGCAGCTGTTTTCGTGATTGAATCTGTAATTAATCGTAAATCAATACTTTTGCATACCACCAGGAATTTTCTCTTTCCGTACCAACTCGTTTTACATCAGTAGCAATATTGCCGCCATTCTTTCATACCCGATGGGTATATTTTTGGCTGCTGTTCTTCCTCGTGGTATTCTTAATCCTGGTCCTTTCACCATCAAGGAGCACGTTCTTGTATATATGATTGCTGGTGCTGCTGGTGGTCAACCTTACGGTGTTGAAAACGTCATTGGTCAAAAGTTTGACAAGTTTATGGGTGATACCAGAATTACGTTTTGGAATTCGATTCTGTTTGTCATTACCACTCAAATGATCGGATATGGTCTGTCGGGTATGACTCGTCGCTTCCTTGTTCGACCTGCTGCCATGTACTGGCCCACTGTGCTATCTACCGTCGCTCTGTTTGTATCGTTCCATGAAACCGAAGAATCAGAAGAGTCCAAGAAAGTCGGCGGCCTGTCACGATTTTCTTTCTTTTGGCTTGCTTTTTGTGTCATGTTCATTTACCAGTGGATCCCCACTTTCTTTGCCACCGCTCTTCAAGCTCTTTCGGTAATTTGCATGTTTACTCATGCCAGTAAAACAGCGCGCTTCCTTGGATCCGCATCGCCCAACACTGGTGTTGGCATTCTTTCGTTTTCACTTGACTGGTCCAATATTGGTTCGGGTGTCATTTCTATCCCCTGGTGGGTGATTGTCAACTCGGTGTTCTCCAACATTGTCGTCTTGTGGATCATCGTGCCTATTACATACTATCGCAATACATTTGGTAATCCCACTCTTGCCCACGTGTACACGTTTGAGGATGGTACTCCCTTCCCCATTCTCAACACTCCTGCTCTATTCACTAAAACCGGCGCTCGTATTCGTGCTACTAGCTTCTATGACAGAAACAACTTTGAGCTCAACGAGACTGCGTATGATCTTGTCAAGCCTATCTATCTTACTGAGATGTTTGCAGTCAGCTACTCCATGTCTTTCTTTGCACTTACGTGCGGTATATCTCATGTTGCTCTTTGGTACTATAAGGATATTATACGTCAAACCAAGGAGATGTTTAATCAGGTTGACGAAGCTCATGCTGACATCCACAATGAGTTGATGAAGGCTTACCCCGATATTCCTGAATGGATGTATATGTCATGGCTAGCTTTCTGGCTTGTTGTCATGTTGTTTGTTGGTATTTTTACACCTTTCCATTTGCCGTGGTGGGGTACTCTTTTCGGTCTTGTTCTCGCGTTCATCTTTTTGATTCCGTATGGTATCATTCAAGGTTCATCTGGACAGCAGCTTGGCCTCAATATCATCACTGAATTGCTCATGGGTCTGTTTATTCCTGGACAAACGGTCGCTGTCATGACATTCAAGTCATACTCGTACAATATCATGATCCAAGCATTGTCCTTGACATATGACTTGAAAGTAGGACATTATTTACACATCAATCCTGTCCACATGGTCATTTCACAGTTATGGGGAACAATTATTGGTGCGTTTTCCAACACTGCAGCCGTATGGATTGCGATTGATTATTTCCCACTTGGCAACGAAGATTGGTCGTATCCCGGACATACCACCTTTTTCAATGCCGGTGCTATTTGGGGTGCTATTGGACCTGGAAAGTTTTTTGGAGCGTCGTCACCATACTTTTCACTCAATCTAGGCTATCTTTTTGGTGCTATTCTTCCCATTCTGCCATGGCTTGCCAACAAGGGATATCCCCATCCATACTGGCGATTTGTCCACTTTCCCATCATGGCAGGTATTGCTGGAGCAGGTGGTATCCAGTCATCTCTTTTGTCCAGTTTAATCATATCCTTCACTTTCATGTGCTACCTGTTCACATACAGCCGACCTTGGTGGACAAAGTATAATTACGTGTTGGCATCTGCTCTTGACTCTGGATCAGGTGTAGGAGTTTTGCTGTCGACTTTGGTTGCCATGAAAGTCATTATTCCTCCCTCTGCTGCCAATCCACCATTGTTTGATTTCTACTGCACCGGATCCAACTGGGACTCGGAGCAGTTCCTGTGATTTTATACTCTTATCGTATACTTGTTTGCAATTATGTTTTTCTTTGTGCTGTAAGAAAATAAAATATCATGTTGAAAAAAATGTTGATGGGGTAGACTATCTCGATACTTTTGATATATTGGCACCACAACGCGTTGAAAGCAGCTAAAAAAGGGTAGTGGTGTTAAGCCCATGTTTTTACAGTCGTGTTCACGTAAGATGAGACCTTAATAAGGGTACAAGTGGATAATAAATAACTAGTCGAATGAAATGATGGGTGCTAATTTCCATCACATTTACAGGGCAATGTCGTGCCCTTTGAATTCTTTGATAAAGCTTACTGGATTTTGTGCTCATTTTTGTATGTAAAGCCGAACCAATGTTCAAAGCACTGTTTATATCACGGTTCCAGTAGATCCCACATCCTTGATACTTGTCCAGTCCCCAACTCTTATTTCCTATAAACCAAATATTGTATGATCGGCATGGAAACAGTGGCTGCATTTCCAAGATACACAATCTTTGTTTTCTTGGATTAGAGTGCAAGCGTATATGAGATTTTACAATATGAGTGTGTACAGAGTTTGAAAACAATCGAGTTCAATATCTGGATTGGAATACATGAGTCTGGTGACTACAATGCATGGCTATGTCAAAAGAGGACAATTTCAGTTTAAAATTAGTTTGGCTTTGTAAGCATCATGTTATGGTCGTTGTCTATTGAAAAATAACTGAAAGGATCCATTCAAGTGATCAATTTCCACTAGATAGGCACAACGAATATCTAGTGATTGCTTATTTCAAAGCAAAGTGAGGCAACTAATGCAGGACAAGTGTTTTATTTTACGTGAATACGGCTGTAAAATTGCCAATTAAGCAAATTGATGCCCATTAATGCAAAACTACACAACTGCAAATTTAGTCGGTAGCTGAATTGACCGAGTGCAAGCCCGGTTAAAAACCGGTTGATGATGTAGTCTATTTTTGACAGCCTTTTCAAGGTTAAACGTATTGACTAGAACCAACGATTGACCGAGTTCTTGTTGGGCTATGCAAGTGGCTGCTACTGTATTACAAACACGAGTGTCTACTTGATTTGAATCGTTTCTGCTTTAAAGAATCAGGGTAGGTATTCTGTGTTTCCCATGCAAGTCCGTTGAAAGGACCAGATCCATCTCTGCTAGTAGTATGTCAAAACTACTCGAGTCCTAAGTATCGACTTGTGATTTTTATCATATGCATGAATACTACCATGTGAAAAGCATCATCAAATAAACATGCTCCCACTTAATCACATGTTGCTACCCTTAATCATATTTATTCTGAGATACTCGAGCTAATTGATAGACCAAATGGCAAAGCAATAATGCATCAAACATGTGGTATTTGATTAAGCCAAGGCCTGCATTTTACCCAGCCAATGATTAACGAGTCTGGCTTGCGAAATATCAGTTGAATGCAGTACTAATTACACAATGCAACCATGTGTGATGCAAATCATTAAAAGCATAGCCAACATGGAATGTGATCAAATATACATTAGTTTTATGAATATAAAAGAGTGCACTATTTCCTAGTTTCTAAATCAACTTATACAGTCCAAGATGTCTATTCAAATTACTACAGCCCTTCTTACAATGCTCTTGGCTTCGGCCTATGATCCCGTCTCTGCTGCTAGAACTCCAGCAACTATGCCAAAACTCAAGGGTTTTGGCGATAGAACAGTCGAAGTATCCAACAGCTTTTCCGGCTCTCCAACAAAGGGAAGGCTTAACGGAGGCTTTAACGGATGCTTTACCATTGGCATGGATGTGCATGGTACTCTCGTAAGTTGACTTTCATAATGCATCTGTTTGGATTGTCAGGACGCGTATTTGGGCTATCACGTATATTGTACTAACCTATGTTGTGCAGTTGAACCTTCTTGTGGATTCTGGATCTAGTGATACTGTTGTTCCATTCAAAGGTCTCAATAACTACAAGGGACCAGCTATTGATATCGATCGTCCACCCAAAGCTCCTATTGTGAGTGGTGGTTATATGGACGGCTCTGGCTTTACAGGTTTTGGAGCGGATACCACTGTTTCTCTGCCAGGCACCTCTCTCACTTCTGATGCTGCACCCATTGTTGCCATGTTTGAACAAACCGTCGACAATATCTTCATTTCTGGAAATGACTCTCAGGGTTTAATGGGCGTTGGTTATCCTGGCATTGCCCAGTACAAATCCAAGTATGGCACTGTCATGGATGCCTGGGTTAAGACTGGAGCAGTCAAGCAAGATCAGATCGCATTCCACGGATGCCCCTACTCGTTTGCAAAAGAGTCTTATATTGATTTTGGAAACAGTGAGCCTGCTACTGACTGCAACTCGTCTCCTTCTACCACTGTTTGGGCTACATCTGGTACTGACAGCTTTTACACTGTCGATGTCCGTGGTGTAAACATTGGATCCAAGCCTGTAAAGTTACCAAAGAATTGGCAATCAGGCTTTTCTAACTCTGGTATCTCTGTTATTGATTCTTGCACCAGTTTGATTCTTGGAAACCCAGCTGTTGTCGATGTTCTCCAAAAGGCTGTTGAAAGCAGTGGTGGTCTTCCCAAGAGTCTTACTCCCGCTGAAATTAAAAGTTTCTTTAATCTCAACTACACTATTCCGGAAAAGCTCAACATTGACTGGGCAGCTCTTCCCACCATTTCTTTTGATATTCTTGCTGACAAGAAATCATCTGGATCCCCCAGCTCTGCAGCTAAATCTACTATCCGTGTCGAGCTTGGTCCTCATCAATACATGCAGGCTGATGAGAAGGGTGAAATCAATTTCCTCATGTACGGCCTTGATAATGTCACTGGTATGCTTTTCGGTGTCCCAATGCACACACATCTTAACATTGTCCTCGATCGTTCTGCTGGCCGTGTTGGTTTCTCGCAAGGTTGTGGTTGCGATCGCGCTACTGATGGCTATCCTAAGCTTACTAGTGTAGATGGCACTGTATTCAGTGCTGCCGGATCTTCATCTCCCAAACCTTCCAACGTACCTGCTACTACCGTTGACGGCCCATCGACCACTGACAGCCCAGCTACCACCGTTGACGGTCCATCAACCACTGATGATATCCCATCATACCCGCTAGCCTTGGCAGCGACCACTGACAGCCCAGCTACCACCGTTGACGGTCCATCAACCACTGCCGATAGTCCATCAACCACTGACAGCCCAGCTACCACCGTTGACGGTCCATCAACCACTGCCGATAGTCCATCAACCACTGACAGCCCAGCTACCACCGTTGACGGTCCATCAACCACTGCCGATAGTCCATCAACCACTGACAGCCCAGCTACCACCGTTGACGGTCCATCAACCACTGCTGATAGCCCATCAACCACTGACAGCCCAGCTACCACCGTTGACGGTCCATCAACCACTGCTGATAGCCCATCAACCACTGACAGCCCAGCTACCACCGTTGACGGTCCATCAACCACTGCTGATAGCCCATCAACCACTGATAGCCCAGCTACTACCACTGGCAGCCCATCGACTACTCAAACTACCAGAGCTAGCCGATCCACTAGAGCTACCTCCCGTGGTCCCAAACCCACCTCTGGATGCACTCGCATGGATATTTGCTGCATCTATATTGGAAAGAGCTGCGACCAAGACTAAAGATTGATGCTATTTTTGAATTCAAGTTTTGGATAGCTTATTTGAAAATTTTGCTTGATCTGTTTTTTGTATTTTTGTTGTGCAAAATGAATAGTTGTCTAAATTTCAATTATACATTCAAGTAGAGTGGTTCAATTGTGCGAACCTTTACAAGTTCCAATCTGTCGAGAAAAGAGTATTTTGACAAGCCAGGAATTTACAAACATCGAATCGCTTAGAATGGTTACAACATTCTTATCAACTTGACATTTTTGATTGTATCCAAAATTACTTTTAAAGGATACTTTAATGGACCTTGTAGACAGGACAGATAAAGGACGACAATTGGAAGGAATCAAGTCTTACAGAATGATTGAAAGGGTAGCAGGTCTTGAACATCGCGACAAGGTGAAAATGAATGAGAATATACAAACTTTAAAGAAGCTGGGAAAGTTGAACGAACAAGGAACGCCCACTATACAAACTACAACCAGATAATGTGCTTGTCATTGAGGATGTTGTCTTTACACACAACCAAGGAATATCTGGAACGAGTATGACACAGGAAACTTTGTTGTATTCTGAATCTTGCATACATTCATGTTCTAGCTTAAAAAACAAGATTTCATGTTTGAATAATGCAACAGTAGTTTGCTGCCAATCGCACAGTGTTTGATTTGCATTAAAGGAGATTAAACAAGTGTCAAGGATGTAGAGTCTACTGAAACTGTGATGTAAGCATTGGCTCTAAAAGACAATGTTTTCTAGTGAATTTAGTGGAAACTGGCACCAATCACTCTATAAGATTGGCTGTTTATTATTTATTTTCGACACCTTTATTTAGTGCCTCATTTTATGCGAGTACAACACAATTTAACATTTGAGCGCGTTTTTTGGATACATTTATCTACTTTCAAATGATTTGATTACACTAAACTATTTATGGATAAGCAGTCGACTGATTTACGTATTTTCATTGCTTCATAATTGGGTTGGTCGATAAAAATAACACTACCAGATTCTTACACATAAAAAAGTCAAATCATGAGCATGGTCATATATATTGATCCATTGCTGCTCACTAAATCCCCGTTGGTAATTATTGGCCTTGCTTTTAGCGTGGTCGGTTTTTTTATGTGCCTGTATGGCGTATGCTTCTTTGGATTTCAAGGCTTAAGGAAGCGCTTCACACGCGCCATCATATTTTTAGTTTTGATCAATGCTATTGGGCTACTTATGCAAGTGTCTGAAGTCTGTTTTGTCTATCTTCTTTCATATACGGAGCTATATACCTGGAGAAACATTATGTTTGAGCTTTGTATGATTTCGTTGAATATGCTCCAACTCGAAATCTTTTCATGTTTTAATGGAGGATTGCTGCATATTTCTCTGTTCCATGCCGAGAATATCAAATGGCTGCGACTGGCATCAATTATTTTGCATCTTATTACAGGTCTGGGGGCTTATTTAGAGGGTATTGCGTGGCAATACAGTATGGGTTCTATACTGTCTCTGGTGAGTCTATGTTAAATGATTTGATTTTCGAGTTTAGATATACAGTATGTTTTTATGAATGCATGACCATTCAAACATTCAATTTGATGCGTTGGTTAACAGTCATATATTTTGAAAACAAATGTCTGTTGTAAAGTCAATTTAAACACTATCATGTGTTGCTAATTTGAACATATCTCTATAATCATAACATAGTGGACTGGATTAGGACCTGTTGTTTACGCCGTGTTTATTTGCATTATTGGAGTCACTCAAAACCTTTTGATTCTTAAAAAAGTAAAGCAGCATATTAGAACAATAACGGTTTCAAATGGCAGTGCTGATCCCAGAGTTATTAAAGTTCAGGGCACAAAAATACTGATCTATTTCGTGTTAGCACTTGATCTGAGCTCATTGGCTATATTTATCATTTCTGGAGTGGTTGGATCATTGGATAATTATATTCCCCATTACAGTTTGATGCAGATATGTTTTGGTATTTTTGGAATTCACATGGTAATTCATTTTGTTTATAGTTGTAGACTAGCCACAATGTATATGCATTGATGTTTGGTTTTTAAACACCGCTGTATTAGTTTTTAGAAACGTTTCTGTTTGAAAGGATCGTCGATCAGTTTCGTAAAAAAGTAACGTCGCCAGTCAATTCAAAGGGCAGTAGGGCAGTTGTGTCGAATTCAGGCGTATCGTCAAACCCTGGAATGAAATATTCCAATGCAGTGACCAGCAATAACTCGGTACTACCATTAATGGTCAGTCCTAACACACCAGTCAGATCATCTGCAGTGGATGCGCTATAATTGACAGATTTACCAAGTGATATTCTGATATACACTTGTAATTTGGTGGATTCAATGTGAAAAAATTCATAGAAATAAAGCAAGAACAAATAATAGTGTATGAATACTGCCAACGGTTGAGTAGATTAAGGATAATCAGTTGTAATCGATCCGGCTACGAGTCAATCAGCAAAGAAAACCCAAATATTTATTCAATTCAGTTATCTGACATATTCGCGTAAAATAAAGCACTAAAAAGACTCAGTCTCGTGAAATGGCAGGCGTCAGTTTATTGAATAATATTGTCTTTAAACTCTTTAGTTGACTGGTCTCTTGGTGATTGGTATGTATAGATGCATTCCTAAAACGTGCAATCTTGGTGTTCTTGAATAAAGCGCAACGTATCCGAGATTTAGAATATAACACATGTGAATTGTATTGACAACATCAAACTCGATGTCTAGATCGCAATGCATGAATATGATAAAAACCGAGAATATCTCCAACTAATCAATTTCTAATAAGCATAACAAATATCCAACTACTGCTTATTCCAAAGCAAAGGGAAGTGACTGCAGAATACAAGAGTTTCATTTTACGTGAATACGGCTGTAGTACGCTTGTTGGCCATCATACATCTGTGTAGACAATACTTGCTCTATACTAGTAGTTAAATATGTCCAAACAACCATTCGACCCAATCGAGTATGTACTTGTTTCTGTAGGGTATCAACCAGTGCTAATTACTAATCGCTTTCTTTAGTGTATTCAACGAGGCCAAATGGTCGCTATTGGAAGGCTTTGCTCATGTCACTCGAATATATAGAGAAACCGCTTCAATGCTGACTCAAGAAGGATCTTCCAGTCATAGTCCATCATCTCGACACAGGACAGAAGGACAGCAGAAAGGACAGTCTCATTTGACATATTCGTTTGAGCCCAGTCGAATCGAGCTAGCCCACTGGGCACATCAGCTGCATACATCTAGGACAGAGCAAGCATCGGCTCTTCCAAACGACTCATTCTCTCTACTGGATGACTTTGACCTTTTGACTCATTCGGATGTCCGAAGCGGCGAATGTGTGTCTGTCTCATCTGAAGGGCTTAGTCGTCGAGGATCCATGACACCTCTAGGCTATTCTTCTGGCTTGAGGGATGTGGTTTGGGATGAGACTCACGAGGCTGACACAAACATTGGAACATTTGAGATACTGAGTGTGAGCTATGTATGTGGTTTTATCCCGATTTGGATCTTGTATTGAACCAACTTTGTTCTGCCTTGTGCATGCATTAGACCGATTTTGCTCCACCACCAAAAATAACTGTTCGGAATGCGCCTGTATCCTCTCAAGTCTGGAACGAATGGTTTAACAGTCCAAGTAACGGAGCGACTTTTAGTTCAGCTACACCAAGCCTTTTAAAAAATACTACCCAACACAGAGTATCTCCATTGATTGTCCGCGATGCCATTTTTCGCGGCGTAAGTTGGTTTACTAATGATTTATGCATTTTATTGGCTTGGATTGAATTGACCTTGTTTATATGGAATCACAGGGACTGGATGAGTCGGTTAGATGTGAAGCATGGAAGTTTTTATATGGTCTTTTTTCCTGGGATTTCACTCTTGAGCAGCGCGAGTCAGTCCTGAAAGCAAAACGGAGTCAATATGACAATTTAAAACATGCATGGAAGGATTTACTTAAACGACCAGATGAATCGCTTAGTGCTGCTGAAAAAATAACCAAAAATGAGTTTTTGGAAAATATCATCAAGATCGGTACGACTATTTCAGTGCTTATTAAATGTTGTATCAAAGAAATCGGCTTAAAGCTAGTATGCTTTGGAGTTTTTAATGTTTGACTTGATACTGTAATGTGTATTTTAGAAAAAGATGTTGTTAGAACCGATCGTCAGCTTTCGTTTTACGAATCTATAGAAACAAGCAATGTCGGTGATACTGGTCACAGCTACGAGAATGCACGTTTTGGTTCAGACTATACTGCCAGTCCCACTGCTTGTAATCCCACCATTTCAGGAAACTTGAAAAAACTGACAAATCTATTAATCACATACACCACTGTGCCTGAAAATGACGGTCTTGGATTTGTCCAGGGAATGGCAGATTTGGCATCACCATTTCTTGTTGTCATGCAAGGAGAAGAAGCAGATGCATTTTGGTGTTTTGTGTCCCTGATGGAAAGCAAGGTATGATTGCATTACGCTTGAATAGGAAACTATTTTAAATCATTTGAAAATCAATGTTGCTGTATCTACAGATTAGTTTAGCGGAAAATTGATGCATAAACAATACCTTTATATACGAAATAGAAAAACAATTTTCGAGTTGATGGAACGGGTATGCGTTCCAACCTCGATACCATGGAAAAGTTGATCAGAGTGATTGATCCAGGTCTTCATGCACATTTCAAAAGCATCGACGCTTTGAATCTTTTTTGCTGCTTTCGATGGTTTTTAGTTTTTTTCAAGCGTGAATTCAAGTTTGAAGATGTACTTGTTTTGTGGGAAGTGGCAGCATCAAATCGATTTACATACAACGACATGCATTTTTTCATAGCAATGGCGATTTTGGATGAACATCGAGATGTTATTGTCAGACATTTAATGACATTTGATGAGGTTATCAAGGTTAGCTAATCTTGTTTTGAATAGAATTTATTCTTGTTATTTTTCTGATTAAACCATACTTTGAATACTGTAGTATGTGAATGATTTGTCATTGCAAATGCGGCTTCACAAGATTCTTATTCGAACTGCACAGTTGATTCAAAGATTCATAGGACTTGCTCAGTCTCGTGGCTGTTTGCTTGACAGTGATACTGAACCTATTGAAGATACTTGCAATAATGACCCTCGACCTTTGCAGGTTCCAATTCAAATCATTTTGGATCGCCTGATTCGAAAATCGTAGTTTTTCTACTTTTTATTTATCTCATTCATGTATTTGATTTGATATCTATGCTACTTGTTCAATCTTTTATTGTTGTTTGTGTCTAGTTAGCAAGTTGGCGCAGTTTTATGTTTCACTAAAATTACAGGCGTAACAATCATGACATTAGGCTCTATCGAAGTTGGTGCATTAGAGCTGTAACATGTTTTATAAATGCCTATTTAATATACAGCGTTCAATTTGATGGAGTGCCCATCAGTTTAATAACATAAAAATAAATGATACCCATGGAAAGTACTATTTGAAAATCGATATTTATTTACAGGGTTTCAACAAGATATATGACATCTATTCAAAAGTTTAAACCATTGATTCAAAGATTGGGTTGAAAGCATTTCAATCCATTGTCAAAATTGGGTTGATTTTTAAAACCACTAAAGATTCAAAAGATGAGTTGACGGACAAGGTGTGCTTTGAAAATTGGTCACTCTACAGCGGTAAAAATCAGAATTTACAGTTGTATTCACGTAAAATAAAATACTTGTTTGGAATTACACTCTCTTGATCAGTTTCCAAACACAATATTTATCATATAATACAGCCATATTATACTTTTGAACTAAAATGAAATCTTTTTAGATGTTGGGCTCACTGTTTTGATATTGTCAAGCTCATATCTGCTGTATTCTAATCTCACATACGTTTGCGTTCTAGTTCAAAGACACATATTGCACGTATTAAAAGCAAAATTGTTGTTTCCATGTCAATCATCTAACGTTGACTTGTAATACTCGTTTTGTAAAAAGGTTGGAGATTGAAGAGGTATGAAGGATGTAGGATTTATTGAAATCGGAATGGGAGCATTCATTTAGTTTTCTATACAAAAATGAGCACAGAGACCAGTCAACTTTGTTAAAGTTTAGAGGACATAATGATGTCCAGTAAATTTGATGGCACCAATCATGTCATGAGATTGGCTGTTTATTATGCATTTTGGCACTCTTATTTAGTGATCCACTTTACGTGAATACAACTGTAAATAAGGGGTATCTTCAGGCAAAGAGGCTGATGTGGGTTAATGCTGAGAGTTACTATGCATGCAGTTGGCAGGTTACGATAAAGAAAAAAGTCGAGATATACTCCCCATCTTACCGACTTTTGCTGGTGCTGTTGGTAATGTTGAGCTTGAAGCTGTGCCTAGTGTATGAACACTTGTGGATATAATGGATGTAGCTGATACGGTAGATCCATTAGGTGAGCCAATGCCTATACTACCGCTACCAATGTTCCATCCATCACTCGGCGTGTCCAAAGCCAACTCCAATTTATCGCCTTTTTTAATAGTCTTTTCATGATGCCTCATTTCTTTTTCAGCCGACTTGATTTCCATCTTGAGTACTTTGCGTGTCCATGCTTCTTTATCTCGCTGAGTAACATCTATTGATCCTTGGTCTTGGATGAGTTTGGAAAGAAACTCGACATCCTTTTTTGTGGTAAGAAAGGCATTGCTTCTGTCAGTTCCAGCGCCTGTTGAAAACATTCGAGAGTGGTGTGGAGTATTGGTTCCACTTCCCGCTGAAGATATTGACTGCATTCGCGACATGACTCGAATCGATGACATGGATCCAGATGGTTTTATGACCGATACATGCGATGAATAGGGCGAGTTGGTTGTAGATGTAGGATGTGCTGACTTTGTCAAATGGTGATGAGCAGATTCCAATGCCGTGGAAGTTGTAATCAAACCATTCGAGACATTTTGTGATGTAGATTGGGCCGGCAATTGCAATTGCGAGTTGACTGGAGAATTGGAATCCGAGGTTGAAAGATATGGTTGCGATATATTTGATGATTCATTAAATGATATGCTTTTGTCCTTGATTGGATTAAACACGGTATGATGAATTGGCTCTAGATGATGAGGAACAGAAGCTTGATGACGGCTGGGAGCAGATATTGATCGTTGATGGATTGCTTTTCCAGATTGATTTGAAGGGCTGTGAATCATACCACTTCGAAAAGAAGCTATTGGCCCAGTTATAGCAGATGACATTCGAGTGCGAGCGCGAGTAGTGGGAGCATCATTTGATGGTGGCTGGGGAGCCAAGCTATACGATCTTAATGCCGGCTGAGGTAAAGTCGATGCATAGCCCTGTGTTTGATTGAAAGTGGATTGAGGAGCGGGAATCAATGAAGCAGTAATTGGACCGTGAGAGTGAACCGAATGTTTGGATATTGGTGGAAGAACTCGAGGTATTGCATCACTGGAAATATTCTTTGGGGAAGGATCTGATGGAACAGGTGCTCTAGATAGTGCTGCTGTTTTTTGAAATCGATCCAGCTGAGTATTGAATTTTGACATTTTCTTTCAATTCTAAACGATATAGAGCTTGATATAGGCAATTTTAGGTAGTAGTTTTTATCTGACGCAAAAATTAAGAGTCGAGATTATCAATTAATTGGAATGTCAGTTTGAAGAGGGGCCAGTGAAAGTAGTAATAATGGACAAGAAATTTATAAAGTTTAATAGCTGAGATACCATTTACTTGAAGATGAGCTTGAAGAATTGCATCTAGTCCACTCTGATAGTCCTGACTGGAACGGGTGTGGATATACATCCACCCTTTCATCAGACTTGACAGGCCAACCACTCCACTACCACAAAACACCCTCAGGCATTTTGTTGGGTTTATTAGGCTATTGGCGACGTGTCATACAGTTTGGAATGTCTGATAGCCGCGAGTTGGATTTCCCTTACATCTCGGTCCTCAACCTTTCATCCACTCTTTCAAACTATTGCAGATTACATCATATATAGACGTGACTTTTGCTGGGCCATCTTATTTGCCTCTGTAACAAAGTTTTATCTTGCAACATTTTGCTATTTGGTTCGTAGTCTAATTCTTCCAGCCATCTCCACTAACATAAAGCCAAACAGCTAATATTTTTGCTGGACTATCAAGCCGTCTTCAACACTTTTGTATTGTCTTTTAAATTTTCTCGCCAGGTTTGAGCGTATACTAGGCATTTGCACCATAGCATTGCAGGGGTTTTTAAAACGCTTGCGAGTGGCAGTTGACTTCAAACTCTTGATATCTTGAGCTGAAAAATTCTTACTGTGGCCTTTTCTCTACTTTGAACAGCATTTCAAATGGGAAATAAGAGCACAAAAGAGGACCCTCGGCCAGTCGGCGAAGGTAAGAATATTAAAATATTCATACAATTGATTTTTTGATGGCAATTGAAAAGTATCCGAATTTATTTTTGCTCGTCTTTTTAAACTTTTATTCTCGTCGTTTGTATCCCAACTGCTGTTGATTTAAAATATGTTGTTGGTTTGGTCATATGCTTGATAAAAACAAATTCCAATCTTGTCACTATGGTGTGTACAAATCGTACTAAATAAATCTGGACATAAAATTATAGTTGACTTGAGAGATTTTAAACTGCGCCAAGTAATTGGAAAAGGTGCATTTGGAAAGGTAATTTTCATTTCCCAATGATTACCAGTACTGCTGACATTGGGATTATATTGCTTGCTCAAATTTCATTTTGCTAAACTCGATAACCAGGTCAAGTTGGTCGAACTAAGAACTACCAAACAAAAATACGCACTCAAATACATCAATAAGCTGCAATGTATTGAAAAAAAGCAAGTCTATCACATGTTTGATGAACGTATGCTTCTTGAAAATCTTGAGCATCCATTTATTGTCAATCTGCGATTTGCCTTTCAGGATGATGAAAACATGTTCATGGTGATTGATGTTGCTCTTGGAGGCGATTTGCGATACCATTTGTTGCGGCTTGGTACATTTCCAGAGGACACACTAAGAATTTATGCTGCAGAAGTTGGATTGGCACTCGAGTATCTTCATAATCTGCGGATTATGCATCGGTAAAGTAGTTTAGATATACAATTTATATTCTAGTATAATCAATGTTTCTGCTTGTACTTTATCAACAGTCAACACTTACTGGTGCTTTTGATTCGATGTGGGTTTGGATTTAGTGATTTGAAACCAGATAATTTGCTTTTGGACGAAAAAGGTCATATATATGTTACTGATTTCAATATCGCATTCAAAATCAAGGATAAGCTTCCTACTTCACAATCTGGATCCATGGCATATATGGGTATATTTTGCAATTGCTGATGTCTATTGGATGAAATAAGCTTTTAGCTAAACCAAATGACATTTTTGTTCTTGTAGCACCAGAAATGTTTACCAAAACGCCCTACGATACATGTGTTGACTGGTGGGCACTTGGAGTAGTCCTCTATGAGTGCACGTATGGTGTTGTAAGTTTTTAAACCTTTTGAAAAACATGTCTTGAAGCACATTCTAGTCAATTTACAAAATGTCCATCTTGTTTGCTTTGATCTATTGTGTAGAGACCGTTTAGAGAAACAGAAGACACTTCTTTAGTAGAAGCCATTACTCGTGTAGAACCCAAATTTATCCCTGGACCTCCTGAACACGTTCTACGTATACAGGCAGCCAAGAAACGTAGCAAAAAAAGCAAGCCACTTCCAGAATGGCACGAATCTAAAGACCGAAATGATTTTCTACAATCTCTTCTTGTCAAGGATGTAACACAACGATTGGGCTCAGGACCTAACGGGTTCCAAGATCAAATAATGAAACACTCTTGGTTCAAGGACTTGGATTGGGAGCTTGTGAAGCAAAAAAAGGCATCCCCAAGCTTTGTTCCCGATCCAAATAATGCCAACTTTGAAGCAACCCACGAAATCGAAGAGGTTATTATGAATGATATGAAGACACTACAGTACAAGCCACGCAAGAAGAAGGGAGCAGAGTCTGCTAAAGCAACATCTAAAAAGAAAAAGTCGGTTGATCCAGAGGTAGTTGCAATAGAAAAAGCACTGGATTACATTGATGAGCATTTTTTGCCATATAACAAGGAACTGCAGATAGGAAGACTCGAGGTTTCTGCGCTGGTGGCAGCACCGGATCATAATGCGGCAGCATTGAGTAAATTATCACAGTCAAATGCATCAACAAGTGGAAATCCTAATGCATCAACAAGTGGAAATCCTAATGCATCAACAAGTGGGAATCCTAACCCTGAAAATCATGTTGATAATGCATCTGTATCCCCAGAACAAACACCTCAAGCACAAGCCGAGAAAGAGCAGATAGTTGCCGAGATTACCCAAACTACAAATTTAAATTCCATCCCACAACGCTCTATTTCCGTTTCCACCACGCCATTGGTGCCTGCTTTATCATCTGAGAATACACCCAAGTTTATTACATCGTTGGCAGGAAAAGATGGTGACAGGATGGGTTTAGATACTATCCCAAGATCGATTTCTGCCGTCACAGAATTGCCATTAGAGTCAAATAAGGCTACTATAGAAGCTGTCAATTCCTCAATCGAACTCATTACTCGACCAATGATAACCGATTCACCTAGTTCTGAAATTCGCGCTGGATAAAATTGTCTGCTATCTCGCCATGCACTCTAGAATAATAGCAAGTTGTATCACACCGTTCCGCTTATACAACCCTTTTGAATGTGTTTATGCCAAGTGGAATAGTTTAATTGAAAAATGGCATTAGAGGTTAAAATAGATTCAACAGTAGTGAAATTGTGTTTATTATTCTACTTGACGTTCAAATTGGAGCTATTTTATTATTTCTTCTAGTTTATAGATGATCAACAGATACATTTAAACCAAATGATTGAATATAGTGAATCAAATATAGGTTTATAACCATCAGAGATAAAAATGTATGTAGTATTGATTACAAATGCGACATCAAACCATGTTGTATTGTCAAAAAGGCTTGATGCATACAAGGTTTCAACCATTTATATTTACAATCATATGCAACATAATAGTCTCATTTGATTTTCAGTCAGACTTGTCACTGTCATTATATCAACCATACGGAGCACCAATTCTACATATTCTCAATTTGTATTCAAGTCCAACTATTGTTTGGTTAATGTCAATAATCGCAATATATGTGACCAATTGAGTTTGAGCTGAGCTTGTTTGTACCAGCTTGATTGTTGTATCCAATGGATTGTACTTTTTATTTATTTCCAAGCCATTATTCCAATCACAATTAGTATGTATATACCTGCACATTTATTCACATGGCACATTGCTTTACTTGATTAGTTTCTGCCAGCACTCTATTTGAAAGCACGTTTACAGTTTAGTGAAATCGACTTCTCGATCAGTATATGGCTGTGACGGTGCACTACAAACTGCCCCTGATTTTTACTCATTGGCTATACAAGGTCACTACGATGAGAGGGCGTCAACTGAACAAAAAGCAATACGCTGTTTAAAGGGTGGTTTTCCCAAGCGATTGCTTGATACATTTAGATGTGCATTGGTTATATTGTTCAAATACTAGAGTATTACTTTATTGAGCAATATAGTACTGTAGATGAAAATGAAATGTTTAAATAGGTATATACAGTAGTAATAGACTGTGCAATGGTAATCAATGTCGGCAATGGCTGATCACAGAATCACCAAGCACAAAGTCGCAATCAACACACGTGTGGTTTGAAATATATTCTATATGTATTGTCAAGCCAAAGTAACCCTTTATACTGTTACCAACTTCCTGTGATTGCTTTAAAGTGCTGCGTCCCTTGATATTAGTAACTATAAAATGTCTGGGTGGTTTTCATTGCAGCTTTACTTGTTACAGATTTATCAATAGAATGCCAGGGATTTTTCAATGTCTTTTACTTGTGTTTCAAACGGCTGCTGCAGTTCAAGTTCAATTACATGCCCCAAGCTTATCTGGTCGATCAGGTACTAGGTTATCAAAGCAGCCTTCTAAATCAAATGAAAGAGCGTATAGTTGTTTTTCGATCATCATCAATGTTGGCGGAGTCGATGTATGTATCACCACAAGTTGTTTAGCATCTGCACACTTGAATCTAATGAAGTTTGGGTTCGTTTTTTGAAATAGATAAAATCCATGGTGGATTCGACAAGTTCCGATTCAGTCGTACCGTTTTCTAATCTGAACAACTACAACGGACCCAATATATCATACACTCCATTTGAAGAACCTTCTATTGAGGGTTACAGTCGTGATGTCAGTTGGAAGGGATATGGGTTTTCAACTGATGTATTTATCCCAGAAACTGGCATACCCGCCGTTGATGCTCCAATAGTAGGAATTTTTAAACAGGCAACGGAGCCTGCTCTTCTTGATGGTCAGGGTAGACAGGCAGTATTTGGTTTAGCCTATCCTTCCTTGGCCTATTATCACACAACGCCAGCAACTATAATGGATGCTTGGTATGAAGGCCGATTCATCCCCAATAACGAGGTTGGTGTTGAGCTCTGCCCTTACAAATTGTCCAAGAAAAGTCATATTGATATAGGAAGTACGGAGGTAGTTCCAAAATGTGGGACAGACGGAAATCCTATTGCATGGGTCGAGTCACCTACAAATGACCGTTTCACCGTCAGTATCAAGGAAATACTGGTCAATAGCATGCCAGTAGAACTGCCCGATGACTTTCAAAAAAAAAGGGAGGGTGAATCGATCTCGTATTCATACATAGACACATGTGCTACAAAAGTAGAATTTCCTTATGAAGTCGTAGATAAGTTGATTTCAGCTATTGTCAAAAGCCATGCATTCGTTCCTAAGCTTGATACTCCTAGTATTTCAAAGTTTTTTTGGAGTGGGTATCCCATGACGAAATCAGACTTTATTATCATTTGGAGTCGACTTCCAACACTTTCAATCGTAATGAACGCCAATAATCCTGAAAAAGCAGAAGGCTCACAGTCCACTGTAAAAGTCACACTAGGACCCAGAGATTATATGCAACAAGTTGGCGAGAATGCGCGTAAGTACTTTGGTAAACAGTGAGATGGATGCATCGCTTGAATTAATATGGACTAACATGCATGCTGAACTAGACGCATTTTCTGTAAGCGTTGGCTCAGACAAGCTTGTAGTTCTTGGTGTACCTTTCATGACCCGACTTAGAGTCGTGTTGGATCGAGCACATAAACGCATTGGGTTTGGTCCTGGATGTGGATGCGAAAGGTCAAAAGATGGACATCCTACTATTCAAAACGAATTCAACAAGATCTGGCATCCAAAGTAAGTTTAAACTTGATCCTGAATGGAATGTTTGGAGTAGATTGAGTACTAACGTCTTGTTTAATTCATATCAAAAGGCAAAAAACCTCCAAATGCAAACTCTCTCGCAGAGTAAATGCTCTTTTTAGTAAACCCAAATGAAGAGATAATCCCAATCACTTGAGCTCAAAAATGACATGAAAAGTGCTACATTTCATATTAGTAATACAGTAAACTATACTTTATGTTTTGGCTCATTGTAAACAAGTGTCATGATTTATATTTTTGTGCGTGCATACATAATGGCTCACATTCCGTTAGTATGTGTGATCATATTACACTAATCAACCAGTATATAATCACTGAATACATCAATATGTGATACTTGACACGACAAATGTGTGTGATCAGTCAGGTTATCGATGCAACCATTTTGACACCACAATCAGCGAGTCAAACCAATCAAACTGATCGAGTTGGTCGGATCTGATATCAATACACACATGCATGTCAGTATCATCAATGTGCACAATTATGCAATATACAATCAACTTTATTGTATTGGGAGCACAAGTGTCAATGTGCAATATGATGCCATACCAACCAAAACTGTAGAATAATCAGATGTAATGCATGCATATCCAATTCCAAATGATAATTGTATTTTATTTTATTCAAACAAAAATACAATAAACATGATTGAAGCTAATCCAGACTGGCATTCAAATCAATGGTTCACGATCTTGATGTTTGGGTTGCTTGAATAATGATCCAGCTCCACCCTTGAGTCTAATACTTTTCCGTATATTTGAAAAAAGGCTTTTTCTAACAGAGGTGGCTCTTTCTTTAATGGAACGAGATCTAGGCGGTATTTTTGATGATTGTTGCGGATCTTCAAAGGTTGGACTGCCATGTGATGAAGATTGATCTTTAGAAAATTCACCTTCATATGCTGGATTTTCGTATCCCCGTTGCTGAGTACTAGGTTTTTGACGCTGTTGATGATCAGTACTAGGATCTTTATCAGAGTCATTTTTGCATCTTGATGATAGGCTATCAATACATCCTAATACGACAAGGTAATCTTTAATGACAGGGTGTAATATGATGTGCAAAAATTGCTCTTCAAGTAATTCAAGATTACAAGGTCCTCCGAAAAATAACTTGACGAGTTTCATTTTGATGAGCTTTAGTTCAAGATGAAAATGACCATAATCGGAATCGCACTTTTGATGGCTTTTTTCAAGGTTGATAAGTTTGAGATACTGTTCTTTAAGCTCGATCTTAAGCTCCTCCATTTCGCCATCATCGCTGTATCTTAAATTGCCACTGCCTTTCATAAATCTAAGTTTTGAAGCGTCAACCCTTTTTTTCAGACCTTTTACCAGCTTCTGTTGCCTATGATAGTTCTGTTCTATCGAGCTGCATGTGTTTTTTTGTTCATCACAAGCACGTTCTTTTTTCAAGAATTGTTTGAACAAATCCTTAGTGCCAGTTGAAAGTGAATCAATGCCATCCAAGTGTATACTGTTTACATTAGGAGTTGACGAAGAGCTAGAATAAGTGCTTGTAGTTGCAGTGGGAAGAACTGTCAAAGTGCTAGACTCAGCATCTGCGGTTGCACTGGGAAGGACTGGATTGGCGATAGTGACCGAGCAAGCAAGCAAAACTGATGATAGTACAGTCACTGCAAGTTTCATTCTACTGGTTTAGTTGAGCAAGTTGTAAATAGTTGTTGCTCAACAGGTCGGATTTAGATTGTATTTATGTTATTGAAAGAGTATCAAAAGCATACTCTTTGAGTAGCCGTCCTAAGGGCTAGTGTTACTATCAGAGTTAGTGTTGATTTGTTATCAATGTTCGACAGACTCGAAAAGGTTATCCCTTTATGATAGCCCGCAACCTTGATTGAACTGTGTTTGATTATACATTCAAATATCGTATGGTTGGTTGTGTAGCTCCCACCCTTTTCCTCCCTAAAAGTGACTAAAGTCACAGTAAAGTAAGCACAGGCTTAAATAATATTGCATAGCTATATGCAACTGAGCCGACATTCAGTTATTACATTATCAGTTTGCTGTGATATTTCATGCTTTTCAAATGGCAAATGGTTCAAACATTGACGATTTAGTAATACGCTTTCCATTCAGCTTGACACGATCAGTCATCACTGCGTATTGTCCAGTGATTCACTCAATCAACTGAATCAATACAATGCAGTTCATGCCGCAACAACACTGTCACATTGATGATCAGTGACTTGCAACTGTTGTGTTGGCATTGCATGCTGTGTGCTAGTATATCAACATCGATTGTCACTATATAGTTGTATCAACTACACATTATGATTGTATGTCATGGTTGATTTGTATTGTGGATTGATGCACTCATTACATTATTTGAACACAACTCATTGTATGATTTGTTGTATATACACTGCAATTGGATCCAGTCACTCGACATCACAACATTGTTCACATACAACCTGGCTGTGATGGTGTCTGTCGACCTGATTGTCGTGTCAGTATATGTCGAGTATGTACATCCGAGTGATCAAGCCATACATGTATATACATACAATGTATACAATACACACCAGTTGAGTTGATCAGCATGTGTCAACTGGCCAATATCGTCAACCTGATTATACACTCATTTGACATGCACATTTGGACAGTGATCATTGTACAATCCATACTATTGTACAAATCATATATGACCAGTCATGTCAAGTATCCAATCAAGCATCCAGTCATAAATACAAACTCGGGTAGTCCGAGTATCGATCAACAACTGCGATCAATATCAAACTACCATGCACAATCGATTGTAATCCACACCAGTTATAGTCAATCACACATGTCACAGTGTATGTTGATGTGTTGAATTTGAATACATACCATGATGATCAATGTCAACCATACACAACTGGTAATGCATGACCAATGACGGCACTCGACAGCTGCAACAATCGATACCAACCATATCGAGTATCGACAGTCAAACATTGATTAACCAACAGTTGTACGATTATACAACTGGTGCGTGTATTGACAAGTGATCAACATCGATCTGGTTATAGTTGAAACGGTATATCACAGGACTTGAAAGTTGACAGTATTGTTGTGGTGTAATGCTGGCAATGTTGATGTCGAGACTGTCAATATATTACAATGTATTGGTCAACAGTGACTGCAATCAATGACAATATTGCAGTCGATCCAATCCAATTGTTGATTGGAACAATCATTATTCACTTGTCAGATTCAGCATGTTTTGTAACACATTTACAAATCCAGCAATGAATGACATTAAAATGTTGAATAAAAGACTCGAGTCATTATATGAATGACGTAATCAATTGAGTTGAATTGACACTCGATTAAACAATACAAATAAACACATGACAAATGTTTAATTTGACAGTTTTAATTTCACACAAAAATGCTTAAACAATATTCAGAGGCTGTGAATTTGTTTACATTCTTCACACGCCATTAAATTTTGGATTTAAAGTCGAATTTTGCCATTTCTTTTCTTCAACAAATTACAATGCAAGACAAAAGGTTTTGTATCAAATAGCTCGGCAGTCAACCAGTGGGAATTGAAACCCACTTTAATGCAGAGTTGTATAGGAGATGACCATTCGACAATTTATTGAAACTAATTGCAGCAGCCAAACAAGCACTTTCATTGAAACTTGATGCTATAGACTGACAAACTCACCATCCATTGCTGGGAATGAACCCCTGGCCTCTATTCAACATACAGTTGGTTGTTACGGCCAACCACTGATTATCAAGTCCAACAATGATATGCCTGGTTAAACTCAAGGTATTGTATTTTTATGAAATCCAACATATTATGCCTGTTAAAACTCTGTATCATCAAACTAGACACTGTAATGGACATGAACTCACTTTACAAACCACTCTTGTGAACCTTGTCCAGTCGATACACTTGTATGATGAACACAACTGTTGTGTGTCCAACATTCAATCAAAACCATTCATCTGGATCAAACCATCATGAACATTGACATCAAAGACATTGACACAATCCCTAATGTTTTGTATTCAAAAGTCTATTCTGGCAACATACAAATCAGCATCAAAATTCCAGTCGACAGACTGTCAACTACACAATATTGTCATGATTGGTGTCAGTGGATGTGAACAACAACCTGCTATGGTTTGTGTCGATATTGTGTATTTGACTGTTTTATCGACCTGATTTCAGGGCAATGATTGACAAGTTGGCACAGTTGGCACCTGCCAAAAAGACGGACAAGAATCAATCAGTCTTTGAATACTAATCTAAAAGACTGATCCAGTGTTTGATTTCTGCTTGTATATTTGTTTTGAAAACACTTCGTGAAACAAATCCCAATCTTGATTCTTTTACATGGCTATGCATTCAAAGAAGTGGACGAACTGGTGGGCTTTTTTGTAAAATATTCGACCATCTATCTAAGCTTCCTTGGTCTGCGTTTGGTAAAGTCTATCAAGAGTTGAAATCATGGTTCCTAAAAGACGGTCGTGTTATATTTGACGAATCGCAACATATGCTAAATCTTTTAAAGTCGGACTATCGTTCAACAACAATCCATTACTGCTGGACAATTTGATTTTCCTCGGTCGCTGTTTTCGTTTTTGACCAGAACTATTATCCAAGATGGCTTCAACAATATATGGTGCGGAACACAAATGCGAATCTGCACCATGGACTTGATATACTCTGCTGCTGGACTCAAACCAGAGGATATATTTGTATTCACCGACTTCAACTACTTGAAACCATCTGATATTTTGACACTACTATCGATGTGTCAAAGAATATTGACCTTCAAGAAATCTCACAGTCTCTTCAAGGTCGTCCAAGACTTTTTGTTTCATTTTTACACAAATTGATCGACTCGACTGATATCAATGATTGTTATTGCGGCTATATACAGGAAATGACGACAAAATCTGGCATGTATTTGCCACATTCATTATTTTACTGTTTCTGGAAGGAGAGAATCGACTGGAGTATCAAACCCATTAAAAATGCCGACTATTGTGCTGCTGAAACTAGATTGGTATTGGAGATACTTGTCCATCTACTTATTGAGCCACGATAACAATCATTGATGTCAGTCGAGTTGATCAATTTGTGTAAAAATGATGTAACGAGTCTTGGATGACCTTGAAGAGACTTCTTGAATATCAGCGTTTTCTGACATATCGACTTTTAGCCACATCGATAGTAGTGTCAAAATATCAGATGGTTTCAAGTAGTTGAAGTCGGTGAATATCAACATATTATCTGGTTTGAGTTCAGCAGCAGAGTATGTCAAATCCATAATGCAGATCCGCATTTGTGTTCCGCGCCATATATTGTTGAAGTCATCTTGGATAATAGTTCTGGTCAAAAACGAAAACAGCGACCGAGGAAAATCAAATTGTCCAGCAGTAATGGATTGTTGTTGAACGATAGTCCGACTTTAAAAGACTTGGCATATGTTGCGATTCGTCAAATATAACACGACCGTCTTTTAGGAACCATGATTTCAACTCTTGATAGACTTTACCAAACGCAGACCAAGGAAGCTTAGATAGATGGTCGAATATTTTACAAAAAAGCCCACCAGTTCGTCCACTTCTTTGAATGCATAGCCATGTAAAAGAATCAAGATTGGGATTTGTTTCACGGAGTGTTTTCAAAACAAATATACGAGCAGAAATCAAACACTGGATCAGTCTTTTAGATTAGTATTCAAAGACTGATTGATTCTTGTCCGTCTTTTTGGCAGGTGCCAACTTGTCAATCATTGCCCTGAAATCAGGATCAATCGAGCAGTCAAATACACAATATCGACACATATCATAGCAGGTTGTTGTTCACATCCACTGACACCAATCATGACAATATTGTGTAGTTGACAGTCTGTCGACTGGAATTTTGATGCTGATTTGTATGTTGCCAGAATAGACTTTTGAATACAAAACATTAGGGATTGTGTCAATGTCTTTGATGTCAATGTTCATGATGGTTTGATCCAGATGAATGGTTTTGATTGAATGTTGGACACACAACAGTTGTGTTCATCATACAAGTGTATCGACTGGACAAGGTTCACAAGAGTGGTTTGTAAAGTGAGTTGATGTCCATTACAGTGTCTAGTGTTGATGATACAGAGTTTGACCAGGCATATCACTGTTGTATTTGATGAGTGGATCAGTTCCAGTGGTTTGATCTAGTCCAAGAACAGCAATGGAGTTCCAAGAGTTGTAGCTGGTTTCCATCCTATCCACTACAGAATAGAGAGTGGATGGAATAGAGACCAACTACAACTCCTGGGATCCCATTACCGTTATTGGAAACAATGCGACCATTGAGATCAACCCATTCAACTCACTCATCGAATCAAACAATAATACTGGGCAAGATGTCGTCAAAAGCATTACAGTAACAAGACTCGATAGCTTGTTATCAAACACTGCTGGATGTTGAGACTCTTTCAAACTACTGGCACTAGAAGAAACCATCCCAAAACACAATTGTATGTGGACAATGAAAAGACTTTACAGCAGACTCGGCAAAGTACGAATATCACACAATTTCCATTGAAGATGGTGTTGCTTTGCATACTACAGCAGGAATTACACTCACACTTGAAAGTAATGTTGATACATTAAACATATTCTTTACAACTTCAACTGAATACTTCAAGACCAAGAAGATTATTACCAATCTGAAGCAAGGCTAGTGTTTTCCCTTGTACGCTTGAAACAGCAACTCAAGTGGAGAGTCATCTCGAGTTTATTGGAGCTTCGGACAATGTTCTTGGTCTTGATCCAAAGTCTTGTCGTTTATTGAAAGCAAGACTCGAATGATCTGCCTGTTCGTCATTCTGTAAATGGACAACCATTTGACTTGTAAAGGTGTATCAAGAGGATACACAGTGCCAACCAACAGAAATGACTTGTGGAGATATTGGACATATGGATGTGTGCACAGTGATTGACCAAGTTTATGGATATCTTGCTTTGAACAATCTGATCTATGAATGTGTGACTTGTTATGTTACCTATTTGGTTTGGCAACCTGTCAGAGATACTCTGCGTATCAGCCATTCCATTTACAACGATCTGTGTTCTCCTAGTCGTATTCAGGCAATGTATTTGTTCAACTTGTTTTACAAGACCATCAAACTGAACAGCAGAAATTAGACTCCAGTTCAACAGACTCTGACAGTAATGATTCAAGCACAATCAAGTATAATCTGAATGTGGATTCACTTTGTTCTGGTACTGTGATTGGATTTGGAGCAACTGGTCAAGTCATTCGACTCAATGACTGCAACATTGTTGTCAAACATTGTGATTCCTACAACAATCTTGATGCATTCAAAATGCTAATCAAATATCAATTTACGAAAAGCTTGCCAAACTCAATCTACAATATGTTGCACGCTATTATGGAGAATGTGAGTATTACGGACAGTATTTCACTTGATTGGTTTGGACTTTATTCCTGGAAAACACTGTGACTGGAGAACAGACAATGAGTTGGATTGGATTATTCGACACTTTTAATCGGTTGGTGTAGTTCATGAGGAGTTGAGACCAGGAAACATGATTTTAACTGGTCAAGGGAATATCAAATTGATCGACTTTGGCAAGACGCAGATCAAGACTTGCGTCACGAATTGATGGTTTATCAATCAAGCAGAATCCAAGACTTGTTCAAGACTTGTCCAGTAAAAACACAACCATACTGACCTTTTATCGACTACTCATTGACTACTCACAAAATCAAATGTTTGCGAATCTGATGTTCAAATCTCTATATTACTGATATGAGTTTCATTCCCCTTGAACAGTTTAAATTCAACGTCATGTTCATTCATATTCCATACATATGACAGACACGTCAACAATGCTAATGGCAACTTTATGAATGTCAAAATGGATTGTTTTGAACAAGCTGGTCAACTTTTTTGTTGCTCCAGTCGCAGGCTTTACATCCAAACTATTGTAATGTTTCAACAACTCGGACAGGTTTTTACAATTGTATTGTAGTATGATCAGTGTTTTTAATATTAGTTTTTGATAAATCATTGTACACCCATGTGTTTGCAGGGATTGGTAAATGTTTAGTAGTTTAATCAAACCATATTTTTGATGGTTTAATGTAGGATACTTTTTCCAGATGCGAGTGTATGTTTTGGATTATTGTATGAGCAAACATGTCTATTGGGCATTTTACATCAAATACTTTCAAATAATTGTTAGTAGTATATATTGGGCACCGACTGATACCAGTTTTATCAACCGGTGTTTACAGCCAAACTATGTCCAAAGTTGCCAAAAATATCAAATTATCGGAGATGAGGAAAATTGTCAAAATCTTTAAAATAAAGTACCGGCTTGTTTATTAGTTTGAAATTCCAGGATCTTTTTGTGCCAGATTCATACTTTCTGCTTTAACTAGAATACACTGTCTTTATGATAGACGACGGCAGTTACAAATTAATCGCACCATCCCTTTATGAAAACAACTTTGACTTTATCCAACTCTTCACCGAGTCTCCAACCAAAATCTGTTAACATGCCTGGTGCCGATGGTTCGGCTACCTTGAAAGTTGAGCGTTTCTTTTGGTCAGCAACAAAGATAATTTCCAAGCATGTAATCTCAAACGATTGAGGCAATTGGCATAGCATCAGCAAAAAACTGTGGAAATACTTGATTTTGAATGAACGTGTGTTGCCATCAGTTACTTGAACGAATCTAACCAACCCTTTTCCTTTATCCAAGAAAATAGCATCAAATCCTCCTTGGTCCCATTTATTTGGCTTAAACCAAACACCATTATTTTCTGGTAGAGCAGGAAAAGCATTGATATCCAGAGTTTTGACATTGGATGCTGGCCAAGTTTGAACTTCGTTATCGTTTTCGTCAAACAATTTTACTCTGTCGTAATAAAGACTGGCAAAGAACCACATTTCCAACATCCAACCATCCATAGAAGGATTTCCATCATGCCGAGTAGCTTTGACCAATTTACGAATCAGGTCTGGTCCTGCCTTGATGGCCAACATAACCCGGCAAATTGACTGACAATAGATGTTTTTCGAGGGAACACATCATTCTCTACTAAACTTGAACTGAAGAGACGATCCACGACATTATTAGACTGATCGCCTATTGTGCCTTTGACGTATGGAAAAATATCATTGACAAAAGTGACTAATCCATATGTTTGTTGGATCACATCTTTGGTCGCAAAAAGAAACATACATCTGGCAGAAGCACCCGCAAAGTATAGTTTAGAACGGACCAAGTCTTCACGAGACGAATCAATCTGTAAATCAGAATCTAAAACAGCCTTGACATGGTTAAAGAATTCGTCATTTTGAACAGCATGAATATACTCTTCTTCCTTTCAAGAATAGACGTTGAACTGTTTGAGATTCAACAGCATATCTTCCTCCAACTTTGCTTTGTAACGTGAGGACATTGAACAAACGACAACCAATCTTCTTTTTTCTCAGTCTTCTTCGAGCCATGAATAGCAAGCTTGCTGTACATCAATGTGTTTTTGTCCATTTGAAGTGTATCCATCAATAAACACAATGTGTTGTTTTGATTCATCTACTTTATGCAAAATATCAAAAAGTTTGTCGATATTGCTGTCGTAGATTTCCTGGGATTTCTTTGAATCGCTCTCCAAACGAACACATACTGGATAACGATCTATGTACAAATGAATCCAAGTAACAACCCAGTCCTTTTTGTCCAGAGTTGAGGCAAATGCCAGAGCAGTAGTCGACTTGCCAGTTCCTGGTGGTCCTAAAATCCAACCAAGAACCCCATTATCAATGACTTTTTCCCGTAAAAAACTGAATTGCTCATGAAAAGTTGGACGGCAATAAAGAATGAGTTTTTGAGTAGATAGACCAGTCTTGGCCAAGTAATTTGTGTCAAGTTCGAAAATGGTCAAATTTGGGTCGTATGAAAGTTGAGCAAGTGTTGATACTTTTTCCCATTCACTTGTTCTTCTTTTCTTGTATCCTGCTGTTAAAGTAGAACCTGCGGCAAAAAGGTCAGCTTGAGTAGGTTGTCTTGAAGGTGGTGGTAAACAACCAATAACAGCACAAGAACCATCTTGAGTAAAGTATTATTGAGGAAGAGAGTCGAGTAAAGCCCAGGTGTTGATTAGTTGGTCCTTGTTACTGTTGGTGTAGAGTTGGAGTTGAGGAGCATCAATGTCAGCCACAGCAGGACCATACTCAGACTTGATGGCATCCTGAACGTCACTCAGGTCTTCAAAGTCAGTCACATCGATTTCAGTAGAAATAGTGTTGTATTCAACATTGAGGAATCGTTTTGGCATTTTATCAAAAGAAAAAGAATAAAAAAGCAATTTATTTGTCAAATTGTAAAACAAAAATCGACTTTTTAATCGAGTCAAAATAACAAAATTTTGGGATATTTCAAGACAATTCACACGATTTAAATATTTGGAAATTAGTCAAATTTACACCAGAATTAATGTCTCATTAATGTGAGACATTACTAGTGTGAGAGTGTTGATTTGCATTGTGTGAGACATTAGTAGTGTGTGAATGTGAGACATTTCTGAATAGTTTAACAATCAAAAACCATCAACAATGACGTTTGAACTGGAATTCACATGACTTTCTTGTCTCCTATTTTATAAACACACTCACTCACTTGTTAATAAACAACACAATCGAATATTGATTCATTCCTTCACATCTTCAATCAACTGCAACACACTTGCCAATAATGACAACCATCAATGCCGTCATATGTTCATGATCCTCGCAAGTAATATGAACTCAATTGGAAACGCTGTCACTAGCGCATTTGGTCAGTCGCAGAGTCAAACCAATGACATTGTTGTCATGATGACCAAACACGACAATGTCATTCGATCATTACTGGAACAGATCTTGGTCAAACTGGACTGTGGTTGCTCACCAACACATGCAGTTGTTATGCCAGTTGTGGTATTCGAAACCATTTCCACGACTGTAAACATCACCGCAACAGTGACTGTGTTTTGTCCACAAAGTCAATCCAAGTTGTTCATATGCGACAACAGCACGTTGCACACACACGCAGACTGTCGATACGGAATGCCAAGCAACAATCGACTTATTCCGTAGTCGTGCAATTGTTGACATAAATGCCATTGCGGTCAATGCTGTATCGACTGGTGTCGAACCTTGAATGAATGCTGCAACTCGCATTTGTTTATTGCGTTTTGCATCGAATGCAATGTGCACACTCAATAAACTTTGTAGTATTCTGGTCACATTCCGTATCAATCTGCAACGGATTACCAACATCCATACAATCAACAACACAATCAGATTATTAGTAGATCAATCTATTGCTGTCAAACTTGTAGTCATGACCCAACTCGGTACAAATCAGGTCAAGTTTGATCCAAAAACTCCAACAAAAAACATCAACCCGACTACTGAGCTGGCTGCTCGTTGACGGTTTGCTGGTTATGTGGGTTTATTGTTGATGGGTAAGCGTGTAAACTGTCGTACACGCAATTTATACTGCGAGTTGATGGTCAAGTCTGGCAATCTGCATTCATGAACTTGTGTGCAAACAGTGTTTTGTTGGATCTCAAACATCCTGCAACTCGCACAGTTGTTTGCACAGTTGCTCGCCTATCAATCCAACTGGATCTGCAACTCTGTCAAGCAAATCCGTAGTCCAATCTGCTGATGTTGATGTGACTACAATAGACACGAAACTCACCGAAATAACACTTGCTGATCTGACAGGTCAATGAGTGACACTCTAACCATTAATACCAAATAAACAACGTTTTGAATCAACAATCAACTGTCATGACAATTGGTAATATTCGTGGTCATTTGGCATTCATCTCAAACCATCACATCAAACACATTTCCAAAATCGATTGCTGGACAACTCAACTCGGTGCACGAGTCCGCATTACTGTGTCAGAGTCATGTTCCGCACACACTATTCATCAACTCTGTCACCAATCATCCGTACAACAACTGACACATACACAAAAACTGTCAACGCAGGCATCCAACGACATCCTCACTGTGTGTTTCACTTCCTAATTGTTGTCAAATATTGTCAGTCAATGTGTCAAACATTGCCAGCAAACACTCACTACTTTGACATATATTCAGCCAAACCGACTATGTGGATTATCCAAGACTTGCATTGCAACGGACAGTTTCAAGCACACAGTGTGTGGTTTCAATGTATTGCAACACTCGGCAACTGTTCCCGAACATCGAGACACCATTCGGTATTGACAAATGGTTTGGATTTGCAAAATGACTGTTTATGGCACCATAATTGTCGCAAACATTCCAAACTTTACACCTGAATGTGTTTGGACTGTTGGCTGTGTACATTGGACACTCGGCTGCATGCGACTATCAAACGCGAAATGTCTTGTCTGCCATTCAACATGTCCTGTCAGCAGTTATTCCGTTTGACGATCACTCATCAGTGCTACTGTTTGAAAACTGGAGCACTGAATATGCGCCATTACAACGCATCATACACGCATGAATACTGCGTTTGACTGTCATACAGTATGCTGGCAATACTCCGACAGTAACATCACTCGAGTGAGCAGGACTGCATGTCATTGACACTCTATCAATCACTTTGTGTGTGACGAGACTGAACAAACACTTGTAAAATCTGCTCGTGTAAACATGAACATTGCGGTTGCTGACAATGTGTCATTTACACTTGCATCCGCACTAATACACATGCACCAACTCATTCAGTCCATTCCACTCATTCAACTAACATATCACAACTCTGCATATATGCCTATGATCGGATTGCAATGTTAGATTGGTGGAATATATGCAGCGTTTGATGGATCATACACGGACACACACGAGCTATGCATTCAGTTATTGGATGCTGCCAATGCAACAGTGGATGACTGTCAACTGCACGCACATGCACATACTGCTCGGGAACATAAACGTCGACTGTATCGCTCAATCAAACGGACGATTTGACATGGTAACACTGGAATATCGATGTACATTACAGCAAGTATCCGTGACAATCACAATGAACTCTGTCGCATCCAACTAGATGCATGCTGGGACAAACACAATGCAACAATCCAGCGACTTGAATGCGCCAATGAACATATGAACTGGATCAAGTTTGCTGACACACCTGACCGGACAGTATTGATGATCGTTTTGATATGACATTTGCAGCAGCTCGAGTCATGTCTGGTGGTGCAACACACACAACAACCATCACTCCATTCCATTCCACTATACGATGCGATGTGATGCCAATCGTATCATTCAGTACAGCAGTGATAATATTTTTGACATACCGAGTAATCACTACTTGCATCTTGCTATGGACGATAGTGGACATTTACTTGACTTGCAGTAATGACAGTACTTGCATATACGTGATTCACTTCCACCATACAAACTGTTTCCGATTCGTGACGATGCAACTGATCTCGACTCGGATATACCTTGATATCGACTAGTTGATGCAATACAGCAGCTGGTTCACACCAAACACCTGAAAAACAACAGGATATTGATCACATTCTACCGAGTCGCATTATATACACCAAATGATACACCTGATGAACCACCCAATCCATTTGCTCGTGTTCTGCTACACACAGTCCAGGCAATATGTTGACGGCCACTATGCGACCTGATGGCAGTCTGCATACACTGTACCGATTGTACTGACTGCATATATCGACAACAATAACGGTGATCACATTGATACAAATGACAAACACTGTATTACACTGATTGATGTGTGTCATAAACTGGTATGCAAGGTCTTGCAAACACACGTTGATGGATCGTGGTGCTCAACAAACTCGTCACCACCGATCATGATCGATTTCAAACCAAACAAGTGTGCTGTGCTGGTTGGTTCACTAGTTGATATTGTTCAACGATGACAGTGCGTGCAGCTCAATACTATTGTTGTGTTGATTGACATTCAAAATGCATTCGACACTGTCATGGTTGGTACCTTGATATGGTAACTGCAACACATGTGGTTAACACCACGCACACTGGTCTTGCTAACAGCGCTGCACACATGCTCATCGGCTTGTGCTCAAACTGAATCATTGGTTTCTGATCCATTTCCAATTGAACATGGAATCCGGTGGTGATGTCCACTGTCAAATTACTGTTCAACATGTTCATCAACAACATACACGATGATATCAACCGATTGTCATTGCATGAGTATCGTGTAAATCACCACCAATGTGAGGGTTCATGTATGCCGACAATATTGTGATATTTGCCGATTCTGATCAGTTGCTCCAATTGGCATCTGGTGTACTCGCACAATGAATGGAACAATGTCAAATAAGCTTTGGTGTAGTCAAATGCAACATACTCAGTTTCTGTGGCCACAACACTTTGATTCCGAATTACCAATTGATATGATGCTACACGAACAACAGATTCGTCATGTTCAACACTACAAATACCTGGGTGTTGTATTCCACAACCACTGTATCACACCATGTGACTGAACTATATTCATGTTGCTGTATCCAATACCATGTTGGTTGTGTCCGGTTCTTAAAAACCACCAACTCATAATCAACTTTTGGATGCGAATATTCTTGGCAGTCATTCTAGTAATGATCATGTATGCATTGGATCTGGTTGGTGGTTGGTGGTAACTTGACCTGCATACACAGTCAACAGTCAACAACGGTGTGCGACACATATTGAATGCATGCAAATCCATGACTGTCAACTCCTTGTTGTTGAAACAAGTTCAGATCACCATCAGCTCACTCACTCGTTGCACCGATGTGATTGCATGATCAACCTGACACCAACCAAACCATACTCGAATATATATGTTCCAGTCATGTGCATGGTGTATCGATTGTCAACTCACAATGTCAACTCCAACACATTCCACCATGGTTATGGTCACATCACATCATGCTGATGTATGTCGATCAGTATCACATTGCAAATGACTGTCATTCAATGACTGCAATGCAATACCGTGCATGTATTGTGACTGATACGCTGTGCACCATCAGCCAGTGTACAACTGTCACTCGATATATCGAGTCTGATATGCAACAACATGCTGTGTTTACCATGATCATGTTTTTGATCAATCTTGGACTCATGATACATGATTTGACATGTTGGATCGTGTGGATATGTCATGGACTGCAATTTAGTTGCAAACACACATATGTTTGACATTGACCAATGCATACTGTGCAACGACTGATCAGTGCGAGTGTAATTGCACACTTGGTGGTATTGTGCATTATGGTTGTTTGACAATGGATGAATGCTGGATTAGTCGGTTATATGCAACCCATTTGAATCGACCTATTTGAACAAACACTCGATGTAACTGACAACAATGTGTATACATGGCTGTTTGATCAGTCGAGTTTGTGCTGGTAGCGTACCATTGGTAACAGACACAACCCTGACACCATCACCAAAACAATCATACAACAGTTGACCAATAAACTTGTAACACCAACAGCATATGCTTGTACAATTACAGCCTGTTTTCATGAGATCATTTTATGTATTGAGTTGATGATAGTCAAGTGGATACTAATAGTTGATTGATATTACAGCCATATTGATGTAAATGGACCACTAAATAACAGTGTTGGTGTGCAATAAACAGTCAGTGTCATGGACTGGCTGACAATTCAGTGCGATTGTTGGTGGTGATTGACATGCAAACAACAGTTGCATTACTGACATGTGTCATGATTGTTATTGAAATAGATTGTGATCGTATCCGTGATTCAGAATACAACAGAAACGACAAACGCTGATTCAAGACTATTTCAGTTCAAAATCATAGTTTGTGTGCATCATATCATTGACACTGTTTATAATAATTCATAATGTATATTGAATCAACCGTCAATGTCAAGTACAAAACTACAACCAATATTCAACATTGTTTATTCCAAACCAACAGTCAATTACTGCAAGATAGTGTTCAACTCTACATGAATGCGATTGTATACCATTTTGGTTTCAGCTGTAAATTTGAACTATTTCGATTTGTCCAAACTTTGTTTGTAATCTGTGCGATTGGTTGTGGATTCAGTGCAAAGGTGAAAAATCTGATATTCTACTCGAGATACTGGAGTGTCTTGATTGAATGCACTTTAACAAAGCAGTCAATACTCTGCTGTTTTGTTGGATCACATCAATTGACATACTCTTGGATACTCGTGGCTAGTTTACTGTGTTGTATTTGTTAGACATTGATTGTGATCTAGTTGGATGTCACGGATAGCAACAATTGACATGACAGTGGACACTATTGGACATGTACACTGCAATGTGACTGTCAGCAACCATCACCATCAGTGTGTATCATGTGTTTAAAAGTACTCGCATGCATTGGATTCAACACCACGTTTGTGATCGGGTTTGATCTGGATTGTACTGTGGTGTTGTTTTGCATATACCAGTAGATTGTGTGCTGATTTGAATGACATGATCATCCATTGTGGTTCATGTACCACGATGACAATCTGACCTGTTGACACGGCCAGTTTGTTGAACGACCTGCCAATCTCCAATTCGATTATAGTACAATGTCACTCATTCAGTGTATCGATAACAGTTTGCCGAGTTTGATGTTGATCATGTTGTGGCACGATCAGCAGTGTTTGATGTGTACAGTCTAGATTAACCTAAAATGACTGTGCAGTCATACCAATGGAAAAGTCATGGTTTTGAAATACTGCAACAACAGGCTGTTTGATGCTGTTGTGTCCGAGTGATCCAAAACATGACCAATTGGACAATCAGTCAAATATTTGATACACAGTGGCAGTGTATGCTGTAGTAATGTATTGTAAATGTGATGATAACTATCCATAATCAGGGTGATAATCTGATACTATCTGATTACTGGATACATGACCACAATTGGAAATATCAACACAGTATACTACTGAAATTGATTTTCCACTAGCAGAAATGTCTGTGTATTGATTCGCCCTACAGGGTGTTTCTGGGTTTGCTCACCCTACATGGTGTTTTTGTGTTTTCTAAATACCCATTTGGAAAGTGCTGATTGTCACCCTTAAAGCTGCCGTCGTTACAAAACGGCAATCATGTACTAGATTCACAACACTTTCATCACACTACTCGATACAATGCTGATTACTATAGAATGCGTTATACTTGCGTTACAGGCGGTTGCTGCAGTTCGACTTGCATTACACTCACCAATTGGAATTGACAGTCCATCAAACAATAGGCTGTCAAAACGATCACCCCTTGAATTGGGTGGTGATGTTAACAAATGTTTCAAGATAAAAGTCAATGTTGATGGAGTTGATGTATGTATCATGTCATGCATTGTAGTTTGATATCAGTTTGTACTAGGTTTAATCAATCTCACACTTGTTTAAAATAGTTGAATTTACGAGTCGATTCAACAGTTTCTAATATGGTGGTACCACTTCCTAGTTCAAGCAACGATGTAGGTTTAGCTATACAAAGTATTTCAAGTGGGGAACCCGTTAGTATAAAGTACAAAGGCAAACAGTATAATGGAGTTACATCCACAGCCGTTGTGACGATTCCAGGTACTGGGATAACTGGCGTCAATTTACCAGTATTGGCAGTTGAAAAACAATCAGCAGATTCAGTTGGTATCAATCCAAAGTTTGATGGAATATTTGGGCTTGCCTATTCCTCGTTGTCAAATCAACATTCACGAGTCACTGCAATGGATGCTTTGTATAATGATGGTGCCATTCCTAAAAACGAGGTTAGTCTTCAACTGTGTCCATATGGCATGACTTCAGAAAGTTTCATCAATATAGGAAACACGGACGTAACTGCAAAATGCGAAACGGATGGAACAAGTGTTGCATGGGTAGAATCGCCATCAAACAATCAGTTTAGTGTCAACATCAAGAGTGTACTAGTCAATGGCAGACCAGCGGAGCTGCCTGCTGAATTCCAAAAAAAAGTGAAAGACGGACGTACTTTGTACTCGAGTGTGGAAACATGCTTTTTAAATATGCGTTTTCCTGAAACAGTCGTGACAGCATTGGTTGATGCTATTCTTAATAGTAATGCGATCACTGTCAAAGATAATATGTTAAGGAGCGATTACCTTGACAAAAAAAAAATTAAAATGAGATTATGGAAAAACCATCTAATGCCCAGATACAAATATACTATTGATTGGAGTAGGATGCCAAGGTTTTCAATTACAATGTTTGCTCAAACTCCCGTAACTGATGAAAATCGCGATTCCGTTGTAACGATCGAACTAGGTCCTAGAGACTATATGCAGATAATCAGTATTGAAAATTCTGAAAAATGTAAATATTCGACAATTGCATGCAATACGTGTTGTTTGATTAACCTGACTAATATACCTGTTGAATTATAGTCCTGTTTGCTGTAACAGTTGGTTCAAATGATTATGCAGTTCTTGGCATGTCATTTATGACCCGACTTAAATTGACATTTGATTTACAAAATGCACGCATTGGGTTTGGTTCTGGATGTGGATGCGAAACTGCAACCAGTGAATATCCTACTATTTCAAACAATGATCGGATGCTTTGGCCATTACCACAGTAAGTTGTTTGATATTGATGTGTGGATGTGTTGATTGATATATTGATCATGAATTTGATGCACAGTTTTGGATTACCTGAAGAACCAAGTACTTCATATGAAACACAATATCGCAGTATAGTGTTGCGTATTGGCAGGATTCGTCGTGGTAGTAAGCGGTCAAACGTTGATTACAAGAAACTTGGGGACTAAATAGATATAGCAGTAAAACTGGTTATCTGTTGCATGGATGATGACCATGATTATTTTATAGTTGATATGATGGTACGTTAGAACTCTTGATGTTAATAATCATCAATGACAACTGATCAAGTAGTTGTACCTGAAAACACCCACCACACTGTCAAGAGTCACAAACAGACTCTCAATAAACTCGACTGAATACAATTCATTATAAACAAACCGCTACTGTATGTATTTCTAATGTGGTGTGTCCATGTTTGATTGTGTGATGTGTTCAAGCCATGTATGCATTGGATCAGTTCAGTGTGTATCGTAGTTGTTTGATACACATCATGATCGCATAGCTCAATCATGGTATGCATTGTTTGAATCCATCACTGTATATCTGGATGACCATGCCAATACTGGATGCGCGATATCAACGGTTGCAATATGATATACTGCTGCAAGTATATCGATGGCTAGTCATTTTTGAACAAATCAAACCAGTCAAATTGGTCGGATCTGATATCAATACACATGAGTATTGTTGGTATTGATGTTGCATGTCATGTGTCAATACGACATGACAAGCAATATATAATCAACTGTATTGTATTGGAAATATACAAGTGTCGATGCATACTATGATATGATGCCAACCAAGACTGTGTAAAATAATTAAATACAATGCATGCACATACAATATCCAATATCAAATGGCAATTATATTTTATTACAAGTTGAATCAGAAATACAGCTGTAATAACAGCTGATTAAATTGAAAGCAGTTCAAATTAGAATTCAAATCAATCAGATGAATTTCCACATCAGGATCAATGATTCAACTGTAATTTGACCTTTTTCATAAACTTGGAAACTTTGGTTAAACTGGAAGGGGCTCTAGAGGACTTTCGATTGGGATTAGCTATAGACGTTTCTTCAGATGGAGATTGTCCATCAGAACTTTTTAGAGCCATTTTACGCTGCTCAGAATTGTTTGTTGCTTGCTCGGGTGATTGAGGCAAACTTTCATGGCTTTGATATCTTTGTGATGAACTGGGAGTTTCACTAGTAGATGCATGCTCGAGTTCTGGAAATGGAGTCCGTTTTCCACTGTAAAATTGATTGATGCATTTCATAACGACGGGATTACCCAGGATGCGTTTCATATATACACCGACTGAATGAACATTCAAAAACCCTTGAAAAAAGTTTTGTGCAAGTGCTTTTTCGGCCAAATAAAACTTCCGATCCAAAACAGAGCATTCGCTATCGCACACTTGCTGTTGAATTTCGAAATCTACAAGTTCTTTACGTACCCTTGAAAGCTCAGAAATAGCCTCATCATAACTTAAATCATCATCTTCTGCCGAATATCCAGACTTTAAGAGATCAACTTTTTCACTGAGCTGTTGTATCAATTTTTGTTGAAAAGAAATCGATTTTGATATCAACTTGCACCTTTCTTCTGTTGTCTCGACACCACGTTTTGTTGTTGCGTATGCTTTGATCAAGCTCTTGGCTTTCCTTGAAAGTGTGCCACAATAAAATAAGTCTACATCCAATTCAGAAACAGCTGAAGGGCTAGAATAAGTGCTTGTAGTTGCAGTGGGAAGAACTGTCAAAGTGCTAGACTCAGCATCTGCGGTTGCACTGGGAAGGACTGGATTGGCGATAGTGACCGAGCAAGCAAGCAAAACTGATGATAGTACAGTCACTGCAAGTTTCATTCTACTGGTTTAGTTGAGCAAGTTGTAAATAGTTGTTGCTCAACAGGTCGGATTTAGATTGTATTTATGTTATTGAAAGAGTATCAAAAGCATACTCTTTGAGTAGCCGTCCTAAGGGCTCGTGTTACTATCAGAGTTAGTGTTGAGGTAACTCAAAAGAAGCCCTTTGTATGGTAATGCGCAGTATTGATTGAACTATTGTTTGGTTATGGATTCAAATATCGCATGGTTGGTTGTGTAGCTCCCACCCTTTTCCTCCCTAAAAGTGACTAAAGTCACAGTAAAGTAAGCACAGGCTTAAATAATATTGCATAGCTATATGCAACTGAGCCGACATTCAGTTATTACATTATCAGTTTGCTGTGATATTTCATGCTTTTCAAATGGCAAATGGTTCAAACATTGACGATTTAGTAATACGCTTTCCATTCAGCTTGACACGATCAGTCATCACTGCATATTGTCCAGTGATTCACTCAATCAACTGAATCAATACAATGCAGTTCATGCCGCAACCACAATGTCACATTGATGATCAGTGACTTGCAACTGTTGTGTTGGCATTGCATGCTGTGTGCTAGTATATCAACATCGATTGTCACTATAGTTGTATCAACCACACATTATGATTGTATGTCATGGTTGATTTGTATTGTGGATTGATGCACTCATTACATTATTTGAACACAACTCGTTGTATGACTCGTTGTATATACACTGCAATTGGATCCAGTCACTCGACATCACAACATTGTTCACATACAACCTGATTGTGATGGTGGTTGTCGATCTGATTATCGACCTGATTTTCGTGTCGGTATATATGTCGAGTATGTACATCCGAGTGATCAAGCCATACATGTATATACATACAATGTATACAATACACACCAGTTGGGTTGATCAGCATGTGTCAACTGGCCAATATCGTCAACATGGTTATACACGCACTTGACATGTGCATCTTGACAGTGATCATCATACAATCCATACTGTTGCACAAACTGATAAACTTGTAACTATTGGTTTTCAATTGGTGTCTTGTCAAAACCATGTTGCATTGTAGTGATCTGTTGTAAAAGCACATTCCAATTAAACTAGTATAAAATCATCAGCGTTGTATTCTATTAATGAATACTCAGTCATACCCAGTTATATCCATCTACTGCTCACTTTTTATGATCTGTATCATATCATTTTTACTACTTTTACTATTTTTGCTGATTTCCTATAATAAATACTTTTACACTCCAACATATCTCGTATCTGAATGGTGTACAGTTGTATCGGATTGCTTGTTTCCAACTCGACATGCTCAGGTTTGCGTTATTTTATTGCAATCCATCAGTGACCCTACAAGATCGGCAGTTTATTGTTATAATGGCGGCCATCCATTTGAAACTGTCAAGCGTTGTAGCACACTATTACATAGTGTTTAGTCATATCTGGTATCAATAAAACTGGTACTCTGTTGACTGGGTAATATGGCAGTCACCAAATAAACAAAAAGACGAAATGGTTGATATGAAATCAATATGGTGTCGATTGAGTAAATGAGCAAATATGCCAGGTCCATAGTGGTTGAATGAATACAGCCGTGTATTAGGGCTGTATAGCAAAAAGTTGTGGGGATATGCATGAATAGATGCCAGTTCAAGTGAAATTGCTTGACAAGGCTGGTTGACCGCAGAATACTGACATTTACTTGGATAATAGCTCAGCTGCTTGATGAAATTGAAGATGCTTGTTTAAAGCTAAACGAAACCTTAACCCTGAATATTAGTCACCCTATTTAGTACCCTATCTAGTAGCTTTAGTCCAACTTTGATATGCCATTTGTTCAGCCCAACTTCCATGTACTGATTGTTAGTTGATCACGTTTCAGGACGACATCCCTTGAACGGCCCCGACCATTCAACCAGTACTTGGCTTTGAAGCAGTTTACTTTATGCTTGCCATCAGAATTTGAATATGAGTTGCATAATAAAATAGTGGAGATGGCCATAAACTACCGAAATGAGAAGTGAGAAACGAGAAACGAGAAACGGTTAAATGGAAAAACAGATTCATTAGTCAACTCCGCTTGCAAGGAATAGGGAGTCAATAAGGCTGGTAACCAGTATGCATAATCACAATGTACACACCGCATTATGATGCCGTGGTATAGCACGCTACAAGTTCCGTATTCTTGATATATACTACAAGCACCAATGTCCTATCGACTATAAAAACACATGGACTTTCCCAACAATTATACTCATAACTAGCTCCATCTACTTGATCAAATGAAATATATCAACTTTTCAATTCTTGCTACGGCTTTTGCCTTGTCCAGCAGTGTCTATGCCGCTCCATCTGGGCAGCAAAAAGATATTCCATCTGGTCCAGATACAACGGCTACCATTTCCCAGGAAGAAAACAGTCAAAATAAACAAGCGTTTGTCTCCGAATTGGTGGAACTAGCTGGAACGGAGCTGCAGAGTACTGAAAAGCTTGTCATTGATGACGAAAGATACAATCCCGATCTCAAACAAGACTATTTTGTCATTGATGGTGATCAGGCTTATAAAAAAGGAGACTATTGGGGACGAGATGCATTTGTTGCAGTGTTGCTCGAATATATTCCTAAACCACCGAGTATGGATGAGCAGCCTGAAACTCCTAGTACTCCCACTCAACCTGGACTGTTTAGCGGACTTTGGTCGATGATCTGGCCTGAAGAAAAAAAACCATTAGATCCTCCAAAATCTCTTAAACAGAAAATTGACGAATATCATGCATCGGTCAAGTTGCTCTCTGGCAAATATCTTTCGTGGACTGAAAAAGTATTGCAGTATATCAGCCAGATGGATGTTAAAGACACTAGCGCTCCATCATTAAAACTGATCAAGGAACTCAAAATGCATACTCAGATACTTTATAATGCGTTTGAGACTGAACAAGAAGATATGCAACGTTCAGCCAATATTTTCAAAAATGGTCCAAAGCTTGAACTTCTCAAATCAATCAAATATCTAATGGCCAATCATCAAAAATATGTTCAAAAGATATTGGGTCAAATTAAACAGCTGCTAAACCAGTATCTACTCACTGACCAGCATCACACTATTGAACTGAATCCTGTGCTTGATGGCTGGTTCAAGTCTTACGATGAAATGAGTGTCAAAGCGTATACATTGCTCAAATAAGCGTGTACAAAACAATATGATATTGATTAATTGTTGAAATTTACTTTTTAAACTACATGCCAATAAATCATTATGTTTACAAATTTATAGTTGTATTGACTACACATTATGATTGTATGTCATGGTTGACTTGTATTCTGGATTGATGCACTCATTACATTATTTGAACACAACTCGTTGTATATACACTGCAATTGGATCCAGTCACTCGACATCACAACATTGTTCACATACAACCTGGCTGTGATGGTGTCTGTCGACCTGATTATCGACCTGATTGTCGTATCGGTATATATGTCGAGTATGTACATCCGAATGATCAAGCCATACATGTATATACATACAATGTATACAATCAACACCAGTTGAGTTGATCAGCATGTGTCAACTGGCCAATATCGTCAACATGGTTATACACGCACTTGACATGCACATCTTGACATGCACATTTGGACAGTGATCATTGTACAATCCATACTATTGTACAAACCATATATGACCAGTCATGTCAAGTATCCAATCAAGCATCCAGTCATAAATACAAACTCGGGTAGTCCGAGTATCGATCAACAACTGCGATCGATATCAAACTACCATGCACAATCGATTGTAATCCACATCAGTTATAGTCAATCACACACGTCACACATGTCATGGTGTATGCTGCATTTGAATACATGTCATGATGATCAATGTCAACCACACACAACTGGTAATGCATGACCAATGACGGCACTCGACAGCTGCAACAATCGATACCAAACATATCGAGTATCGACAGTCAAACATTGATTAACCAACAGTTGTACAATTATACAACTGGTGCGTGTATTGACAAGTGATCAACATCGATCTGGTTATAGTTGAAACGGTATATCACAGGACTTGAAAGTTGACAGTATTGTTGTGGTGTAATGCTGGCAATGTTGATGTCGAGACTGTCAATGTATTAAAATGTATTGGCCAACAGTGACTGCGATCAATAACAATATTGCAGTCAATCCAATTCATTGGCTGACAGGAACAATCACCATCCACCTGTCAGATTCAGCATGTTTTGTAACACATTTACAAATCCAGCAATGAATGACATTAAAATGTTGAATAAAAGACTCGAGTCATTATATGAATGACGTAATCAATTGAGTTGAATTGACACTCGATTAAACAATACAAATGAACACATGACAAATGTTTAATTTGACAGTTTTAATTTCACACAAAAATGCTTAAACAATATTCAGAGCGTGTGAATTTGTCTTACATTCTTCACACGCCATTAAATTTTGGATTTAAAGTCGGATTTTGCCATTTCTTTTCTTCAACAAATTACAATGCAAGACAAAAGGTTTTGTATCAAATAGCTCGGCAGTCAACCAGTGGGAATTGAAACCCACTTTAATGCAGAGTTGTATAGGAGATGACCATTCGACAATTTATTGAAACTAATTGCAGCAGCCAAACAAGCACTTTCATTGAAACTTGATGCTATAGACTCTGACAAACTCACCATCCATTGCTGGGAATGAACCCCTGGCCTCTATTCAACATACAGTTGGTTGTTACGTTCATTCACTGATTATAAAATCAAGGAGTGATGCGGATGATGCAATGTTTTCCAATCCAAACCAAATTCCCATGGGTGCCATTGATCTCTTGGAATGGCTTTCTGGGCCGAATGTTAATTCTGCAGTTGATTTGACTGACAAACAAGTGCTATCTCAGCAGCAAACCAATCTTAATCAAAAAGTTGTATTTCCGCTGGCTGGTCGAGAGAAATCGCTCCAGCACATTGCATCATGCTTTATGGCCACCCATCAAGAGCGCAGCAATATTGATCGGAATTCAAGACGTATTCCTGTTTGTACTGGTATACCGGGATTGGGAAAAACTCGACTTATGACAGAGTGCTCTACCACAGTTTTAGACATGACAAAGATCCAAGGCAAACGACTTTCGGCAATCGTTTCTTTTGGAAATGACGGGAATGCCTATGGCGAGATTGACAAGCTCCTTGGAATCAAATGTTCATTTGCCTGGAGATTGCTCCATTCGGTTTTCAAGGCGCAATACATGTTCGATGTTTGGATGCGTGGAAAGTCACCAATAAACAGAAGCGGGCTCACAATGCAATTAGCTTTATCGACCATTGAGCTTTATTGGAGTCAGAAAACTCGAGACAACATACTTTTATTTGTCGGAGTCGACGAGTATCAAAAACTCGGTCAAGATAAACTGAGTTCTCTGCTGGATATCTTGTGTGATTCTTCTTATCGTGCTAAAGTGTCAAGGCTTACATTTTTCTGTATGTTGGCGGGAACTGACCTGATTATGATTCGTATTGCTCAACCATCACATTCTAATATTGAGAGAACGCCAATCCGGTTTCTAACTCACATGGAATCAATGGAGGTCATTTGTCCTTTTATTTCGGATACACACTGTGGATTCGTGGTCAGTGAAGCCTTTTCTCAAAATGTCTTTTATCTAGGCGGAGTGCCAAGACTACTGACTGAGTTTGCAAAACAAGTTGTATCCATGAAACTGGCTGATCTAAACGAACACAATTTTCGGGAGGCAAGAATGGTTGCGCTTTCAAATTTGCAATATCCTCAATTGCCACTCGCTGATATTTTGAAGCTACTGGCGATTTCTTTTACAAACACGCCTGTTACATATCCACTAAACTGTCCGTTTTCTGAATCATCGCTACCTTCTGCAAGAAACCTTACTTGGAATCAAATGGTTTCAAACGGGATGTGTCAAATTCAAGATGATGGTCAAGTGATTGTACCGTTCCATATCATTGTTCAGGCTTTGAAGAGGCCATTGAGTCAAAGCGTCGGTCTAAACCAATTTGAAGCGGCACTCCTATCATCGTTGAATGGTTTGTCGCTTGACGTTGAATATCCACTTTCCAACATGACTCGTTGGTCACCATGGGAGTATTTTGGTGCTAGTTTCTACTGTATCAGAATCAACTCGTTTCTTGTATTGGGAATATCGATACTTTCTTTGTCTGATATACTGTGTGGATCGCGATTTGATTCAGGTATTTTCAATACTCAAGTTCACATCAGAATTGCTGAAGTTTTCCAATCAAACGAGCAATATGGACCTGATATGCCACGGATGATCACTCGGAAACACAACAGCTGTTGTCTCGTTGACTGGGTTGACGGCGAGACATTGCAAATTGTGCTCAATGGTGAGAATGGACCAGGAGTGGATATATACTTTATTCTGAAATGCGCAAAATACTCTGGCTATATCATAGTTTTGGATCAACGAAAACGACTTGGTTCTGATATTACAAACTCGGATCTGACCACTTTCCGATCGAAATTACCGAACCCGCCAGCATTTTTAAACGGGCTCAAGTTGGACTCTGTTTTTGGTCTGATGAGCATATATTCACAGATTAACATTAACCATGTTCCAGATTCAACGTATTTTGTTTCTGCATCAGATTCTCTGTATTTTCATGGTTCACTCTATGATCATCCAGGTTGTTCTATGGCCATTGATGTCAATTCTGCATTGAAAATCTCGATCAAACAAATATTCTGCGGTACCAATCATGAGCAAACGGATTTGGCAGGCAAGGTCATTGAACAGCGCTACAACAAACGCATTGCAAACTATGATGAACTTGAATCATTGGTGTTAGAATGGGGTGGAAAGTTGGACGAGTCGGCTCATGCAAGAATCAAGTTTTAAAAACCTGGTTAGTATTTACATTTTACTATTTATCAGTCATAAATGTAGAAGGTGTAAAACATGAGTTCAAGTATTGATTTTATTGAATTCAGCAAGTGGTTGATTGCAATAAATGAACGTTGACTAGATGTTGGCATGTACTACACAAAAATCAACCAAATCATTGCAAATTTCAAGTACTATTTATTCAGTTTCAGTTTTAATGGCATTGATTCATTTTTACAATCTTGGACAAAATATAGCAGTGATTATGGGTGAATCTCATCAATTGTATTCATTCGAGTCAGAGCATGAATCTGGCACGGTAAGCAACCAATCCTTTCAGGTCATCCACTATTGTACACCAAGTATTTTGTCCAGGATTGCACATCTCGAATAAACAGTGTGTGACAACTATGGACACATTTAGCAGTAATTGACAGTCAAGAAACTGGTATCAATATTCCATGTATACTACCAAAGTGTGTAGTTTAATTGTGGTTGTTTGATTGGTACATATTTGTATGGCTGAATGATATGGCTGCAGTTATTTAATCATTTCAGTACAGGAATGAAACCTTGAATGTACATTGTAATCCAAACTTTATATTACAAATATTGTTTAAATTGACTTTTGAAATTGTCAGTCCAATAACATGCCATTAAACGATCATTCGTTGAGTTGAGTGGTGATATTGGCTGTATTGGTTGGATAAACACTGTCGATTCTTGAATCAACACAACAACCATCATATGACACACAATCAGACTATAATGTTGAATCTACACTTTGTGCACTCTTAGTAATCATACATTGTACGATCACCAAGTTTGAACCCACATTCATGTATTGTGTTTGACTGTCGATGCTGTCAATACAACTCTATACACACATTTGTTGTGTTCATCACCATCCAACTCAATCTCACCATTTCAATCAATCTTGGTCAATGTTGATGATTTACACGCTAATTCATTATCCAATCTTGTCTGACATTATTATTGGCTTTAATCACATTTAGTTTGTACAACTGCCATGATTTGTACTACCATTATCATTGTGTATTTGAACACCAAACATTCCAATACATCAATAATACCACAGTGTAAACAGTAATACAGTTGATCAGTATTGTGGCAATACTTTTCATTCAAGTTTGTATTTGGAAATACTCGATACTGGGCAAATGATCGATTATGTTGTACAAACGGGTTATTAGCAGTGAATGAGTAATCAACCAGACTGTTTACAATGGAATCAGACTAAATACATACAATACTACCAATCTATGCAAGAAACATGTATCAACCAAAATAACAGACATTTCTAAAACCAACCCGTGATAAAAGACGGATTGGGCTGTCATATATATGGTTGCATATCTACCAAACAGATACAGACCGTACCATTATGCATGATATCACCCTGTTGTGGCTCAGTTATATCCACAACATTGTGTCTGGTACACATCCAACCCTCAACGCGCCAGAATAAAATCGAAACCACTTGCCAATAGATTCATGGCGCTGTACTAGCGTATACGCTTGGTCTGATGGTGACTAGTTGTATGCCAAACATGAGAGCATCTGGCAGCCAACCCTAGATGTTGTGCACGTTTGGTGAATACAAGTACAGTTGGATGTCACGGATAGCAACAATCGACATGACAGTGGACACTATTGGACATGTACACTGCAATGTGACTGTCAGCAACCATCACCATCAGTGTGTATCATGTGTTTAAAAAGTACTCGCATGCATTGGATTCAACACCACATTTGTGATTGGGTTTGTATTGTATTGGTGGTGTTGTATTGCATATATCAGTAGATTGTGTGCTGATTTGAATGACATGATCATCCATTGTGGTTCATGTACACGATGACAATCTGACCTGTCGACACGGCCAGTTTGTTGAACGACCTGCCAATCTCCAATTCAATTATAGTACAACGTCACTCATTCGGTGTATCAACGACAGCTTGCCGAGTTTGATGTTGATCATGTTGTGGCACGATCAGCAATGTTTGATGTGTACAGTCTACATTAATCTAAAATGACCATGCAGTCATACCAATGGAAAAGTCATGGTTTGAAATACTGCAACAGGCTGTTTGATGCTGTTGTGTCCGAGTGATCCAAAACACGACCAATTGAACAATCAGTCAAATATTTGGTATACAGTGACAGTATATGCTGTAGTAATGGATTGTATGTGTGATGATAACTATCCATAATCAGGGTGATAATCTGACAATACCTGACCACTGGATACATGACCACAATTGGAAATATCAACACAGTATACTACTGAAATTGATTTTCCACTAGCAGAAATGTCTGTGTATTGATTCGCCCTACAGGGTGTTTCTGGGTTTGCTCACCCTACATGGTGTTTTTGTGTTTTATAAATACCCATTTGGAGATTGCCGACTGTCACCCTTAAAACTGCCGTTGTTATAAAACGGCAATCATGTACCAGATCCAAAACACTTTCATCACACTACTCGATACAATGCTGATTACTCTAGAATGCATTCTACTTGCGTTACAAGCGGTTGCTGCAGTTCGACTTGCATTGGAATCACCTTCTGGGATTGACAGTCAATCAAGCAATAGGCTATCAAAACGATCACCCGTTGAATTGGGTGGTGATGCTGGTCAATGTTACAGAATGAGATTTAATGTTCATGGAGTTGATGTATGTATCATGTCATGCATTGTAGTTTGATGTCAACAATATTACATTGATATCAATCTCACACTTGTCGCGTTGTTTAAAATAGTTGAATTTACAAGTCGAATCATCAGTTTTTGATATAGTGGTACCACTTCCTAGTTCAAGCAACGATGTAGGTTTAGCTATACAAAGTATTTCAAGTGGGGAACCCGTTAGTATAAAGTACAAAGGCGATGAGTATAATGGAGTTACATCCACAGCCGTTGTGACGATTCCAGGTACTGGGATAACTGGCATCAATTTACCAGTAGTTGCAGTTGAAAGACAATCGGCAGATATAGTTGGTATTGGTGGAACACTCAAGCAAGGAGTATTTGGAATTGGCTATCACTCGTTTCCAAATCAACATTCACGAGTCACTGCAATGGATGCTTTGTACAATGGTGGTGCCATTCCCAATAACGAGGTTAGTCTTCAATTGTGTCAGTATGACATGTTGCATGAAAGTTTCATCAATATAGGAAACACGGACATAACTGCAAAATGCGAAACGGATGGAACAAGTGTTGCATGGGTAGAATCGCCATCAAACAATCAATTTAGTGTCAACATCAAGAGTGTACTAGTCAATGGCAGACCAGCGGAGCTGCCTGATGAATTCCAAAAAAAACAAGGAAAAGATGGACGTACTTTGTACTCGCGTGTGGAAACATGCTTTTTATACGCACTTTTCCCTGAAACAGTCGTGGCAGCGTTGGTTGATGCTATTCTTAATAGTAATGCGATCACTTCTAAAAACATATTACTTAGGCGCAAACTCGACAAAGAAGAAATTAAAAAAAAACTACAAGCAAATTCTCCAATGTTCAAATCCAACTACAATATCAATTGGGGCAAGCTACCAACGCTTACAATTACAATGTTTGCTCAAACCCCCGTAACTGATGAAAATCGCAACTCCGTTGTAACAATCAAATTGGGTTCCAAAGACTATATGTGGAGATATGATTCTGAAAAATGTAAATATTCGACAATTGCATGCAATACGTGTTGTTTGATTAACCTAGCTGACATACATGTTGGATTATAGTTAGATTTGCTGTAAAAGCTGGTTCAAAGGATCATGCAGTTCTCGGTATATCATTTATGACCCAACTTGCAGTCACATTTGATCGAGCACATAAACGCATTGGGTTTGGTCCTGGATGTGGATGCGAAACTGCGACTGATGGATATCCTACTATTTCAAACAATGATCAGGTGCTCTGGCCATTAACACAGTAAGTTGTTTGGTATTGATGTGTGAGTGTATCGATTGATATTGGTATTGATTATGAATTTGATGCATACTGTTAGATTGCATAAACAACCAAGTGGTTCAGGCTCAGGTGGTACATTTATTCGCAAAAGGAAACCATAACCACAACTGATCAAGCAGTCGTGCCTGAAAACACTCACGACACTGTCAAGAGTCACAAACAGACTCTCAATAAACTCGACTGAATACAATTCATTAGTGACAAACTGCTACTATATGTATATTTAATGTAGTGTATCCATGTTTGATTGTGTGATATTTCCCTTGTTTTAGTATAATCTGTAACCTTTGTGTCTGGATGAAGGATTATAAATATATCACATGATTAGCAAATCAAGCTAATTGTGCAAATATAATGTCCTGGCTAGATTCAACTGGATACTTTAGTTGATTTCAATCGTGTCTTGTATAGTCAAAATAATGACAAATATGGTATTATTGCATTATCATACAATGTATAATAACGGTGTGTTTGTCAATGTAATCAAATTTTGACATTAAAACAACAATGGTTAGTATTTTGCGCTATTCATTCACAAGTTCCTGTATATTCACGATACTACTTAAAACAGACATCTATAAAAGTCGTATCATTTGTACGCTATAATTCCGCCACTCATTCTTTCAATCAAATCATTACCAAGCCATTTTTGTCAACATTCACAGTTGATTTTATCCAAAATTGTGTAAAACAAGTGATTCTGACACTGTTTTCTTGAAACATATCAATTCAATTCATACAACATATTCAATTTAGCAATCTTTCCACAATAGTGTTGGAAAACAGGTCAAGCAACTTATTTTAAAGTTTCAGCTGACAAAACATCATCAAATGCAATAACTGGTGTTTCCAAGTTGAAGCAACATAGTTTCGTAACACCTGTTTGATCTCGTGTAAAATACATGTATCTTTGATAGCATATACTATCCGATTTTCAATAACAGAAATACTCTCCAAAAACTCTTTTATTCATCAGACTCCTGATTTGTTTGTATTTGTTTCCTGAACTGAGTTGAACATTGAGTGTTGAACTGTAATTGACTGATTTTGCTCTTGATTGTTGCATTGCCGTTTATTCTTTGAATTCAACCATTTTGAACGCTTTTCATCAAGTTTGTATTTCAAAAAGAGATGCTACTTGCAACGTTATCGAATTTTTCATGTATAATGTAAAAATGTCTATTGAGCAAACATTTGACCATTGGATTCATTGATATCACAGTCTTATCATACGGCTTTATGTGCATGCTTGTGAATTGCCCAATCACTCCCGTTTTTACCATTGAATATGGTTATAATATGCTTGTTTTTAATGTTTCCAAATAAAAGTGATGGTGAAAATTCATACTGCTATTTCCAACACAATCAGGAGCATTATCAACACACCTCGTTATTGCACACAAACTAAAAAACAGATATTGAACGATATGATATGCAGCAATCCAGTTTAAAAAAAGAGCGGCAAGATTTGTATTTGTTTCAAGCAACATATTTTCATACAAACAAAGCCAATAAATGTCTACCTTGTTAAACCTTGTTAAAGTTGGAATTGGCAAATATTCAAAGTTTATTGCAAAATATATCCATGACTTGAAAAATGATTGTTGTTGGTTGGCTCCGAGATTGAATGTTTTTGTTGCTGTAAACACTGAGACTGGTCCTTGCATGACTAAAAACTTGTTTTTTGACAATCTTGTTGTTGCAAATCTATCAACAGCAAAATGTAAATATAAAAGTGTTTGGATGGTTATATTGTCACAAACACATTGTAATCAACAACGGGAGACATATTGGAGTCAGTATTAGTTTTGATGCAATGCAATGCAATGCAACATTGACAAGATATGCGATTGTGTGTTTGATTATTTTGTGGTTCATGTCAAGCTGTGCGTAGTTGCTAATATTACACCACAACAATACTGTCAACTTTCGAGTCCTGTGATACACCGTTTCAACTACAACCGGATCGAGGTTGACCAGTTTTCAATACACGGACCAGTTGTATAATCGTACAACTGTTGGTTAATCAATGTTTGACTGTCGATGCTTGAATCATGAATATTGTCCAACATACACAACATCGATATCCAATACATCACACATGTATACACTGCATATACAAGCAGTAGCAACGATCAATCCAAACCAACAATGACAGAGTTACACATCAACATATACTCGATCATCAGTCGAGTCTGCATATATCAACTAGTTGCAACACGTCATAATCAATGTGGATTGTATTGCTCACCAATCGATCATGACAACTAATCAATACCAATCATGTAGTCAATACAATCACCAACATATCGATGATTATTGACTTGTGGTTACAACTCGTCAATTGCATCCAATGTTACAGGTGATGCACATCTGATTACTGCAAATCAACAACTTGTCAATCATATCATAGTGTGCATTGCCAACAGACCATGCAATTACAAATCAATGCATACGTGATCAACATTTGATATTTGATGGTGATGAACCAACCATGATTGATTGTATCATACAACTAATACAGTTGCATTGTCTGGTATGTATGATCAACCCAGTCATGTCAAACAGTAACCAATGTGTGTATATCAAGTTTGTGTTGCATGGACACATCAAGGTGTTTGATAACGAGTCCAACGTGATGATACAAACCCAATATTACATGAATATCCAAGTTGATGAATCAAGTCGAGTTGAATGCAGAGCATCATTAAACCACGACATGTTTGAATCATGTCAACCATTATATTGTGACTAGTGATGGCACGGTTTGAATGTCAACGAGTTAGACAGTCGACAATATGTGATAACTGCTATGCGTATGGGTGATTGCGATTTGGTCAAACTGCAACACTTGCATATCACTGAGTCGGTTTGATGTGTGATGTGAGCAGTATGCATAAACTCGTTATCATGGACTATAACCAATACACATCACACATATACAGTGGTAAACACCAACGTGTGGTGTATCCAGTGATCGTATACTAGTTGATTGGTGCAATATGATCATGCCACATACTATTGTATTGGTGATAATGTGTTGTCGAACAGGCGAGATCTCGAGTGTTTGCAACATAAATGGAGTGCATGGACAATATTGCTTGTGTATCGTCATGTAATGATATCACCTGGAATGTGCTATGTAGCGGCATCATAGTGCGGCAATATACTCTGGTCACCAATCTTGATATCAGGGTTTAAATCAAGCAACGGGCGATTGTATAAAGGGAGATCCCTTTAAAGTTACCTTGACATTCATAGCAGTAAATCAATGCCAACTCTGGAAATAAATGCGATAAATGAAATAAAGCCAATACGTTGGAGCGGCCATTCAAGGAACATGCTTTTAATATTACCCGCCAATAATGTGTATAAATACGACACCAAATCGACGTGTTAAATGACATTCATTACAACTTGCTCAACCAACCACCAAAATGAAATTCTCAATTGCCCTACTGTCATCGATCCTTGCTGTCTGCTCAGTTACTACAGCTAGTCCAGTTTACCCCAGTTCGGCCACGAGTGCTGAGACCAGCACTCCAGCTGATGGATCTGACTCTCCAGAATATCCTACATCAGCAGATCTTAAGGAATATTGCGGTCCATTCGATGATACTGAAGTGTCGTATATCAAGGACTCTGGAAAAACCCATGCTAAAATCGAAAAAATGTTTAAAAAACTTGAACTCGTAAGTTATTACATTAGTTTTGAAAAAGGATTGACTACTGAGCTGCAGCAAAAAGTCGAGACTATGAAACAAACTTCGGACAATGGGTTAAGTGCTGCCGAAGCCGAGCTTAAGATGCATAGCGGCATTCTTGTAAAACTTGAAGCTGAGAAGCAGGAACGCATGGATAAAAGTTTGTCTTTGATTGACGAAAATAAGTTTTTAATGGGAGAACTTAAACAGTACATGAGTCTGGATCCATCAACGAATGGTGATCCTACTTCACCAAAAACAACTTCTGCGTATGAAAAATGTCACAAGTTCTTCCTTGATAGTTTTATGCAAGCATTGCCATAATCTGAACATGATGCAGCTTTTCAAGATTCTGATGTTCAGCAACAAACTTTTCAATCAGACTTGTCACATTGTTGCAGCTCAGTGGGTTATCGACAGCCTCATCCAGGATATGTTGTAATGCAGCGTGTATTGCATGTTAGTTTACTTGTCATTTGTCATTCATTCAATAAACATCCTGTATTGTTAAACCATGTGTATTAGACTAATGACTTGATCATATTGCACAAATCAACTACCATACATTGTATTGATCATTGCTGAATCCATGCAATTGTGTATATTGACATTTTGGGTTACCAATCAACACATTGCATTTGACACCAACTCATTGGTACCACTAGACTATTTGATTCAAATGATACGAATGATTCGGCTGGTTTTGATAATCTGACAATCTGACAGTATCCACAAACCCATGTTTAATATTTGCACATATTCCATTGACATACTACAAACTGACATTGAAGAGTCTCCCTTTATATGTTGACCTGTAACCTTGGCTGAGCCGATATCTGACCATACACTCGAATATCATATGGTTGATTGAAAGCTTCACCCTCAAAAGGGTTATGGTCAAGGGTTAGGGTTAGGGCCAAGAAATGAGCATAAACCAAAACTGAAATGAGTTGACACTCGGATATTAGTTGGTCATCAATATGTGTTGTGATATTTCATGCTTGTTAAAATAGCAAGTGATTGGCATGATTCAACGTACAAGTAGTGTATAGTGAATATCGGATGATACTGTTTTACTTGAACAAGAGTGTTAAATCCGTTGGAATAAATGTAATTTAGTCGTCTATTTCTGTACTACATTTTACACCCTCATTGTTACACAACATCAAATGTCTGCAAAGAAAACAGCTGGAAATGGAATGCGTTTGTAGGAATACGAAACACCATACACAAGATGACAGCAGTATTGCATACATACAAATCAAAGTATGCTCTCATGATTGTCAACGGATTGATTAAAAACAACTTTATATCCAACTTGCTCATCAACAACCAACAACTCTGTTGGAGTTTTGTGTAATCTGATTTATATTAATTTAAATGGAGGTGTGTGTGTATGATCTGTGACTGTTAGTAGTTGACAGAAAATAACAAATCAAAAGTGTAATGGGTGTTGCACAATAATTCAGGATCAGCAGACTTGGTTTTTTCAATGATAATGAAAAGATGTAATAAAACAATAATATGTTGAAATGGTTGGAACAGTCATTTATTAATAAATATGAGTTATAGTCAGTCTTGTAGTAATTGATTGATTGTATCTTGGTGATACGAACAAGTAGAATGTATGATGAGCAATCAGAAAAGTAAATTGATCAATATGTGTAATTCCTATTGTTTACCAAGTCAAATAGTGGAATTATGGCACACAAACATTGGTGATACGAGTCCCTTGGATCATCACATATTACCATTTAGTATTCTGCATGGATACTCGACACATTTGGTAGTCATACATTGTATGGTCACCAAGTTTGAACCCACATTCATGTATTGTGTTTGACTGTCAATGTTGTCAATACAACTCTGTACACACATTTGTTGTATTCTGAATCACAGATACGATTGCAATCTAGTTCAACAACAATCATGGCACATGTCAGTAATGCAACCATGCATGTCAATCACCACCAACAACACCACTGAGTTGTCAATCAGTCCATGACACTGACTGTTTATTACACACCAACACTGTCAGTATTCCGTTTACATGACTAGACTGCAAGTTGTCGTATTTGTTTCTGTAGATTTGAAATTGTTAGTAATCGAGTTTTGACATTCAATTCGTGCTGTTTTTGTATATTTTTGTATATTGCTGGACATTCAACTCAACGTCTTGTTCCAAAGTAGACATGTGTTTGATGCCATGTTTGTATAATCGAAACAGGAATCCAGTTTGCCAAGTAAATGCTGCAAGACTCTTGACAATCAGTCATGTACAGTATTGAGTCGGATGTTCATACTATTGATAGCATGACAATTGACAGTTCAAGAGTTATGTTGAAGCTTTTCTAATCATTGGCAATACTTTGAGTTTGCATATTGAAAGTATTACAGTTGGTATAGAGTATTGATACTGCTGATATGACCATTGAGTCTGTATTGCATTGAACAGGACTGCAACACAGTATCATATCACTAGATCAAGTGTTGAGGCAGAGCCGTTTGAAGGATTTTACCACTAATATTTGACCAGCTGTTGTGTGGATAAACTGTTACCCTATACTGACCGTAACTTGAAACTGACTGACTATGCCAATCGATCTTGACATATTCTTTAGTATATGGGTCAGGGTTAGCAGTCCTCGACTATGAGCCCTGTTTCATTCAATGGTTGAAAGGCTGTGCATAAAAGAGTTTACACATGAGTATATGTGCTACATATACCTAAATGGCGGTCAAGCTGTTGCTGCATAAGCTCATATAACCCGTATGTCTTGATCATATATTTAATCGCTATGAAGGTATGGTTCATATCCACAACTGGCTCATTCATTACCAAGAATTGACCTACTAATCAACAAGCTTTATCACATTCATTCTCGTCGACAGGATGAAATTCATATCGACTATTGTGTTTTCACTGTTGTCGGTGACAGTCAGTGCAGTAGTCATTGATCGTCCGTCTGCCAGCGAATCAGAATCTGTAAAAGAATGTTCAACACACATGCAGCAACACACTGGTATTTGCGCTTCAACTGGAACAGAGCAACAATCAACTGAAACCAATCATGATGTAGCCCAGTCAACTGTAGATCCCGATGATTCAGACAGTTCTGTTGAACAGTCCGATGAATCATCGTCATACTCTCAGTCCAAACAGTCAGATGATGATATATTTGACAACACACTATATGACGACATCTGCCATCTTCCTAAAAACTATATCCCAGAGAACAAACGGCCATTCTCACACCTCAGCAAAGGCTGGATAAAGTCGAAAAAATAATGAGGAATATGGGTATGGAAATTCCAACTGATGTTGGAGACGGATATCCACACAAGATGAGCACCAAGGCAAAGGAAAGAATACTAGAAACTAAACGAAGAGGGTATGGGCGTAGAATGAGCTCATCTGATAAAAAGAAATTCAGGAAACTGAGACTAGGAAGATTATGGATGTGTCGCAAGTTGGCTCTTGAACCTCTCGAAGAAGAATCAATCAGAGTTGTATCTGAACCTACTCCAGAATTAAAATCCATCTTGAAAACCGGATCCACTTTTAAACCCCACGGCTCAAAACACGATCATTCTAAAAAACATCAGCAAAAGTCAAGTCACGATGCTGGTTCAAGGGAAGCTAAAGTGCACTTTGTACCAACGACTAAAATTGCTAGATATTCAAGTGAATCTAGTGTACTGCAAGAATATGATCTTCAACTTCTTCCACCAGAATCAAGGTTTGATAGATTCAAACGACAGATGCTGAGGTTCATTGGATATAGAAGGCATACTTGAATATTTCTACACAAACCACCAGAACTAAAAGTGTATAGTAAATCAATGTTTGGATAATAAACTGCTTGGTAATTCAATTTCATTGTAAAACTGGAATCACGCTATCAACAACCTCGTTTAGAGTATGTTGTACTGCAGTGTGTATATATGATTTATACTATCAATTTGCATTTGTCATGTAAGCATTCAGTCTTGTTTGTCCAATAAACACCTTGCATTGTCACCACCATTTCAATGTAATAGTATGCTTGAATTGATCATATTGCACCAATCAGCTACTGTGCACTGAATGTATCAGATGGTGTCATGAAATGGTGGATAATATTCATAATTGAAGTATTGGCAGTCAGTGATTGAATGATACGATCGAATACCGCTGATCACTTTGTTGGTGACCAGTATCACATGTGGTCAATATCAATATGTTGCACAACAGTCATTTAAACAGGTTGGAGCATACCATATTGTAGCAATGCAATCAAATTGGTACAACACATGTCAACATACATGTAGTGTAGTGTAGTGTATTATAGTAGTGATGATTCAACCAACGACATGCGTGGTTGTAATATTATACGTGAAACCACACGATCATGTCCATGTTCATGATTATGGTGACATACAGCATTACAATGATGGGTCAGCAGCAATGTGATGGAACTGGATGTGCAATATCAAAACCATGTTTAGAATACGTGATATAACAACAACTTGCAGCCATATTGACGTAAATGGACCACTAAATAACAGTGTTGGTGTGTGATAGACAGTTGCATTACTGACATGTGTCATGATTGTTGTTGAACTAGATTGTAATTGTATCTGTGATTCAGAATACAACAAATGTGTGTGCAGAGTTGTATTGATAGCATTGACAGTCAAACACAACATATGAATGTGAGTTCAAACTTGGTAATTGTACAATGTATGACTACTAAGAGTGCACAAAGTGTAGATTTAACACTATAGTCTGATTGTGTGTCGTATGATGGTTGTTGTATATCAAACACGCAATGCAGTCAATGTGTAGTAGCCATTGTATATTGCAATGCAGAATACAATCACTGCAGGATGAATATCAAAGTGATCCATTTGACATGAGTATGGTTGTAAAAAGGAGCGTTTGTGGCTGCACAACACTCTTGAAGGGTGCTTTTCAATATACTTGATCAAAGGGTCGTAAAAGCATAATTCAATCGATATGATCATCAAATTGATCAATATGATATTGTGATTAGGGAGCAGCATACTGTCTAGTTTGATAGTTGCTCACTACAAGCAATCAAGTAACCCTGTGTTGTTGGTTAACCTAAAAGGGTTGGTTTGCTATACAAAACATACAAATACAATCGATTACATTCAATTTTATAATCGACACCAGTCTCAACACTTTACTTTTGTATTAATTGTTTAAACCTATTGACCAATCTAATGAAATTGGTTGATATTTTATTTGTACTGAGTGCAGCAGCAACCACTAATGCAATACTGACACCGACTGATAATAATG
>NW_006281109.1:10000-40078 GCF_000203795.2 Batrachochytrium dendrobatidis JAM81 | reverse complement strand
GAGTCTCCAACAAAGTCGGAAACAATCAACTGATGAACCCGGTCTAGACATCCCTGACAAATACTGGCAACGCTTAATAGATGAAATCAATTCAAACACTTTTGAAGACTGGCAAGAACTGTTTGATATAGCTGGTTTAAATACTCCCAGTCAAGCATTTGACCCAATTGATCAAGTCGGTTCAAGCAATTTTGACAAATACCAACAACAACCAGCTGATCAACCCAGTTCAGGTATTTCCAACAAAGATCAGCAACAGCCGATTGATCAATCCAGTCCAAGTACTTCCAGTCAAGACCAACAACAACCAATGGAACAAGACCAACAACAACCAATGATTCATGACGAGTCGGGCAATACTGTTTCAAATCAAGTGACTGGATTGAACGAACGGGATCAGAGAACCTTTGATCGTATAAGACAAAGGCTTGTAGCGTCTAAAAAGATTGCAAAAGAAAAACGCGAAGAATATTGGGATTATGAAGCCATTGGACTGGAGCAACAGTCAGCGTTAGAAAGGGGAGAAGAGATATCAGGGTCAACGTACGATCCAAATGTTGAAAAGAAATTAAAAGAAGAGTATGTAGCGGCAAGGATAAAAGTATCCAGTATCAGACAAGACTTTAAAAGGTTTATGAAAAGACGTGGTTTAGAATTTCAAGAGCCAGATTCAGATTCAGATTGATGGTTTGTCGATGATTTTGATTTTGAATAAATTTAAACTTTCTGATATGTTGATATTTGTCGAGTATTGTGAATGGGTCAACAACCATATCATTGATTGCGTATACTGTGTTTGGTATTACATCAACAGTTACTGGATTGTTGATTGATACATTGACATGGTTTGTTCCATATACATCAATGACCTGATAACAACCAGTGTTATTTGCAAGGATAGCATATTCATAGATACTTTCAACAATATACTTTGAATTATGACGTTTCATGCATTCAATAATATCATTTCCGTCAATCAGATCCAAAACAATGTCAATATCCATATTAATCATGGATTGATTGTTACCATTAAACAATAATGTATTATCTGAAATATTAAATTGAATTGTTTTTTCAGTATCTACATTTTGCAGCATATACCCAAATTGAATATCAAGCCAATATCCAATGTTTTGATTGGTGATTTCTTCGGTATATTTTGCATCAACTCCATCACATTGGTGAACATGTGTCTTGCACTGTATTGTATTGTATTTTGGGTGGAAAGGATGTTTGTTGATATGTCTATTAAACTGTCGCTTTAACTTGCTTGCTTGGTTCCTGTTAAAGAAATCAGACCTTTGTTGAAGCAATCAAACATTGCCGCTTTACAAACAAAGCTTAAAGTGGAGATATTATATCTCCACTTTCTCCACTCACTCCCTTAACTAAATTACTATAAAAGCCAAGATACTTTCTTACTAAATAAACCATCCTCTGAATATCCTCTGAATATCCTCTGAATCAATCATCTAAATATCATCTGACATAACTTCGTTATTATCTATTAAGTTCAACTCGTTATTCTGTTGACTTTCATTTGCGTGACTACTTCCTGATTATCATTCAAGATCTCTTCTGACCGATCTTTTCTACAGCGGCAGATTATATATTATTACCTTATACTTTACTAATTGAAAGACTCAGTCTCTTTCTCTATTTTCTATCTCTATACTTCTTGCGCGATAATCAAAAATCTTTAACAGTTCCAATGCTCTATTTGTAGTTGAATCAGTTGCTTGTACGCCTTTGTTGGTTCAACTCGACTCCTGAATCCTTGGATACGTTTTGTAAACCGCAACTTGACTTTGACGAGTTTAACATCAATATTCACCATTGATCCAATCATTTTCATGATATTGTTATTGGGGTTTTCCTAATGGCAACAATAAATCAACGACAAAACTCAATCCGAGCATCTCGTAATGGACTCTGTATGAGCCAATTGAACCACTATTTTTGTTCAAATCAGAATTACTTTGTAACAGGTTTCCAACAGGTTTCCAACATTTTCAACGAGTTTAAACAATAATAGAAAGTAAATCCAATCCAATTGTTTGTTGATACCATTCCAAAATGGATTTTCTTGGGTTTATTCAAAACCACTTCAATGACATTACACATCACAAGCACATCCTTAAGATCCAAGTATCTACAAACTTTGGTCGTGAACTCGGTTTTCATCAAACCTAAAAACGGTCAAAAGTATTATGTTGTTGAACGAAATCTAACCAACCATCTTGTAAAAGTAGCAACCCACTATTTGTGCAATGATATTGAACCTATTACTCATGAAATCATACCTCGATATATGCTCAAGTCGGACAACCCAATCAAAGTAGATCCCGACAAACTCTTGAAATCAAACATTCAATTCCTTGATGAAAAGTATCATTCAAAATCAATACAAGCCACTTTATCATTGAATCAATGAGTTGCTGAACAAGAGTTACTACAAGACATTGTATTGTATGTATATTTTACATTCTGGCTTAGTACTTTGATCAAAAGTCATCATCACACTGTAACGGACGCTCAGATCAATGTAGACCGAATGGCTCATCATGTATTTAGCGATTTAGATGTTCTTGGTAAAGTGATGGAAAAACAGCACACATTACAGCAGAAATTGTATCAAATGGTAATGAGTGCCGATGTAGACGCCAAATATGTTGAATATATCATACTATGAATCCGTAATCTTGATGGAACCCAGCACCATTTCTTGGGTCAAGCAAATGCTGGAAAAACACATCCAGTTCATCGTTTGCCATGTCGACACTTGGCTTGTTGTATCTGATATTCCAAATCTACCGCATACAGTGGTATTGTTGGTGAATCATCAATTACATTCAAAGTATGTTTGATAGTTATTGTGGTATTATTTTCAAACGATTTACTGATTTGAGGTAGCCAGTAAGTTATCATGATTGTATTGCTGGGATTTTGGCAAATATTGATTATTTTCAATAACCATTGACTATTTACTATTTTGAATACTGGTATCTGGCCATGGAATATGATGACAAATGACTTTAATGTGTCCAATTTCAATTCTGATTCTGATTGTGATTCCTGTTTTCATGCAATTGGTCAACGATTTTGAATATCCATTTCCGTCGACCCAAAATACATTACATCCAGTTTTGAAACAAGTCTTCAAACAAGGTTTTGATGCAAGTTATGTACAATAGTCACATCCTGTTGTTCTGGATTTTCAATTCTTGTCATGATTGTGTTTTGTCTACAGAAATACTGATATTTTACAATTATCATGCTCACAATTAATCATTTGTGATTTGATGGTTCTTTCCAGCATCATGTTGTGTAAAACTCGGACAGTCCTACAAATCGGACAGTTCCATTGGGTTCAAGATATACAGGATATACAAAGTGATTGGCATCCTGACATTGGATCAAAAGTGTTGTAACAACTTCATGGCAAATGGAGCAAGTGAGTGTTTTGATGGAGTTGGTAGCTTACATGGATTTCATTGATTGTGATTTATAATAATCGTACAGAAAATATAATATTGTATTTTGACTATTATTGATTGACATAATGTTTGATGTTGGACAATACAATTGATACAGTCGATACACAGATTGAAAGAAAGTTGTTCATTCAGAGTAGATTAACAAGTGATTTCCACAACGATGGACATGATTGACATGATACCGAGTTGTCCCACCACAGTGTAAAAAGACTGCACTATCAGTTCCACGATCATTGGTAGCAACATCATCATCACTGGAATTTGAATGTGTCATCAATTGATGAGACATTGTTGGTTGACAAACTGTCTCACTGCAATGGAAAGAGACATTTGAGTTGCTTTCATTATTGCTTGAATTCAAAAGTGTCAACATCAACTGTTGGTATTCACACTCACTACAATGACAACTATTGCTGTAACAGAAACCAGTCTCTTGTAATGAATACACAGTTTTATCGAGTATTTTCAATAATCAAAGTAGTACTCGATTCCATCCATTTCTCGATGCTATTACTCCAGTAATCGACAGGAGTACAGCCATCGTTATCATCATATGGACAATATTCATCATCAGATTCTACACTACCAGCCATACACCAAATGAGACATGCTGTCTTGTGGAACTCTAGTGCGTTCCTGTTTGGTAGTCGAGTGAGATTGTTGTGAATGAAATACAATGTCATTTCACTGTTGAATTTGACTGTTTGTCGATTGTCAGTCCATCTCTTTTGCCTTGTTCTGCGGATAACTTTCAAATCTTCAATTGTCTCGATCCACTTCTTGTGCTTGTCACTTGTCGAGTCATTCGTCTCATTGATCACTTTGATCACCAGTTTGTCATTCACTACATCCACATATTGCTTTAGTTTACCAAATTGGTCATGGCACTTGATACACAACAACAGTCCGTTCTGTATTTGATGTTTCTGTGTCAAACCAGATCGTTGCAAGATGGATGGTTCGTTGTATGCCATTCCAATGTTCTTTTGTGATATGATGTGTGCTCCTTGCAAGGACAACTTATCCCAGCAAAACAAGCAGACACTGTCTCTCTTTTCAACTGCCTTGTTCAAGTCCTTGTGCTGTAGCTCACTCACTTCTGCAACATAGTCCAGATCATCAGCAGAGTTGTTTCTTGATGTTGGGTTTGATGAAACTGGAGTGTGCCAGCTGGATGAATCGTTGTAGTCTTTGTGGAATGGCAGTATGTAATACCCAAACATGTCATCAATGAATATACAATGATGTTCTGGGTCTGACAACTGGACCTTGGTTGAGAATTCCTGCTGCTCTGCAAATTGGTTGGCAGTCAGCAGGTTGTGCAGTCGAGTGATGTGTGAGGTTTCTCCCTCTTGGATGATTCCCAAAAACAAACCTCGTTTGTTGTCATCCTGCCATTCAGACTTGACTCTCTGTGTTGGTATGGCTTGAGTGCTGATTTGGTAGTATTCATTCAACAGTTGTGTTGCTGCTGTCTTTGTTGTTTCAATATTCATTTGATGTTTTTTGACAAAAGAATGAAACTCGAACCAACCAAAATAATTGCAGTCAACAATCAAATTGGACAATATTCACCAATAATCTTTTAAACTCGTACAGTTTGTACAGTGTTGTCATGAAAGTCATGGTTTGACACATTTTCATCAAGTTACCAGTGAGTATCAACGAGTATCAACCAACAAAATTGGTCTCGTTGGTCGATATACTATTGATGCACTTGCATATGAAACTGTACGAGTTCAATCAATGTTTCTTGCACGGTTGTCAAATGTTCAGATGAAATCAATCTCATGGCAGGACACAAAATGTGACATTATCAAATAACAACCAATACTAAGCAATTGGGTTACCACATGATGGCTCATTCGGAATACGAGTTGAATCCATTAGTGGTCATTGATACCATCAAGTGTATTGAAAAATACACAATGGTTTGTAATGGTAAATTGATTTCAAACACATCACCGCTCATTTATCACTGGATACATATTTGAAAGTATCCAATATCACTTGATACTGAATGTCCAAGTGTCTGCTCAGAGTTGCTCACAATATTGACGATATTACAACAACATGCTGATTCAAATTTGGAAAAAGTAATATTGGCTTGTTTAATCTTGAATTACTGAAATCAATGGTTTACAATGATCCGATCATGTCAAATATAACCGATTGCAATTATTTTGGAATCATGTCAGATTATGACAATCTGTTTGAGTTGTTTGAGCCAATACAGTGTGATGGAGTGATGGAAATACTCGAAATACACACAATACAACTCTTGCAGCAGTGTATGAAACTATCAAGCATGACATGGTATGGCATGAAGGGTGTAGATTAGACTTGATAACAATGTGTACAATTTGGACTTTTAAATTCGGAAATAGCAGCTCTGTTCCAACATCACATTGATTGTAAATGTCGATGTTGTTTAACCTTGTACAAATGACCATTTCACATGCAACTTTAGCCTGATATCGAGTATTTTCAAATGAATGCAAGCTTGCGACACTCGCTTGATTCGTTTGGCTCGGATTCTGGTTGATATTTACGATATCGATGCAGAGTTGCATTCCAGAATGAATGTGCATAATCTGATGTGGGAAATCGTTTGGTTTCATTGTTATCAGTCATTGACACCAGTGATTGCATTGATTGCAAATAGTAGTCCAAGTAATCATGCATAAACAAACACCAGATAGTCACTGATAAACTGATGATATCCAATGTATACATGACACATTGTATAGTTCCATTTAATTGCCAGCAATGTGTGATTGGATTACTCGAGTCATCAAGCAGTTTTCAATCAGTTGTCAAGAACAATCAAGTCATGTCCAATAAACTGTCTGATGTGCAGGTGTTTTGGCATTGGTCCGTTGGTCCATTAGTACGATTGTTGGTTGGCAATTCGGACTTGTAAATGACAATTGATTCTTGATTGTTGCATTGGTATCCATATGTGTCCATATGTGACTCATTGTATACGGAACAGGACTGACAAGTGTGTCTGAATTGATGCCAGATGATACAGCCTATCCAACAAAAAGTAATACATTGATCGTGTCTGCATGGAAATAAGCTTCATAACTTCCACTTCTGAATGTATGAGAATCAACTTTCAAACAACGGATACGTCCAATGACTCTTGCAAATGCATTGATAGAGTGTTGTTGAATAATTCGAGTGTTTACAAATCAGCATCACTGGAAATAGTTACTGTTATTCAGACAGTCAGTTGTCCAGACATTACAGTTGTAATATTACACATTTTCCATTGTTGCTGGATACCAATATGCCTACATTTAAAGATGAATGCTACCAACAAAATATTCCATTAGAACTGCAACTGTTTCTTCAAGATCATGGACATATCGTTGTAAATCGTTTCAAATATCAGTCCATTACCCCATTTTAAACCAATCCATCAATCTCCGATTCGGCTCGCTCAATACTCTCCAGCAACTTGCATTCCATTCCTACAACGACTTGTTCATCGTATCCATGTTTACAGCGTTTGTTGTTTTGACTGCAATTTGCATCAACCCAGAATAATGGAATTTACCATTTCCTTTGTAGAATTTGTCCATAATGTCTGTTTTAATGTAATCTTTTGACTGTTTTTGGATACAAAAGTCGACAATCATTGCTTTATCATCGACTTGACCGCAGTTTGATGAGTTGACAGCACAATCGCATATACACAGGATACGAAATATCAAATCCAATCAAAGTTGGGTATTGTTTGCTGTATCCTTGTCAACTCGGACAATAGCACCACATGGCAATACTTGATAGCAATGTAGACTGTTTTGGTGCTGTGAGATGCAATGATACAACGAGTTTCAGGACCCATTCCAATATGATGCAGCATATTGCAGACAAACAGTTCATTTGTATCTGGTTGCCTGATACCTTTTACATTGTATTGTGTGGGTCTGTACTGACGAGTCTTGATGTAGCAACAAACAGTGAGTTGTTGCTGACATTCCAAGCGAATCTGGTCTGGATTCCGTTTTTCTTTGGAGATAATGAGATGTCAAACAACTTGTTAATGTCAGCCTTGTAGTGTTGAATGACAGTATTGATTGACAGCAGTTTGAATCGGTTCCGTATTTCCATCCAGATACTGTGATATTGGCAAGAAGGATCTTGCAGAGTTGTTGGTTGTTGATGGGCAAGTTGGATATAAAGTTGTTTTCAATCAATCCGTTGACAATCATGATAGCATACTTTGATTTGTATGTACGCAATACTGCTGCCATCTTGTGTATGATGTTTTCTATTCCTACAAACGCATTCCATTTCCAGCTGTTTTCTTTGCAGACATTTGATGTTGTGTAACAATGAGAATGTAAAATGTAGTACAGAAATAGACGACTAAATTACAATTATTCCAACGGATTTAGCACTCTTGTTCAAGTAAAACAGTATCATCCGATGCTCACTATACACTACTTGTACGTTGAATCATGCCAATTACTTGCTATTTTAACAAGCATGGAATATCACGGCACATATTGATGACCAACTAATAGCCGAGTGTCAACTCATTTCAGTTTTGGTCTATGCTCATTTCTTAACCCTAACCCTTGACCATAGCCATTTTTAGGGTGAAGCTTTATGACCAACCATATGATATTCGAGTGTATGGTCAGATAGCAGCTCAGCCACGATTGCGGATATCATATAAAGGGAGACTCTTCAAAGTTTGGCATTGATCACAAATCAATATCAACCCTGACAACGCTAACCCTTAAAACGGTCATTCAAGGGATATGCTTTTAATATCATTTATTCAATAATGTATATAAATACAGTTCAAAACTTGACCTGTTGAATGACATTACAACTTGCTCAACCAAACCAGTAGAATGAAGCTCGCAGTTGCTGTATTGTCATCGATCCTGTTTGCCTGCTCGGTTACTATTGCCAATCCAATCGATCCCAGTGCAACTACAAGCACCGAGTCTAACACCTCGCCAACTCATAATCCAAACGGTATAGGCTTAGGCGGTCTTAATCCACTTCCAAACATCATCAAGGATTTGCTCGAAAAACACCTAAAGCTAAATCATAATCGTAATCATTATGGAAGAATATGCAACTCCTTAAAATCTGAATATGAGGATCAAAAGAAACTGGTAATGAACTTGGGGAGAAAGATTCAAGTTTTGAAACATAAAGCTCAAGGAAACAGTGGCGGTCCAAAATATGATGATGAAATTCAGGAGACTAAGGTTGATCTTAAAGCTCAAAAAGCCAAACTTGCCGATCTTGGAAAAGACTACCATGAGTGCGAGTCCGAATGTAATAGTATTAGTTTTGAACTGGAACTCGTCGAAATAGATCTTGTGGAACTCGTTTTTGGAGGGCCTTGGGATCCTAAATCATTTGGTCAGCAACTTTCGCTTATCGGCAAACATCCTTCCGTTATGGAATACTTTGACGGATCAGGTAATAAAGGACAATCATCAGGACGCAGTAAGCGTCTTGGTCAGAAACCTAGTGGCCAACAACAGCATCAAGATTCACAACCATCACCGGATACACCATCTGAATCTGGATCCACTGGACAGGGAGCTTCTTCCAATAGACGGAAAGGTTCATCCAAGTTTATGAATGGATTGAAATCATTCTTTCAGCGATCCAGACGTGACGATCCATCCAATTGACTTGAATGCTAATCTGGACTGATTTCAACCGATTCGACTGTATTTCTGATTAAATTTACAATAAAATTGTATGTACATGCATTGTATCTGATCATTGTACACGGTCTTGGTTGGCATGATATCATATTGTACATTGACACTTGTATTTCCAATACGATACAGTTGATTGTATATTGCATAGTTGTACACATTGATGATGCTGACATGCATGTGTGTATTGTGTCAATATGATATTGCTTGTCATGTCGTATTGACACATGCAACACCAATACCAGCAATAGTCATGTGTGTTGATATCAGATCTGACCAATTTGACTGGTTTGACTCGTTGATTGTAGTGTCAAAATAGTTGCATCAATAGCCTGACTGATCACACACATCAATCGCAGTATCAACTCTGTCAAGTGTCAAATATCACATGTTGAATATACAATGCCAACAATATGGCCATTATGCACATGTTGATGTATGCAGTGATCGTATACTGGTCGATTGGTGCAATATGATCACACATACTAATGGAATGTAATAATCATGGCATTTGTAGCAGTATACCATATTTCAACTGTTGATATCGCGCATCCAATATCGACATGATCATCCAGATACAGTGATGGATTCCAACAATGCATACCATGACTGAGCTATGCGATCATGATGTGTATTCAAACAACTACGATACACACTGGATTGATCCAATACATGCACGACTTGAACACACCACATTAAAAATACATATAATATCAGTTTGTCACTAATGAATTGTATTCAGTCGAGTTTATTGAGAGTCATTGTGTGACTCTTGACAGTGTGGTGGGTGTTTTCAGGCACAGTTACTTGATCAGTTGTAGTTGATGATAATTCACATCGAGAGTCCTGGCGTACACCATATCAACTATAAATAATCATGACCACCATCCATTCAAAAAATAACCAGTTTTATTGATATATCTATTTAGTCCTCAAGCTTTCTTGTGAGTGGCCTTTGAATGCTTACTACCACGACGAGCACTACCAAATCGCGACAATGATCTCCTAAGAGTAGATCTGCCCTCTGAACTTGAAGTACTTGGTTGTTCAGGCAATCTAACAGTATGCATCAAATTCATGATCAGTATCAATTGACATATCCACACATCAATATCAAACAACTTACTGTGATAATGGCCAGAGCACTTGATCACCGTTTGAAATAGTAGGATATCCATCAGTCACGGTTTCGCATCCACATCCAGGACCAAACCCAATGCGTGTATTTTGTAAATCAAATGTGACTTCAAGTCGAGTAATAAATGGAATACCAAGAGTTGCTTTGTCATTTGAACCAGCTGTCACAGAAAACAGGTCTATGATTCAACATTATATTAGTCAGATTAATCAAACAACACATATTGCATACAATTGTCAAATATTTACCATGTTTAGAATCAATTATCTGTATATAGTCTTTGGGACCCAACTTAATTGTTACAACAGAATCACGGTTGTCATCAGTTACGGGATTTTTAGCATGCATTGTAATTGAAAGCGACGGCAGCTTTTCCCATTTGATTTTAAAATCGGATCTAATCATTAGATGATGTTTCCAGAATATGTTATCAATATCTTCCGGGCTGAGCTTGTGCTTGCGTTTAAGCACCTTATTCTTGATAGTGATAGCACCACTACCAACAATAGCATTGACCAACGCTGTCACGACTACTTTGGGAAAACGCATATATAAAAAGCATGTTTCCACACGCGAGTACAAAGTATGTCCATGTTCCACTTTTTTTTGGAATTCAGCAGGCAGCTCCACTTTTTCGCCATTGACTAGTATACTCTTGATGTTGACAGTAAATTGATCGTTTGTTGGTGAGTCTACCCATGCAACACTGCTTCCATCTGTCCCGCATTTTGGAGTTATGCCCGTGTTTCCTATATTGATGAAACTTTGCTGCAGCATATCATATGGACATAGTTGAAGACTAACCTCGTTATTGGGAATGACATCATTGCTGTACAAAACATCCATCGCAGAGGCTGGTGGATGATGCTTTGACAACGAGGAGTAGCCAAATCCAAATACTCCATCAAACTTTGGATTGATACCAACTATATCTGGCGATTGTTTTTTAACTGCTAGTACTGGTAATTTGATGCCAGTTATCCCAGTATCTGGAATCGTCACAACTGCATCGGAACTAAACCCACTATACTCTTCGCCTTTGTACTTTATAGTAACGGGTTCCCCACTTGGAGTACTTTCTGGAGCCAAACCTACATCGTTGCTTGAACTAGGAAGTGGTACGATTGTATCAGACATTGTTGAATCGACTAGTAAACCCAACTATTTTAAACAAGTGTGAGATTGATATCAATGTAATATTGTTGACATCAAACTACAATGCATGGCATGATACATACATCAACTCCATCAACATTGGATTTCATTCTGTAACATTTCTTGATATCACCATCCAACTCAACGGGTGATCGTTTTGACAGCCTATTATTTGATTGACTGTCAATTCCAATTGGTGAGTGTAATGCAAGTCGAACTGCAGCAACCGCCTGCAACGCAAGTATAACGCATTCTAGAGTAATCAGCATTGTATCGAGTAGTGTGATGAAAGTGTCGTGAATCTGGTAGATGACTGCCGTTTTGTAACGACGGCAGCTTCAAGGGTGATAATCAGCACTTCAAACGGATATTTAAAAAAAGCCAAAAACACCCTGTAGGGTGAATCAATATACAAGCATCACTGTTGGTGTATAATCAACCTCACTAGTATATTGCATTGATATTCTCAATTGGGGTCATGTATCCAGTGATCAGGTAGTGCCATTATGGATAGTTATCATCACATACAATCCATTACTACAGCACATACTGCCACTGTATACCAAATACTTGACTGATTGTTCAATTGGTCGTGTTTTGGATCACTCGGACACAACAGCATCCAACAGCCTGTTGTTGCAGTATTTCAAAACCATGACTTTTCCATTGGTATGACTGCACAGTCATTTTAGGTTAATCTAGACTGTACACATCAAACACTGCTGATTGTGTCACAACATGATCAACATCAAACTCGGCAATCTGTCGCTGCTACACCAAATGAGTGATGTTGTACTATAATTGAATTGAAGATTGGCAGGTCGTTCAACAAACTGGCCGTGTCAACAGGTCAGATTGTCATCGTGTACATGAACCACAATGGATGACCATGCCATTCAAATCAGCACACAATATACTGGTATATGCAAAACAACATCACCAATACAATCCAATCAAACCCAATCACAAACGTGGTGTTGAATCCAATGCATGCGAGTACTTTTTAAGCACATGATACACACTGATGGTGATGGTTGCTGACAGTCACATTGTAGTGTACATGTCCAATAGTGTCCACTGTCATGTCGATTGTTGCTATCCGTGACATCCAACTGTACTTGTATTCACCAAACGTGCACAACATCTAGGGCTGACTGCCAGATGCTCTCATGTTTGGCATACAACTAGTCACCATCAGACCAAGCGTATACGCTAGTACAGCGCCATGAATCTATTGGCAAGTGGTTTCAATTTATTCTGGCGCGTTGAGGGTTGGATGTGTACTAGACACAATGTTGTGGATATAACTGAACTATAACAGGATAATATCATGCATAATGGTACGGTCTGGATCTGTTTGGTAGATATGCAACCATATATATGACAACCCAACTCGTCCTTTATCACGGGTTGGTTTTAGAAATGTCTGTTATTTTGGTTGATACATGTTTCTTGCATAGATTGACAGTATTGTGTGTATTTAGTCTGATTACATTGTAAACAGTCTAGTTGATTACTCATTCACTGCTAATAACCCGTTTGTACAACAGAATCGATCATTTGCTCAGTATCGAGTATTTCCAAATACAAACTTGAATGAAAAGTATTGCCACAATACTGATCAACTGTATTACTGTTTACACTGTGGTATTATTGATGTATTGGAATGTTTGGTGATCAGATACACAATGATAATGGTAGTACAAATCATGGCAGTTGTATAAACCAAATGTGATTAAAACCAATAATAATGTCAGACAAGATTGGATAATGAATTAGCGTGTAAATCATCAACATTGACCAAGATTGATTGAAATGGTGAGATTGGGTTGGATGGTGATGAACACAACAAATGTGTGTACAGAGTTGTATTGACAATATTGACAGTCAAACACAACATGAATGTGGGTTCAAACTTGGTGATCGTACAATGTATGATTACTAAAAGTGCACAATGTGTAGATTCAACACTATAGTCTGATTGTGTGTCATATGATGATCGTTGTATTTGGAACAATCAATGCAGTCAATGTGTAGTAACCATTGTATATTGCAATGCAGAATACAATCATTGCAGGATGAATATCAAAGTGATTCATTTTACTTGAATATGGTTGTAAAAAGGAGCGTTTGTGGCTGCACAACACTCCTGAAGGGTGTGCTTTTCAACATACCTGATAAAAGGGTCGTAAAAGCATAATTCAATCGACATGAATAGCAAATTGATCAATATGATATTGTGGATAGGGGTAACATACTGTCTAGTTTGATATTGGCTCATTACAAGCAATCAAGTAACCCTGTGTTGTTGGTTAACCTAAAAGGGTTGGTTTGCTATACAAAACATACAAATACAATCGATTACCTTTAGCTTTATAATCGACACCAATCTCAACACTCTGTTTTTGTATTAATTGTTTAAACCCATTGATTGGTTTGATGAAATTGGTTGATATTCTATTCGTACTGACTGCGGCAGCAACCGCCAATGCAATACTGATACCGACTGGTAACGATGGTCCACTCCAAGCATCAAGCACTTCAAGCCAAATGTCTGGTCCAACTGATGAACCTAATCCAAATACTTTGGGCGACTTGCAAAGTATAGTGGATGCAACTAATTTAAGCATTTTCGACGAAGACTGGAAATACCTATTTGATTCGACTGATCCAAGCACTTCCAATGAAGACTGGAAAAATATAGTAGATCAACCCAGTTCAAGCACTTCCAGCCAAGTATCTGGTACAACTGATAAACCTGATTCAAATATTCCCAAAGATCAGCAACAATCAATAGATGTAGTTGATCCAAGTACTTCCAGACGAGGTCGAAAACGGCCGATTGATGAACCCGGTTCAAACACTTCCAAATATGACCAACAACAACCAATGGATCAAGCCGGTCCGAGTGCTTCCAAACAAAGTCGAAAACAATCAACTGATGAACCCGGTCTAGACATTCCTGACAAAGACTGGCAACGCTTAATAGATGAAGTCAATTCAGACGCTTTTGAAGAATGGCAAGAACTGTTTGATATAGCTGGTTTAAATACTCCCAGTCAAGCATTTGACCCAATTGATCAAGTCGGTTCAAGCAATTTTGACAAATACCAACAACAACCAGCTGATCAACCTAGTTCAAGTATTCCTGATCAAACTCAGCAACACCCAATAGATGCAACTGATTTAAATATTTCCGACCAAGATCCACAACAGCCGATTGATCAATCCAGTCCAAGTACTTCCAGTCAAGCGCCTGGTTCAACCAATGAACCCAATCCAAGTACTTCTGACGAATACTGGAAACCATTATTTGATATAATTAATCCAAATATTCCCAGTCAAGACCCAATTAATGTAGCTGTTCCAAGTACTTCCAGTCAAGACCAACAACAACCAATGGGACAAGGCAAGTCTGCTAATACTGTTTCAAATCAAGTGATTGTATTAAGCGAAAGATATCAAAGAACCTTTAATCGTATAAAGCAAAGGCTTGAATTGTCTGAAATAATACAAAAGAAAAAGCACAAAGAATGTCGTGAATATGCAGCCCTTAAATTTGAACAATGGTCAGCGTTAGCAATGGGAGAAGATATATCAGGATCAAAATACGATCCAGACACTGAAAAGCAATTGAAAGAAGAGTATAAGAAGATAAGCAGAAGAGTACATGATGTCAAATATGAATTAAAAAGGTTTATGAAAAGGCGTGGTTTGAAATTGGAAGAACCGAATTAAGATTCAGATTGATGATGTGTCGATGAATTTGATTTTGAATAAATTTAAACTTTCTGATGTGTTGATATTTGTCGAGTATTGTGAATGGGTCAACAACCATATCATTGATTGTGTATACTGTGTTGGGTATTACATCAGCAGTTAATGGATTGTTGATTGATACATTGACATGGTTTGTTCCATATACATCAATGACATGATAACAACCAGTGTTGATTGTAACTATCAGTCATACTTGCAATCACTTGTCAGTTGCATGATACCACCAACTGATCATGTCGTGTATTGTACAACAAACGGAGCAATACACTTGTTCAAAGTCTGTCACAAGCAAAAGGTGTTTGTCATGTCACTGTCAATGTTGGAAATCACAACAGACAATGTTTGATTGAAGGATTTAACACGTCATTACAAAACATCATTGCATTTTATCAATAATATACTAAAACTAACCAATACGTTAATGCCTTGCAACATATTGTGTTTGACTACAATCACATCCATCATTGTGTAGTTGGTGATATTGCTGAATCAAGATATGAAAGTGATCCATCAAGTGGTTCAATTAAAACAAACACTGCAAACCATTCAATCAATGTTGGGAATTGTGTTGGAATACTGAATGGACAAACCTTTGAGTAAAATACAAGTCAATATACAGTAATGCTGTGTATACTATGTATACTGTGGTCAGTGGAAGTGATTACTCGTATCCAATTTCAGATGATGATCAAATAATTCAGACTTGCAAGTATTATGAATTTGAACACATCCAAATTGCTGAAACGTTTGTTACTGAATCTAGAAACCCAGATCCAACAATGACAAATGAGCAGTGTCAGAACAGAAATCAATTGGATGCATTATCAACAATTAGTGAACCTGAAAACAACAAAACATATGACATATGACAGGACATTTCAAACAACTTGTTTTCTAGAGCAACTATAAATGCCATTCATTGACTCGATCAAAAACTACAACAATTACTTGCAATGCATCAAAATTTGGCATCCAAATTTGACATCCATATCCAGTTCAACAACAGGAAGCGTCAAACAAGTGGTATCATGATTACTATTCACAAAACAAGCAAATTGGACAACAGCGCTGTTGCAACTATTATGCTTCAAACTCGGAATCAGAAACGATGCAACTGAAAAAAGTACACAAATTCGACGAGTATAGTTTATTGAATCATTCAACATCAATATCGTGTACTTGAAAATCAATGACATCAATTCCACCATCTACCAGAAACATGTTTGTTGCGGTGTGTTATTTGATGTGAATTTTGCACCAGTATGTTCATGTCTGATACAATTCATGGCTGTTATTGGACTTTGTACGACTGAACCATTGTTCAAATGTGATGATGTTTATGCCATTGTTGTAAATCGAATGGGTGCATATTGAAATACACGATATTGTTGTAATAGATTGTAGTATGTCTTGTATGCAAAATACGACAATCTCTCGAGTTTGAATTCATTGTAAATATACACCAGACATTCATCAAACTGAACCTTTTAGTATTTTTGCTTGCTTGAAATAGCTCCAGCAAACAAACAAGCGTTTATGCAATGCACATTGTGTATGCTACACCAACAGCATCATTGATGGTCAATACACACAAGTATTGTTGATGTACACTTTGAGTTCCAAGACTGTATTTTTTGTAGCGGGAAAGTCGTGAGAAAGCTGCACATTGAGTTGCACTGTTTTGAGCTCCACTTTAAACATCTGTTCAGCAATCGGTCCATACTTTTGACAAGCTCATGTATGAATGATGGTTTATCAGTGTTTTTATCAAGACACGGTAAATTGGTTCATGATCAATGATTTGAGTTGGTTACAATGTTACTGCATTGATGACATTGAGTGCATCTGAAACAGCAACATCATCACTTGATTCGAGTTTCAAACGATAATTAATGACTGTGTTGGTCAAACTGCAGATTCACTGCTATTGGATTCAGACTCTGTAGCAAGACTTTCTGTGTGATGAAACAGCATCTGAAACTGCACCAATCGTTTGATTTCCAATCATATGAGCATTGTCCATAATAATATCATCAGCGGTTTGTGGTTCAGCATTTACCATTATACGAATCCAGTGAATATGTTGATTGTAGGTTTGTAAACAGAGGCTACAAGCCAGCAGTGACATCGTTTGCAGACTTTTGATTTGAAAGCATTCATAGTTTCTGATATGTTACTATCATACAGCAAGGCACATTGCAGTTGCTCAATTTGTCGACTTTTATTGGCAACCTATTATGTACCAACCACAAATCTGATATTGCAGACTTGTAGATGCTTAAAAATGGGGTTTTCAAATTGACTTTTGAATTTGAGGATCGTGAACATATGATGGCATATTGATGGTTGTCATAATTGCCAAGTGTGTTGCAGTTGATTGAAGACACGAAAGAATGAATCAATATTCGATTGTGTTGTTTATTAACAAGTGAGTGAGTGTGTTTATAAAATGGAAGAAACCAAGAAAGTCATGTGAATTCCAGTTCAAACGTCATTGTTGATGGTTTTTGATTGTTAAACTATTCAGAAATGTCTCACATTCACACACTACTAATGTCTCACACAATGCAAGTCAACACTCTCACACTAGTAATGTCTCACATTAATGAGACATTAATTCTGGTGTAAATTTGACTAATTTCCAAATATTTAAATCGTGTGAATTGTCTTGAAATATCCCAAAATTTTGTTATTTTGACTCGATTAAAAAGTCGATTTTTGTTTTACAATTTGACAAATAAATTGCTTTTTTACTCTTTTTCTCCTCATAAAATACCAAAACGATACCTCAATGTTGAATATGGCACACTTACTACTGAAATCGATGTGACTGACTTTGAAGACCTGAGTGGAGTTCAGGATGCTATCAAGTCTGAGTATGGTCCTGCTATGGCTGACATTGATGCTCCTCAACTGCAACTATACACCAACAGCAACAAGGACCAACTAATCAACACCTGGGCTTTACTCGACTCTCTTTCTCAAGACTACTTTACTCAAGACGGTTATTGTGTTGTTATTGGTTGTTTACCTCTACCTACCAGGAAACCAAGCAAAAGTGCCATTTTTGATGCAGGTTCTACTTCTTTATCAACAGCAAACCATCAAGACTTTTCTCCTAAACGACAACGTACCGAACCCAATGATTTGACAACCCAATTCAAGTCGTTTGCAAACGCCCAGCTGATCGATGAATGTATACAGTCGACAGATCATGTCTTTTTCCCATACACCCAAGACAAAATCCAAAAACTATATGTTAGAGAGTGCTATCATGATGTGTTTGGCTTGCTTTTGGATCAAATTGATCGTGGCATGGAATCATTTGCAATATCTGGAACATCAGGCATCGGAAAGTCACTGTTTTTTGTCTACATATTGCATCGCTTGATGGATGACTTTACCACGAAAACTCTGTCCTTGAAGCCAAACCGGATTGTTTATCAAGTGGGATCCTCGTACAAATGCTTTGACTTGCAGCAACAACTCGTCACAGAGCTTGGACTTGAAATGGCCAATATTGTTAGGAAACAAGATACATTGTATATTGTTGATGGACACACGACTCCAAGATCATCATGTTGCATTGTCTTGTTCATGTCATCCCCCCGTTCGGAATGGTACAAGGAATTCGTCAAACAAAAGATGGCAAGGCAATGGTATTTTCCTGTTTGGACTTTGGACGAGTTACAGACTTGTCGACGTCATTGCTATCCGGATGTACCCATTGAGACTATCAATGAGAGATATCGCATGTATGGTGGTGTAGCTCGTTCTGTCTTTGATATTGTATCAAATCCAATGGAGAAAGCTTTGGCTGATGTTGATGCAGTCAAAGGGGTACGAAACATTGGATTCACAATCAAAATATCTGCAAATACTCATACATTGCTTCATACCATTGTGTCGGACGACGGACAGTACGAATTCCTGCATGTTGATATTGCTTCAAGATATGTTGGAGAACAACTCTGGAAACGTCATTCTGCTCAAATGATTACCAATATGCAGCAAATGTTTGATGGTATTCCAACCGAGATTTCAAGACATTTGTTTGAAATATACGGACATGTGGTTTTTTGTACTGGTGGACAAACTCTCAAATGCAGATGCTTGGAAGATGGTAAAGCAACAAAGATCACTTTGGATGCACTCAATGGCCAACGAATTACATTTGGAATAGATACTATTCCTACTGCTGCAGCACTTGATGGCAACTATTACGAACCGACAGATGACGATAATTTTGTGGCAATTGATTCACTCAGTCAACAGGGAATGTTTCAATTTACAGTTGCTGCTGAACATCCTATTTGTGGAGTTGATATTCTTACAAAACTGTGCAATTTGTATGATGAACCCAAACTCTACTTTGTGGTTCCGCCTCACCAGTTTAAAGGGTTCAAAAAGCAGAGTTTCAACCCAATTGATGGCACAGAGCAGGTACAACCCATTCATGGATTGAAGCAATACGTTATACAACTCCCACTAATACAACCAGATTTGAAGAGTAGAAAGTGATGGTTGTATTTTACAACTGATATGACATATTTTCAACCATTCCAACCATTCCAATTATTTGATAATTCAATGTTAATAAAACTGGCATTATACAATTGTGTACATTCAAGGGATTGATATGCATTTAGCATGAAAAGTCCAAATTCAAGTTTACTATTGTAACATACGCTTTTTGACAAATAATGGCTCTGTTGACACATCCTTGTACCATCCAATCGTGTCCGATTGAAGCATCAAGTATGAGTTTGGCAGACAACTTGCAACTTTAATCAACTTGTATACGGTAAGCATTTTGATAATGTCGGCATTTGTCAGGATATCACACCTGACAACTTTGAATCGAATTTAGCAGTGATTATAGGTGAAAACACCAATCTAGCACAACAACAATTCCAGACAATTCCAGACAATCCGATTCTGATTAGTTCTAAAACCAGAACTCACATTGTAACCACAAACCAAATGCGTTCAATATCAATCACAATCATCATGGACGAATGTATCAAAGTATGTCGTCAACTTTTGAATATTTTAGCAGTCTTGCTTAAAACAAGTGGTATCATCCAGTGCACTACATATACTACTCATGGTCATTGACAACTGATTGTGTAGCAATAGTTTGAGTGTATTGTGAGCAAAGTATTGATGATGGAATAACACACATTTTGGTTATGATACTAGAAACACACAAACTTCAAATAACTGCGCAACTATATGTTCAAACTCTGCTCCAAATATATGTTGTTGTATACAGCAAACCTGGTAAAGTGTTGTATTTTGTCATGGCTGCATTGTTCCGAGACATAATTCGAGGCTTGTTACAATGGGTTACTGGATTTGATATCCAATAGGTTTGATAAAAGTGTTGCAATTGACATTTATGTTTGTGGATAACAATATTTTGGAATCAACTCGTTCAATTTGGAAATCAATTGGATTTCTTGCTGATATCAATATCAATGTCAGTTCAACTCAGTTGATTGGAGTAGCACTCGAGTGCTTGCAGTATTGACTTTGGTTCAAACAGTAATACACAGTGACACACTGATTATCATTTCAGCAAAAAATGATACAGAAATGATCATTCCCAAAACAAGGAATCTGAATGACTGAAATACTGCGCTTATTATGCTGATAATCCAATACATGAAATGGCAATTGAAAATGTACAACATGTACATGTCAAATACATGCCAAACATAGCATCATTTTACAGTATGGTTTACAGCTGATACAACTGATACAGTTATTAATATGGGTTGGCTTGTAAATGCGTTTGTGTTGAAATGGCTTGCTCAACGATGTTGAACATCAATTTCGCTGTTTAAAAAGTTGCTCAAGCCATTATACAACAACCAAGACCATTAAAAATGGACATTTATGCATTTATTATGTATTTAGTGTTGTTGCAACTCGACATATTACACGTCTTGATAGTGTGTTATATATCTCAACGACATTTGATCAGTCGGTAGTTTGTGGCAAATAATGAATTAGAGTGGTGTCTTGCTCTGTTTACAGATTGTTTGGCATTTGATTATTTAGTGTAGTGTGGTCAATATTGGTCAGACAGTGTAATACACACTGATTGAATATCAAATACAACACTGGTGACAATATGAACACACATGCTTGTCAGTTTCAACCGTATCCTAGATATCAACCAAGTTTTGTCCAACAAACTTTGTACAAGTGTCGTGCAGTGTGATGGTAAATTGTCTGATGACAACGATATACGTTTTTTGATGACTTGTATTTGTAACTTTTGAACGATTTGTGGTTGAGATCCGCATGTTTACAGTCTTTTACCGATGTTTTGCAAAAAAACATGGTTTGACTGCATGACAATGTCAAATCCAAAATTGCATTTGGAGACAAATTGCCACCAAACATATTATGTATATGCATGGATAATGTCATGACTGATATTCAGGGTATTCATGATACAAGCATCAATGCTGGTTTATTGGATGCAATCGCAGCAGCTGGTGTCAAATATTCAGGCTGGGATTCAACAAGATGCGACCTAATTGTCAGATCAATGATTTTGAAAATATATAGTATTTTCAAACCCAACACATTTTGGATTTGGTGGACTGACTACGATCAAGACCATAACACTGTTCAACAATCACAGACTCGATGCCAACGACATGCATGCAGTATATGATTTGTAGCTTTGTAAAAGTTCCATCTCGTGAATGTGGTGATATTGTTGACCTCGCGAGCAATCACTCTAAACTATACGACTATTTTTACAATGGAATTGATGCCAATACACATGCTTGTCAACACAATAGTTTTTGGATGATTTTGACAACATTTGGATGTGGCATTGAATTGGTTATAACATCAAAACCAACAGCGACAGTATCTTGGATCATGACTCGTCCAAAAGTTGTGCAGATTGTGCGAATCGATTTTCAAAACATATATTGATTGATTATTGTAGCTGCCAACACTGATGAATTAGCAACAACCAACTTGGCAGTGACTTGGCGGTGACTTGTCAATGACTTGTCAGCAGTTTGGAGTGATTTTGATGATTTGGGTTATATGATTTGTAATATTTATCGAGTAAGCTTGTTTGGCCAGCTGTAGCAACCAATGATGATTTAGTCTTGGTTCAACGATTGATCAAAACCCAAACCTGAATGCCAAAAACTGAAAATTGAAAAATACGCTATACTCGATGGTTTGTTTGTCTGGTGAACACCAATGTGCAATGACTGCTCTTGAAATAGTGTCATGACAATGAGTCTTGTATTTTTGTCAAACTCCTGGTATATGAGATCAAGCCGCTTTTATTGCAGGCAAATAAATGACTAAAAACACGAAACAATTGCCAATTGACCTATCAATCATACCATTGAGTACCATGTAAATCCAACATGTCAAAGTAACCAATCATGCAATGATTTGCTGAAACTACCGTGTCCATGAACGTATTGAGTAGGAATATTGCACTGACAGTCACCAGTCATTCAAGATTATGACAATCTGGCGCAAAGACTTGAAGTTGGTTTTCAAAACCTTGATCAAAACCTGTACTAATGATACCATCCATTTGTTTGTTCATGTCATTAATATACATATCGCTGATAAGTAGACAATCATGCAATGTTACATTCGTCCACTATATAGTTGAACGAGTTTTGTCCATGATTGTTCATTGATGATCACCTCCGATCAACACTTGCTATTGGTCAAAATGTAATCGAAACTATTTGTTGAAAACCCTGCCATCACTTGATGATTTACATTGGGTATTAGTCTAGCACTGAACGTTGTCCATTATTCAAACATGCAAACCATCCACCATTGTACACATGATGTTTGGTCTGAGTTGCACATCTTGGATAAATAGTCTGACTAATTTAGTTGTGAATATCGGTTGAAAAACTGGTATTGTTTGGTGTCCATATGTTGTTTATAGTATTGAGAATATTGGGAATATTGAATCAACATTGAATCTATTCAACATACCATGTCACACTGTACATTGGTGTTGATGCATGACAAAACGGTTGATAGTTTATGATGTATACACAACAAATAGCTGTTACAAACCATGATTTTCTACATCAAAAATATGAATCTTGCAAAATCGATATGAATTGTTGCTATTAAAACCATTTACTACGCTACCACTGTTATTTCCAAAGCTGTTGAATTGATTGAAATCGTAACTAAACAAATCTACTGAGATATGTTCAACAAAACAATCATGTCGAATGTGATTTATTGATCAGCTATCCGTGAGCCATGAGCCATGAACAATGATAAATAGAATGAAACTTTGCGGCTTTGATTTGAACATTGACAACTATGCAAGTTGGTTTCAAATTTACTGTGTGCATTGACACATGGTCACACATTGACAGATCAACAGATTACAGCTAGCGACAATCTGAATCAACTTTGGATGATTTATATTTCAACAACCATTTCCACATGGTTTGAATCACTCGGACAAATCAAATACATGACCAATTGAACAATCAGTCAAGTATTTGGTATACAATGACAGTATATGCTGTAGTGATGGATTGTATATGTGATGATAAATATCCATAATCAGGGTAATGGTCTGATACTACCTGATCACTGAATACATGATCGCAATTGGAGAGATCAACGCAGCATAATACCGAGGTTGATTATACACCAACAGCGATGCTTGTTATTGATTCACCCTACAGGGTGTTTTTGGCTTTGCCCACCCTGCATGGTGCATTTGTGTTTTATAAATACCCATTTGGAAAGTGTCGATTGTCACCCTTGAAACTGCCGTCATTATAAAACGGCAGTCATGTATCAGATTCAACCCATTTTCATTACACTACTCGATACAATGTTGATTACTCTAGAATGCGTTCTACTTGCGTTACAAGCGGTTGCTGCAATTCGACTTGCATTAGAATCACCTTTTGAAAGTGCCAGTCCATCAAACAATAGGCTGTCAAAACGATCACCCGTTGAATTGGGTGGTGATATCACAAAATGCTACACAATTAAAGTCAATGTTGATGGAGTCAATGTATGTATCATGCTATGCATTGTAGTTTGATATCAATAATATTACATTGAATCAATCTCACACTTGTTTAAAATAGTTGAATTTGCAAGTCGATTCATCAATGGCTGATATAGTCGTACCACTTCCTAGTTCAAGCAACGATGTAGGTTTGACTCCGCAACACACTCCAAGTGGGGAACCCGTTACTATAGATTACAAAGGCGATGAGTATAATGGGTTTAGTTCCACAGCTACTGTGACGATTCCGGGTACTAGGATAGCTGGCATCAATTTACCAGTACTAGCAGTTGAAAAACAATCACCAGATTCGGTTGGTATCAGTTCAAAGTTTGATGGAATATTTGGACTTGGCTATCCCTCGTTGTCAAATCATCATCCACCAGCCACTGCAATGGATGCTTTGTACACCAATGATGTCATTCCTAATAACGAGATTGGTCTTCAACTATGTCCGTATGAAATGACTTCAAATAGCTTCATCAATATAGGAAACACGGACGTAACTCCAAAATGCGGAACGGATGGAACAAGTGTTGCATGGGTAAATTCACCATCAGACAATCAATTTAGTGTCAACATCAAGAGTATACTAGTCAATGACGAACCAGTGGATCTGCCCGAGGAATTCCAAAAAAAGGTGGAAAATGGACGTACTTTGTACTCGAGTGTGGAAACATGCTTTTTACATATGCGTTTTCCTGAAGCAGTCGTGGAAGCGTTGGTTGATGCTATTCTTGATAGTGGTGCGATCACTGTCAACATTAATATATTTAGTGACAAACTCGGAAAAGTAATGGTTAAAAAAATATTTTCGCAAAACTACGCAATGCTTGAATCCGGTTTTGATATCGATTGGGGCAAGCTGCCAACGCTTTCAATTACAATGTTTGCTCAAAACCCCGTAACTGATGCCAATTGCAATTCCGTTGTAACAATCAAGTTGGGTCCCAAAGACTATATACAGAGAGCTGGTTCTAAAAATTGCAAGTATTTGACAATTGTATGCAATACGTGTTGTTTGATTAACCTGACTAATGTACATGTTGGATTATAGTTAGATTTGCTATAAAAGCTGGTTCAAATGACAATGCAGTTCTTGGTATTCCATTTATGGCCCAACTTGGATTGACATTTGATTTACAAAATAAACGCATTGGGTTTGGTGCTGGATGTGGATGCGAAGTCATGACTAGCAAATATCCTACTATTTCAAACGGTTATCGAGTGATCTGGTCACCATCACAGTAAGCTGCTTGATATTGATGTGTGGATGTGTCGATTAATACTGATCATGAATTTGGTGCATAGTGCTAGATTGCCTGAACAACCAAGTACTTCAGGTTCAAGTGGCACATTTATTCGCAAAAGGAAACCATAACTACAACTGATCAAGTAGTCGTACCTGAAAATGTTGGACATTGGTAATGTGAGACATATTAGGCAATTAATATAAAACGAATCAGGATCCATACGCAACGCATAACTGTTTGATGCAATGACTATCGCCACCTTTTATGCAATAACTATAGGGTAACAAGGGAGTTTATCAGTTATGTTGTTTAAATCACGGATACGCATAACTGTCATATTATTTTTATAAAAGGGTCAACCTTTTACTCTATTAAACAACACAATCAACATATTGGTTCATTTTTTCACGCTTATCTTTGACTTTTGTGATATTCCTCCAAACTATATACAACATCAATATGTCGTCATATGTCCACGAGCAACACTACCAACAGTTGAAAACCTAGTAGCAAATACACATTATGAGCAACAAGACCATTGACACACAACACATACCTTGGAATTATGAACAAGATGCTTATAGATATTGAAAACACCAAGAAACAACTAGATGAACTCGATACTCGACAATCACCACATACATTCAGTGTTGCACCAATTTGTTGATTGCAACATCACCACATAATGTTGGACAATACAGCATGTCAATGGTGCATCAATGACACATGAACAGACGCTAAACATCAGTCAAAATACATGTCAAAATACACCACAATTAGTCGAGTTTCAAATGGTCACATACAACACATTCAACACGAATTATAAATGTCTGCAAACCGTGCATATGCATGCTCAATCAATGGTGATATACTATATACACAACCAGTTTGAATATGGTTGGGAAATAACTGCTATTGGCCAAGTTATATGCGTTCAAAGTGGACCATTTGCATCATCACAATCGCGTACTAAATGGTCGATTTCACAACCAATACTCAAGCCTGTGTTGATATGGTGACATGGCAATACTTGTATATACTTGGTATTGTATCATGTACAATTTCAATACAATCCATGCATGTTTGATAACACAGTAATTGAATAGCTGACGTTTTGTAGGTTGGATATTATAGTCGATGTTTGGCGTGTCAATAACTCGGTCTACAGTGGTCATACAATGTCGAAATCAACTGCAATGTATGGCACACATACAGTCATGTATTGTGTATATGATTACGTCGTCATTGGGGCAGTATATCAATGTGTATCATGACCACCAAATGCATGTCCGAAGGTGTCGTTTTGACGTGTTTGATGTCGAATATCTTGACCAATACTGACACTAGTTGCATGAAACTGCTACAGTATATAGATATTGCATTGGTATGTACGATGCATGCATGTATTGTCATGAAATTACAAAAAAATATACAATTTATACTTACCACTAGTATTTGACATGATACCAAAATTGGATATATCTTGACCAATAGTGACACTACATGCATGCGATTGACACTGAACATGAGTATACATGCATACTATATACTGGACATGCATCAGGCCATATCGTCAATCAAATTGGAAACATGTTATAATCACGACTGCCGACTGAATTGGACGCAACTGGAACACATTCAAAACACACGATATTACACTGTAGTTTGGACTGTATACACATCATATATTCATGTTACAATGGCCGATACATTCATTTGATTACAATACATATCGATGACTGGCATATTTACTAACGATTGATTGTGTAATGTATGAATATCAAATGCACTGTATAGTTTAATTGACGAGTGTATTTGACGAGTATTTAAACTAGTATTCTGACCGGTATTTGACGATTGTTTGACGATTGTTTAATCCACATATTGACCAGTTGTCTGACTAGTATTTAGACTGTTATTCTGACTTGTATTTTGACGAGTATTTTAACTAGTATTTGACCTGCATTCTGACCTGTTGTTTGATTAGTTTAGCCTGCATTTCAACCTGCATTCTGACCAGTATTTGACGATTGTTTAACGATTGTCTAAACCTGCATTCTGACCAGTTGTTTGACTGTTATTCTGACTTGTATTTGACGAGTATTTTGACGAGTATTTGACGAGTGTATTTGACGAGTGTTTGATTAGTTTAACCAGTATTTCAACCTGCATTCTGACCAGTTGTTTGACGATTGTCCAGACCTGCATTCTGACTAGTTGTTTGACTGTTATTCTGACCTGTATTTGATCATATTTGACGAGTATTTTGACTAGTATTTGACCAGTGTTTGACGAGTGTATTTGACGAGTATTTGACCTGCATTTCAACCTGTTGTTTGATTAGTTTAGCCTGCATTCTGACCAGTATTTGACGATTGTTTAACGATTGTCCAGACCTGCATTTGACTAGTTGTTTGACTGTTGTTGGACCAGTTGTTTGACCAATTGTTTGTAAAAAACTACAGTCGTTCATACTCGAATACATGGTCAATAGCTCAACCAATACTACAGTTACACATACTACAGCTTGATGACAATGACAGTAACACTGTTACGACGACTGTTTCAAGTTTGTGCAAAACTACAGCCAACAAAAATAGGGATTCGGACAAAACTGCATTGACTAGTGTGTGTCGAGTATGTCGATTCAACCAACACATGCCAACACTACTGCGTCTCTGGTTATACAACAGCATACACATGGCCATGTATGACGACTGTCAAACTGTATGCAACAATCGAGTGTTCAAGTGTTGGGTAAAGTCGAATAACGACCAGAATTACACGATTTAATAAACTCGGTTGTACACTGTCAGGCTACAAACCTTGATCGTTTTTACAGTTATTGATAGTTATTGATGGTCATTGACAGTTGTTGATAGTCACTAGTAGTTATTGACAGTCATTGATAGTCACTGTCCAACAACACAGTCACAATAATATATTTACGACTATAATCATGCCTGATTTGGAGCGTTTTGTTGGCATATATTATGGTCTATTACACAACCAATACATGATATCATGCCAGTTTGATGCCATGACAATACATGTATACACTTGATATTGTATCATGTCCAGTTTCAATGCAATCCATGCATGTTTGTTGGCACAACACTGTAATATATGATGGTTTTCTTGACGACATGCTGGGACAGTATGAGCTAGTCGATAATATGTTAATAACTTGGTCAGTAGTGGTCGTACAGTGTCAATGCCAACTGATATCGAATCAGAACGATATACTACATGTATTTTTGACGCATTTGCATACAAGATAAATTGTTGATTGACTGATAGACACGATACTAGATTAAAATAACAAGTAGAGCTCGTCGTTTCAAACCAATTGCAAACTAAAAACTTTAATATCGACTATGACCACAAAAGTCGACCAAATGACTTGGTATGCACCACATATATGTAATTATGTGTTGCGGATCGAATTATGATGTCACTGACGCACTATGGTTAATATCTGACATGGAATGGGTCGACCAAAGTCCGAAAATGACGTTTTGGCGTGTTTGATGTCGTATATCGTCGTCAATAGTGACAATAGTTGCATGAAACTGCTACAGTATATGCACATGGCATTGGTATGTACAATGCATGCATGTGTTGACATGCGATACATGCAAAAAATACAACTTGCACATAGCACGAATATTTGACATGAAACTGGAAATGCGTGTATCTCGATGAATAATGACACTACATGCATGCGATTGATACTGGACATGTATGTATATACATACTATATATTGGACATGCATCATGGCATGTTGTCAACTAAACTAACAACATGTTATAGTCACGACTGTCGACCGAATTGGACACGTCGGTATACACTCAAAACACGACTTATTGCGCTGTGGTTTGGACTGTATACATATCATGTATATATATTACAATGGTCAATATATCAATACGATAGCATCAATATTGACAAAGTTGGATATATTGTCCGAATATCAGACATGGTATCCTGTCCGAATGTCCGGATAATATCAAACACGAGTGGTTAGTATGACGTTTGGAGTGTCCGAATGCGGATATATTAATGCAGCGGTCAATTATGGTGGTGATCAGCATACGTATGCATTGGATTACGGCTCAATTGCCGGTTTTTTTTTGTACGAATATTGGGTGGTGATGCAAATGCAGCCATATGCCTATACAGTACTGCATTGGTTGACTCGATGACATGTATATACACATTACAATATGGTAACAATACAGAGTTACAATGGCTGTTGTATAGGGTCAAAATAAACGGTTGAATAGTATTGAAATACGACACAAAATCATGCAAAAAAACAACGCATTGTGGGGTAATGATACACTCATGATACACTGTATGATGGTGGTCGGATCACTGTGATATTGGACAGTAACATGCATACATGTTGTATACACAACCAGTTGAAATATGGATACAATCCGAGTGTTACTGATGGGACTACAAATGATTGCAATAAAATTGTAATGA